>NC_089035.1:35136500-35449500 GCF_034140825.1 Oryza sativa Japonica Group
CAGGGCGGGATATAATGGAACAAAATCAAGGGCCGCCGAAGAAAAAGAAGAGAAAAAAACACATCACTTTTCGGCGCCGCCTGTGTGTTGTTTCTGAAAGCAACGACGTCAAAGCTCAAGCCTGGCTCCACGAAACAATCCCGGCTTTTTAATATCATCATCATGTCCCTTATGTTCTTCACTATTCTAAACGATGTCGGCCTCACGCCCTCACGTGGAGTAGTTGTGGTTGGATAAGCGTCCGCAGTGGCGCCAGTACTATCCATTGCGTGCGTGTGTGGCGTGAGATTGACGAGTAGAGAGTCTCTTAACCAATCATTTAATCTCGCTGTAGACAACCGTCGTCCTAAGATTCCCAGAGGCTAATAATCACTTAATCAGTAGTACAATCACAAACCCAACCTGCCATCGGCGGCGGCGGCAGCAGCATGTGCAGCCGGCGAGCGAGGAGAGTACACACGGCTGAGCGAGCGAGTGACGCGTTAGGGGCAGGGTCGTTTTCCGCAATAATGCGCAGCAGGGTCGCGGCCCGCCGGCGGACCGATCAATCAATCACTCGATCGCTCGTACTCGCCGTCGTAATGCCGGCCTCGTCATCGTCGTTGTATCGGCTAAGAGCATCCGAGTAGCTCATCTAAATTTCATCCTCCATACTCCTATTTAGATAGCCATATAAAAAGATTCTCACCCTATATAACTTTTCACTCTAACAGATCATCCATATTACATCCTACATATACCAACATCCTATATTTTACTAATATTTTTCAACTACCACACATTTTTACTCCTATTCCTCCCACCTTTCTCCACTTAAAAAAATCTTGGGAAGTGGGTAGTTGAGGATGGAGTGAGGAGAGAGAACCTCCATATTTGGCTTAGGAAGGGCTAGGTTTGGAGGACCTCAAAAAATGGAGTATGTGATAGAGACTCTACTGGAGCACTGTTTTTCTCTTCCATACTCCAAATATCAGATGGATGACTAGATAGAGGAGCTGCTGGGATGCTATAAGACCGTGTCATATCATATGCCGGGTACTGCGCGGCGCACGCGGGTTGTGATCGATCCAACTGGGCAACTGGCCGCTCCGTCGTCACGGTGTTCACTGTGCAGGAAAAATGCACCAACCAAGGCAGGCAGGCACGCACCGGGTGAGTGGTTGTCCCCAGCTACAGTGGAATTGACAGGCAAAGGTCGCACGGAGACGGAGGAATGGGGGGGATTCTGGTCCCATATGTGTGCGGTGCGTGCGGGCCGGGACGGACGGGCGGAAAGCGAGGCTTCGCCATCCGAGGCTCCGAAGCGACAAAAAGCCGTCACGACGCGCCACAATCCCCGGCTTCCACCGTGGCGGTGTGGCGACACGGGGGGTGGGGGTGATGCTACGGCCTTGACGTGCGCGTGTGTTGGGGGTGGTGGTTCACTTGCCCCTGCCACTGTCCGTTGATCTTGTGGCTCTCGTGGCACGGGGCTATGGGAGCACGGCCACCGACTCGTAATCATCCACAGAGTGGACCTGAACCGAACCACTAAGTAGTAGTACGTGTGAGGGTGAGTAAGGTATTCGTTTCTGTGCACGCACGGTATGCTTGGTGAAATGGACGCATGGTGGAAAAGCTTATATAAAAACTAAAAAAACATCGATGCGCACGTCGTCGTAAGATGATCCAAACTCCAAAGGCTTCATTAGGCTATCTCTAACAATAAAACCCAAAATACAAGACCCATTTCACATTTACATAGCGCTACAGTCAAGTCAAATAGTTCAATATCTATTTTTGGTCTTCTCTAATAATAAAACCTAAAAAAGAACTCTTACTGCAAATAGCTCTTCAGGAGAGAGGATACTCAAATTTAGGTTATGCCTCTTATAGCACGCAAAATGGGTCTTCCGTATAGGTACTCTGTTGGAGACTGAAATAGTACTATCGGAGACCTATTTTGAGTTTAGGTGTCCTTATGGGTCACTTGTTAGAGACAGTCTTACTGCGTTTTTTTTTCTCCAAGCGTTATTGTAACCACAAGTTGTGCCAAACAAAAATGAAATTAAAATTGGCCACACACACAAAAAAGGAACAACCAGAAGAGTAACCAATCCGAGACTTGCCGACCAGCCGGCGTGCAAAGCCGCCCAAAACGCACGCGCAAGTCGCGGACCGGGTCGCTGCTCGGTGGGGCCCACCTCTCGAGCCTATCCCTCCCCGAGACGCCGTTACCGAGTCCGGGAGACGGCCGTTACCTCCGTGGGAAGGGCGTATATTAAAGCGGCGTCGAGCTGAGCTGCTGGTGGAGTGGTGGTAGCGGCACGCTTCTCGCTACGCTATAGAAACCGCCTCTCGAGTAGTCGAGTCTCGAAGCACAAATTCCCCTCGAGCCGAGACGCCTCCTTGCTCCCCTCTAAACCCTCCCCCTCGCGCGGATTCGCTTCCCCGTGTCTCCCAGAGGGGAGTTGGTGGTGTTCCTGGAGCTTCTTGGGGGTGGTTTTTCCAAGCTGCGGCGGGCTCGCCGGAGTTGGATCCGGCGGAAGAGAGGATTTCTGGGAAGGGTGCCGCGAAGCTGCTCGACGGCAGGCTCGTGGTGGCCTTGAGGTACTTTCTTGGATTACTTTGGTTTTTTTATGCTGTGGAGCTGTAATCCCTGTTGCAGTTGAGCTCTTCTGGTCGCCCAGAAGCATTATTATTATCAATTTTAAGCATTTGGTATGGGGAATTGTCTGTTCAGCACGTTGGCTGCCATCGATTTTGTGTGATTCATGTTGATTTATTCAGTTCATCATGGTAATTCCCTGCGGAATTTTGTGTCCGTACCTTACTGTTGCGTTTGTTTCAGGAAATCGCTTCAATTTCGAACGGGCTGTTCAGTTGGCTGGACGATTCATTTCAAGAGCAGAAGTGTTTACACCAAGCCGTAGCAGAAGAGGGAATCCTTGATTTGTCGTGGGAATAAAGAGGTGCTCACCTTTGAGTTGGACAATGCATCCCAGGGCTCGAATCCACGCAGACCCGGCTCCGGAGTTCGACCAATTCGACTGCCTGCCGGATCCAGTTGTCCTCCTGATTCTGAACAAGCTGGAGGACGTGCGTTCGCTTGGCCGCTGCGCTGCCGTGTCGAAGCGGTTCAGCGGACTTGTTCCTCTGGTTTCCGATGTGTATGTCAAGATTGACCGTGTCGTGGCCACAGATGGTGATGCTGATGATGCTCTCAACCTGTCTTCGGCGAAGCCAAAGAACATCTTCTCCCATTTCTTTAAGCTTATGCTATTCACAATCGTCAAGCCATTCCACAGTATGCGCAACCTGAATGGCACGGGCAGGCCGTTGTTCCCGCTTGCGCAGCATTCACCGGTACATGTGCTTAGGAATTTCTCTGATGTCTGGAATCTCCGGGTGGAGCTTCCCTCGGGAGATGTTGGGACCGAGGAGGGTGTTCTGCTTAAGTGGAGGGCTGAGTATGGTAGCACACTTCGGAATTGTGTGATTCTGGGAGGTACCCTGGTCGATCGCAAGCCTATAGGCGCAGAGCATGAGTCGTCGGTAGAGGATAATGGAAGCATGCCAGAATCTTTCTATACCAATGGCGGGCTTAAACTTCGTGTCGTGTGGACTATCAGCTCTTTGATTGCTGCATCAACAAGACACTATCTTCTCCGGTCAATTATCAAGGACCATCCGACGTTGAGGAGCTTGGTTTTAGCAGATGCCGATGGGCAAGGGACATTGTACATGGGGATGGAGCAGCTTAGAGAGTTTAGAGAAAACAAACTGTCAGCCTCAGCATGTTCCAATAGAACTCAGGTCCCAGCCTGCAACATGAAGCTGAAATATGCCCCATACCTTGAGCTACCTGGTGGCATGACATTGCAAGGTGCCACCCTGGTTGTGATCAAACCCTCCAATGATGGAGGCAGTGGTGGTCACAGCAGTCGGAAGGAAACTGAAGCTTTTGTTTCAAGTGCATTCGATGAACCTTTCAGATTTGCTGTGAAGGCGCTGATGAAGAGACGAACATATCTACTGGAGATGAACGGTTTCTAGATAGTCTACTTGAGTTGCAGTGGATTGTCTTTCTATCAACTGCTTCAAATATATCATTTTTGTTTTTTTCTCTCAAGCAGAGCAACTTCAATCCTGTTTAGAATGATGAAATGTCCACCGCAATGCAACCCCATTTTCTGTTGTTTGCTCTTTGTATAGCAATACTACTAGCATCCTAAATTTCCATTTGAGTTTCGAATTTCCAAATTACCAATTTCCAATCAATGTTTCTATAGTTCCTATTATTTCATTTCCACGTTCTGGCCACCGACTACTTGAATAAATGTGTCGTGAGTCGTGACCTCACAAACCCCACCACACCAAAATCGTCCTACCCGCGTAAGTCCGGCGCCTCCTCTCGCATTCGGCCGTGGACTACTCCTAGCCGCTCCCGTGACTTTGGATTCTTCCCCGCTCGACAACGATAAGTACAAGAGCGCCTTCGACCTCTCCCTCGCCGCCTCGGTTCTACGTCGGTTTCGGGCTCTTCCGCGGCGCTCGCCGTCGTCCTCGGGCTCCTCGCCGCCGTTTCCAGGGCGCCGTGATAAGAACAAGGACTCCGTCGTAGGCTGCCCTCAGCGTCGCTAATTGCCGTCAGCCTCGGGCTCTTCCACGACGGCGCTCTACGTCGGCCTCGGGCAGGCTCCTCCTCGCCGCCGGCCTCGGGCTCTTCCACGCCACCTCCAGGGCGTCGGCTTCTTCCGCACCGCGAAAGAAACCCGTCACTGTCAGCCTCTGCCCCGCTGCCTCGACATCGGCATTGGCCTCAGCCTCTTCGTGGTCTTGCAAGTTACAACAACTAGGAAGGTAGCCCGCGCATTCGCGTGGGCATGTATCGTAGGCTGTATTTGAGATAATCGTAAGTAATAGGCTAGGCCGATTGTGTTAAACTATAGGCATATGGATCTTATATCGTTGGTTTGATTATAAACATTGCAATAGTTAGATTAGAAATCAGACATGAAACTTATAATTATAGATTATTTATATTTTAGTTAAATAGGAACGTAAGAGGAATGAAAAGTGTAGAGCTTGAGCCAGTGACGGGAAGGATTGGGTGTGTAGTGATATAATGTTAATAGGTCATCGATCTAGGTGAAAACCGTTAGCTAGATGTTTTATTTTTTCTTTTAATATATAAGATTTTACTAATTTTTAAAATGTGACACTTGGTAATTTAACATGTCTCTAAAAGGTCATACATGGTGACTTTGTATTTTTCTAATTTTTATTATGTAGAATGATTAAGATGACATAATACATGTTGTCAATTTTTTAATGTTTCAGTGTTGTTTGCTTGTTGGTCTATGTTCAAATTACGTATTTTAAATTTTACATGGTAAAATATGAGTAACATAAATCAACAGTTCAAATAAATTAAAAATAGGATGTTATTTGGGTTATGTAAAGAATAGGTGGCAGTTCAAATAACATATTTTATTTTTTATAGTGAAATATTGGTAATACTGATTTTAAATTATTTAGCTGTCTAATTATGAAACAACCGTTCAAACAAACTAAATAAAAACAGATATACTGGCCCCGTTTTATATTATAAGTCATTTTGACTTTTTTAGTCAATTTTTAAGTTTGACCAAGTTTATAGAAAATATAGTAAAATTTTCAAAACATATTATGGATATATATGGAACGTTATATCTAACAAAACAATTTTGTGTGATAGATGTTGTTAAAATTTTTTTATACATTTGGTCAAATCTAAAGAAATTTAATTAAGAAAAAAGTTAAAATGGCTTATAATATGAAATAGAGGGAGCAACTTTTTAAAATTATGATTATTTTGCTATGTAACTATTATCTTTTTTCTAAATTTTTAGTTAAAAATAGATTTGTTATTTATAAAAGCATGCATCAAATCATTAATCATTTACATATTTAGGCATGGGACATGCAATCAAGAGTCCACAACCATTCTGGTGAGATAGAAGTGAAGAAATTAATTATTAAGTAATAAAATAAAAATCTTAACTACCATACAGAAAAAAGGAAAGAGATGAGGAGAAGGGATTGAGGGGAAGGACATGAGAACGTACGGTAGTAGTTGAGGAAGGATTTTTTTATGAGATAAATCCAATTGGCTCACCAGTTCAAGTTATATATTTTTTCTAATTTATTAGAGTACCACGTGGTGGCTTAGGAATATTTATAGGAGTCTCACGTGGCAAATTAAGAGTGTTTGTAGGAAGTTTAATGGACTTTTAGTATATTTTAGTATATAATAGATAGATATATAGATAGATATATAATATATGTTGTTAATAAGTATTTAATTTATTTAGATGGCATGCAAACTTGCAAAATGCACAGTCTATACCACAATAACAAATTGCTTATATATAGCAAAACATTGGATGTAAAATTGTCAATTTAATTATAAATAGAGCAACGTTTTAATAGAATATAAATTAGCTATGTACATTTAAATTATGGTCAACTTAACTCGTTTTTAATTTGATAACATAAAAGAATTAGGAGGAGAGAGATGGAGATATAAAAGAATAGGAATAGGAAGAGACAGGGAGAGCGTACTACGTTCTTATGTTTTTTTTCTTTTTCTGGCCCACGGTTATACGAAGTCACACGTACGTACGTAGTTTTTTTTTCTTTTTCTGGCCCACAGCAGAGGAAGGGATTATTTTCTTAAATAATAGATCTAATCCAATGGTCTAAAATATCGGATCCACCAATTTAAGTGAAAATCGACGGTGAGATTATACAGTGCCATGTGGCGGTCTAGGAGTGTTTGTAGGGCTGACACGTGGCGGATTGAGAGCGTTTGTAGGAAAGTTAATGGACTTTTAGTATATAATAGATAGAAGATAGATTTTGTCTTGGGTGTGCACCCTGCATTCGCCACCTTCCATACCAGCTGCAGGTACAACTCCAACCTCTTCTCCGCCTCTTCCCAATTCGGCATTTCAGCCGCTGTAGCCGGTATAATCTGTGTAGGTAGAGTTTCTTTTTATTATTTCTATTCTACTCTTGTTGACTTGTTCATCTTGTTATCCCCTTCTTGAGTGAGAGCTTTTAGGTAGTCTATTAACAACAGCTTGAATTTTATTCATCATTACATGTAATCTGTACTGTTGACAGACTCAACTATGATGGTATTGGTCTGAGATGCATTTTATTTATTATAGAATTCATTCAACTAGGAAAACATTCGAATCTGATTTCTTCTAGTTCAAACTTAAACATTGAAATTGAATAAGAAATTAAAATGAGTATAATGTTATTCCCTTTCTCAGGATACCCTTGTTCAAATTTCTACCTTAAATGCCAACAAAATATGGATCTTATTCAGGTTTCCATCCAATAGGTTCTAAGTGAAAAAGATGAAAGAAATCAATGATCTCCATGCCCTCCTTGCCAAGCTAACAGTGCATCCTACCAGCGACGTCGACCTATCTTTCCTCAACCTCCTAGGTGCCGACACCACACTACGAACCCTCCTCGTGCACTCTCTGGATCCTGAGTTTGATTATATTCACCTCAAGTTAGCATTTCTTCCTTATGGAGAGCTACCATTAGTTGCTATTGAGGGGCCTAATGCAGTCGTGGTATTACAAGATTGGACCAATGCACACCAAGCTCTAAAAGACAATGATGGCTGGTTTAAGTCACAGGGCATGCATCTTAGGGTTGTTTCGGCTAAACATCTTGACACTGCTCACAGTGTGGTCCTAAAGGTTTCAAACTCAGTTGATGTTTTGGCTAAACATTTTGTCATTTGATGTTATGCAATAGGAACTTAAGAAGCCAACTGGGCAACAGGAAGCTCGAGATGTGACTAATCAACTGGAACTTTTCAATGAATTAAAGAGCACACTTTTCTCGATGTCATTGCCTGTCAAGAAGTGGCTGATAAAAGAGCTATTGGCGGGAATGCCACATGATGTGGTCAAATAAATTATGGAATCAGCTTCATCAAGGAGTTTCTGACATTTAGAGTCAGACAAATCCAGATAATAAAAAAAACATGTTCTGGACTGACTATGATTTTCAGCATAGGTGCATCAATTTCTAGTTATATTGCATTGTTTCTGCTCTCTTGTAAATTCGAAGCAAAGGAAAGGAAGTGCACAACAACTTGGAGAAAGTGGGTAAAGTGGTTGATTGTCAAGGTGGTTTCTCCAACTTTACTACTAACTTTGTGCTAGGCTTACCCTGGGTTTACCTTATTGATTGGGAAGAAAGAAGGGTTCCTCGTCCACTATACTCAGGGATAACTTGGTAAATCTGCTGGACAACTCTGTTTCAAAAATGCTATTCTTTGCTATCAAGAGATACCTGCTGCAGGAGTTGGAGCGCTTCTTTGCGTGCATTTAGCATCCCTATTCATTGATATTTTAGGTGACATATTCTTGTGGTGGCCGCTGCAGGAGTTGGAGCGCTTCTTTGCGCGCATTTAGCCTCCCTATTCATTGATATTTTAGGTGCCATATTCTTGTGGTGGCCGATAACTGACTAAACTTACAAAACACCCAGGAGTTGGAGCGCTTCTTTGCGCGCATTTAGCCACCCTATTAATTGATATTTTAGGTGCCATGTTCTTGTGGTGGAAGGGGCTACCATGACCCTGATGCGGGCAATAACTGATTAAAGACTTACAAAACACTAAGATATCTACAAATTGATAATTTGATTATTCCTTAAGGATAAATAAGCTGAAATTGAACGAGGTTGTAGGGCATTCGAGTTTTTCAAGTATTACTTAATTCAACACTCTCTGCTCGGTGAGAAAAGCTTGAGAAGCTCTTTGGACTGAATGTATATAGTGGATGTATGATTATCATGATTTCAGATTTTCAGTTCTCTGCTCGGTGAGAAAAGCTTGAAAAGCTCTTTGGACTGAATGTATATAGTGGATGTATGATTATCATGATTTTAGATTTTCAGTGCATTATATGAGATGTCCCAAGAAAACATGCTTGTAACCTACTAACGTGGTGGTTTATGTCTTGTTGATTTTGTGAATGCATATGTAGTGGATGATATTTTTGGATGTATGGCACCGAAGTTTTGGCAATGGATATGAATTAATGTCTTGGTATTATGAATTATATACGTCTTGTGGATAGGCTCATGTTCTGAGGGCTAGCAGTTGTGGACTTGTGGTTTATTGATCCCTCCATGCAAAAGTGTTGAGTATATTTCATTTTTTGAGTTTTTTTTCAAAAGAGTTGGGAATTTTTTTAGTCTCCATATATTAAATTAACTGTTGATTGGAAGCCAAGCAGTTATTTTAATACTCATTAGTTGCTATGATACATATAGTTTCTTAGTTTATTGCATAGGGAAGAGTTAATTCCTATTTGGTGTTGGTGACAACAAAAAATATACCTTACATTTTTTTAATGGAGGGAGTAATAGTGGAATTGAAAATTTGAGGACACTTGGCCCAGCTTTACGGAGGGCTGATTATGAATGCAGGGTAGTGCTGGAGAAATTTTTTTCAATGTTCTCTCCAGTTCTTTACTTGAATTTACCAGTTCTCTCCAGTTCTTTAGAAGAGCATCAGAATGTTAACTCCAAACTTTTTAAACAGAAGCTCCAACTTTCTACCTGAATTTGAAGAGATGGTTTTCTGCTTAAAATATTTTTTGAAACATATTTCTGCTTACGTGAACTTTTTGCCTCACACTACTATATAGGGGTATAGGGTATAGAGTTTTTCCTTTCTTATTATATTTAATGAAAAGGCATAGTCTTTCTGTTTATCCTTAAAAAAATGTTTGACCCCTCCTGTCAGACTATTGATATACCTGGTAGAGAGCCAGCAAAGCCATTGTTTAGTGCGATGTTTGAATTAAATTGTGCAACATTGTAATAGAGTTTTTCTCTTATCCTAGGGTTGTATTTTTCTCCCGTTATATTTAATGAAAAGGCACAATCATTCTGTTTTTCCTTCAAAAAAATGTTTAACATTGATATACCTGGCAGAGAGCCAGCAAAACCGTTTTTTAGTGCAATGTTGACTTGAATTCAGATTAGTGCAACGCTGTAATATAGGTTGGTCGATTTTCTTTAATTTTTGAATGATTAAACAATATCAATTTAGGGGGTAGGCTGGTATTTCTGAGTAAACCTGAGTGATTCAGTTTTACTCTGCAATAAACTGAATTTTTACTTGTCTGAAAATGCTCTAAACTGAATGGCAACTACTCTACATATTATAGATATTGTGTTTAGTGAACTACTCTAATGGCTATTACTCCCTAATAGTAGTAGTCGTGCCCTAAGGTCATGACGACAGACAAATTCCAAGTGAGTAGAAGTATTTTTCTCATCTTGGTCTTGCTACAGGACCCGGTCGGCTTAAATACTGCTCAACTGTACTCCCAAGATTTACAAGTTTGCCATTATAGGCTTACATGAAGTTACCATATTACCCTTATAAAGTTCATGACCCTAGGGGCATATTGGTACATTCTAGTGGTCCCCAAGTGACATCTAGTGCCAGCTGGTTAGAGTAGTTGAGGTGGTCCCTGGATACTTTTCTAAAATACATTATTTGCTCAATGGTACTTTCCCTCAACTTTGATTGCCCGAGTCAAACACTTGTGCTAGAACTCGAGCACGCTATCCTATCTCTTGGCTCCTTGTCACTTCACTCGTCTTGACTACAATATACACCTACAACACGTTATAACTTGTAAAATGCATAAAGAATTCATATTAACTCCAAAAATTGTGAAACCAAATGTGTTAGTCTTAGAAAAAAACATCTCTATACTCCTGAGAAGTCAAATCTAATAAAAGTCACTTTGCAAAAATATTTTATAATACTTAGGCACTACCCTATACCAAGCAAACTTCTAAAATTCATAACTCTCAAATAAAAAGAGATAAAACAAAAAATTCTTTCACCTAAATTCATCTTATACCAATACCAACCCACTGTGCACAAATCATGCATTTTAGAGCATTTTGGATTTTTCGCATATTTCGGTGTTTAATTGCATAACGTGTACTTTGTATAGATGATTGCTTAAACGGTGAAGAAATGATTTAGGTGCTGACATTTTCTAGTTACAAGGCAAGTCCCACCTCCCTATCTCTTTTGATCACTTTGAACCTATGTTTGGAGGTTATTGAAAATGTTTGTAAATCTTGCATGTCGATTGTACACTAATAAATTAAAATTTTGCTAAACTTGTTAGACAAACTCCTATTATTTGCATTAACACCTTAACTCCACATATATCCATATCCATCATTCATAACCTTAGGAACAATATGACTATAATGAGTTTTGATGTCACTAGATTGCTATAATGCTTAGCCATGGTTAGAATGGTCTTCCTTGTCATTATGGGCTCATTACAAACATGAAAATTAATTTTAAAATGATCTGGACAGAACTTTAATACTTGTGACTTTGACAAATAAAATGATGGAAAACATGGATTTTAGGTTTGGGCCTCAAGTGGTGCACATATGGTGATTAGTTGTGTACCGATGGGGGAGAGTGCGCCCAAACCGATCTAAGAACGTCACTCAATGTCTGTTCATTATGTTTACCGTACATCCACATGTGTTATTATGGGGCGACCTTGGCCTATTATGTTAAGTGTTTGTCTAACCTTACATTTAGAAGGCCGTTGTAGTAGTGATAGTGCCTACGAGTGAACTGTAGGGCTATTTGTGTTTATGTAAATTGCAAAGGGGACGACTGTACCAATCCGCCTTTTATGTGTATGATGTTTATGAGGGGACGGCTGTAACATTCCGCCTCACTTTTATTTATGGTTTGGTAGGGAATGACTGTACTGTTCCGCGTGAGGGGACGACTGTAATGTTCCGCCTCACTTACAACGTTGAGTGCCACACAGGAAGCGACTGTACCGGCTTGCCTATGACGTTATATTGGTAAAGACCCCCCAATATAATGACATTAAGATTCTAGACTTAGTGTGGAACAACACTCATCGTGCTCATGCAAGGATTAAACAAGACTTAATGTAAAAGCCTCGTTGTGACCTCTAGACCCACTCAATGTGTAGAGTATGGTGGTACCGACGGGTACCGGACAAACTAGAGCGATTCACATCATGTGGGTAAAGCTGTACAAACTTTGCGGAGTCTAAAAACTAATGGATTAGCCGTGCTCGCGGTTATGAGCGGTATGTGGATATGTGTTGAGTATAGACTTGTGTTTATTCTCCTAAATGCTAAAATTTACCTTCAAATTATGATGAGATTTGAGAATGATCTCCTTGCTGCCATGAATGGCAATGAGGTGCATATTTACACATGATTAATGCCTACTTTGATGGCCATATGCTAAGTACTAGCTTGCTGAATTTATTTGAAAGCAAATCTGATTTGAATGTGTATTTTGCTATGTATTTTCATGCTTAAGATGAAAGTGTGAATCTAGTGTACATTCTGGGAACTAGATTCACATGAGTATGAGTTAAGAATATTTTAGATATTGTAGATCTTTAGCCATTTTTGTCAAGTCTCATGAATATGTAACACATCTGGTCGCCGCCTTCGAGTGGTTTGACGGGCACATCTCAGGCTGAAGTTGACTGGCAAGCTAAAGGCCCAACAATGTCTCCAATATTCTTCTCTCGAGGCGTCGGATGTTTTATTATATTTGTTTGATGACTTGATATTGTTAGTGATGCTGATTCGAGCAAGTGATCTTTGCTCGAATAAATTATCCTTGGAACGGGCCCTTTTAGGCAAATGAAAATTCCCAGTTGCAGGTTGTTATGTGGAAAATTCACTTAAGCAGCCTGCCAAACTCGAACTCACTTTCCTTGTTATGCGTCTTCGACCGAATCAGGGGATGGTGTTTTCCCCATGCTACAACAATTAGTACAACATGTTGATCTCAATGAATAGGGGTGAGCAAAAAAATCCCCGAAGACCGCAAGCCGAACAAAACCGAAGTGTCGGTTTTTTCGGGCATCACCCTTCTGCTTCTGTTCAGTCTTATGGCAACGTGTTCCAACGGTTTGTTCGGTAACACTGAACAACCGAACCGAAGTTACTCGGTTTAATCGGCTCGGTGTTCTTTTTTTTTTTATAGATTCTTCAGTTGCCATAACTAGAAAACCGAATTTCTATTAAACCGTTGAAACCGAGCCGAATTAACGGAGTAAACTTAACGCCCACCCCTATAGTGAATACCCACTTTATGGTTAAACTGTGTTTCAGCGAGTCCTGGCATGCAAACCATGTGTGAGTGTGACCAGCATGTCATCACAGTAAAATGAAAAAAATAATAATAAAATACTGAATTCTGCATGATTCTTCACTAAATCCTAAGAGCAAAAATCTTAAGACCGGCACTCCGGCAGCAAGGGTTCGTTCAAACAACAGTACTCTGCTATTAGGCTACAGTATACCATAACGAGATGTCAATTGCAGATGTTCAAAATTGTGCGAGTACGAAAATTCAAGTCCGTGCATACAAAGTCTCAGCACATTCCATATCTGGACTTGAACATGCAAACCACACTTCGAATCCAGTCCATAAAAAGGGAATGCTCTGCTACATCAATCCTAATGAAAATCTACACAGCTGCACACAATTTTTTTTTTACAATTTTCGTTTATAAGCATAAATATAAACGAAACTACGGAGTTAAATGTGATATCAAAACGATGTAGGCAAGTAGGCAGATGGACAATCTAGAAAAAAGCTATACGTACTCATTTTTTATTACTAAATTCTTTCTTACTAGGATATGTCATATCATGAGTGTATCTAGATTTTTTATAACTTATATCTAGCTAAATTAAATGGTGAAGATTATTGTAGTACATGTAACAATGCTTGACACGCTACATTTATGTACATTACTTTGCGAGTTGCGGTAAAGCGCCGACCCTGACGTTGTCAGTTGCCAAGCCCGAGCCCACCCAATGAAACGGCTAAACCGCCCCCGCGCGCGCCAGCAACCAGTCGCTCTTGGCTCGTCCCCTCGGCCTCTCTTTTGGATCGCCTAAATGATGCGACACTGCGACGCGGTGATCGTTTACACGACATGAATGTTAGGTAATGACCTAATATTAAATACTTCCTCTGTTTTATAATGTAAGTCATTCTAGCATTTCCCACATTTATATTGATGTTAATAAATCTAGATAGATATATATGTCTAGACTCATTAATATCAAAATGAACGTGGGAAATACTAGAATGACTTACATTGTGAAACGAAAGGAGTAATTAGAAGGGTGAGGCTCCAAACCAGGTTATCTAGCACACCATTTTATGGAGCTAGCCAGAAGACCTCCGGACCTTTCTCGTTTACACAACTGCGTGCTCTGAAACAGATAGATCATAGATGTTTTTTGGAATACGCAACCAGTGCATCATTGTATTACAAGTGAAGTCTTAGACCCTGTTTAGATGGGACTAAAACTTTTAAATTCCTATCACATCGGATGTTTGGACACTAATTATAAATATTAAACGTAGACTATTAATAAAACACATCCATAATCTTGGACTAATTCGCAAGACGAATCTATTGAGCCTAATTAATCTATGATTAGCCTATGTGATGCTACAGTAAACAATCTCTAATTATGAATTAATTAGGCTTAAAAAATTTGTCACGCAAATTAGCTTTTATTTATGTAATTAGTTTTGTAAGTAGTCTATGGCCCAGTTTGGGGAGCTTGTCCCAGCTGCAGCTTTTCCCAAAAGCGGCTTCTGCTAGAAGCTGCCCCAAATAATCCACAGCTTCTGTTCTGAAAAGTGAACTAAGAAGGCAGAAGCTAGAGAAGCTGGGTTTCAGAGCTTTTCCAGATTCTCAGAAACTGGCTATCAAACAGCTGCTTCTCAGTATCTAAAGCTCCCCAAACAGGCTCTATATTTAATACTCTAAATTAGTGTCTAAATACATAGACTAAAGTTAAGTCTCTTGTCGGTGATATGGGCCCGGGGGTATCAGGTTTAGAGGGAGGAGGCTGCCCCCCGATGCCACGTGGCCCTCCCCCGAGGGGAGTCAGGCCCGAGGTGGGGTGGTGGCCACTCCATCCCCAAAGACTAGTCGGAGGAGGCTGCCCCCCCGATGCCACGTGGCCCTCCCCCGAGGGGAGTCAGGCCCGAGGTAGGACGGCGGCCACTTCTTCCCAGAGACTGGATGGAGGAGGCTGCCCTCCAATGCCACGTGGCCCTCCCCCGAGGGGGGTCGGGCCTGAGGTAGGGCGGCGGCCACTCCCTGGCCGAGACTAGAGGGAGAAGGCCGCCCTAGGCGCCACGTGAGCTCCCCCCCGAGGGGGGATCGGGCCCGAGGTCGGGCGGCGGCCGCCCCCTCCCGTGACTAGGGGTTGGGCTCCTCCGACCCCCTCTCTAGGTCACCACGTACGGTGGATTAGGTGTCCGCCTCCAGGTGCCCACCTACCCGCATTTATGGCGACCCGAGCGGTCACGCCACGCCGCATTTAATGCGGTGTGCAATGCACTCAACCGGTCTGTGACCGGTCGAATGACTGATGGGACCCAAGATGTCAGGCGCACCATCACGTGTATCAGGCGACGTGCAGCCTGACATATCCCATCAAATAATGATGGTGAGAGGTTCTCATCCTCTTATCCCAACCGGAATCGGTCCTCCCGCTCTGGTCAAAGCAAGACTCCCGTTTCCCGGTGTAATAGGAGCCCAGAAGTCTTCACCCATTAAATGGTGACTAACAGGGGCACCCCCGTGTCAGGCGGCAAGATTTGACAGGCCCCATCATTCAAACGACGTGTGCTTGGCTTCCCAAGTCAAGAGACAAGACATGCATTTAATGCAAAGATTATAATGCTTCTCCACCGGAGTTAGGTTAGGTTGTTGGGCCAATGTGGTAACCCCATGAGGTATAAAAGGAGGTCCAGTCCTAGTGGTGGAGGGGGGGACTTCCGAGCGAACTGGTGCTTGGGTCTCACAACCCCAAGCACTTGCGTTCTACATTCAATCAATCATGCACAGGAGTAGGGTATTACGCTTCTCAGCGGCCCGAACCTGTATAAACCTCTTTTGTTTCATCGTCTTGGAGGGGCCTAACCCCTCAAGATCACACAGCTCCACTCACCAAGCCCTTGAATCTCACCCGCTGCCCCCGGCCGAACTCACAAAGGGGGGCCTCACGGTTCTCTGGTGGAGAAGTTCATTCTCCAACATCTCTGGATCTAAATACCACCTAAAGTTTATATACTATGGGACCGAAGTTTATATACAATAGACCACAGATGTTTTGTTTGCGAGTACGCGCGGCGATGGCAAACCCCCGATTTTATTTATGCACTCCGATTCCGAAGCAGATTGTCGTTTGGTCGTTTATGAACCGCCTTTATACAAGTACGCGACCATCATCGATCGAACGTTAGCACACGAGTCCGGGTGCAACTGATTAGCGGGCCGTCGAACCCCTCGCCTCCGACGTACGTACACCGTGGTCGCCGTCGACGTTGCCGGAATTAACATGGCGTCCCTGCTGCAGTTCCGCATTCGCCGCCGCGGCTACGAACCGATCACGCGGCGCGGCGGCGAGGAGGAGGAGGAGGCGGCGCCGGCGTACGAGCCGGCGATGTTCGAGGAGGAGGGGCTAGAGCCGGACGAGCTCGAGGCGCGCGGCGACCGCCTCATGGCGAGGGGCCACCGGCGAGCCTCAAGCTGGTGGTTCACGTCGTTCAAGCACGACACGGCCTTCGCCATCGCCGAGGACTTCAGGATGGCCAGTCTCTCCTACGTCCTCGCCAAGAACTGTATGTTACTGCTTCAACGTCGATCGATTGGATCGAACATTAATTGATTTGTAACATCATCGATGATTACTTGCCGATCTTCCGTTGATCTGATTTGATTTATATATGCAGGGAGAAAAGCAGCGGCAGCATTCGGCAACGAAGCCATCCAGAGGCTCAAGAGAAGATCGCCACCTGCAGAATTGGTCGCAGCTGTAGCGCTCCTCGCTTCAGCGAGATGCTACAGGAAGATCCAGGACAATGCAGGTCAGTGAATCGTGTCGTGAATTAGTCTCCACTTAGAATTAGCAATGTTAATTATCTGATTAGTTTCGTTATTAGAACAAGTTTAATAGTGGATATATGCATGTTGATCAGTCGCTAGGCTCCGCTCAGTTTTTTTAAACCAATATTTATAATATAAAAACTACCACCTATAATATATATATATATACAGGACACTCATATGGGGCACCATGGTGCCCGGGCACCATGGTATGAAATACACAAATTCGCCCAAATTTTTCAAAATTTTTAAATTGTGAGTATATACCTAGTTATAAGTATTCGATTCATACCTATACCTAGCAACAAAACAACTCAAATTTAACTTTATTTCACAATCCATTATTACATACCTAACTAATTATATGTTTGGATGCTATATAACTAGAATCAAAATCTAACAAAAGCAAGTTTGAATTCAGTTCAAACTTGCTTTGAACTAGTTAGTAAAGTAGTTAACGTTAATACCTAAATATTTGAAAAAGTTTCATACTCATTTGAATTGGGTATATAGTAAATTTCAACAATGGTGCTCGGGCACCATGGAGCACCAAACAAATTTACTATATATATATGTATTTATGGTATAGGTATTGGTTTTTATTTAGAACCGACATATATAGTTTTTGAAAGGTTTTGGTTCTGTATTTTCGCACCCACAGAAATAGGAAAAACACTATATGTATCGGTTTTAACTGTTCCGGTATCTATAGCGTCAACTTCGATGTATTTTTTTAGTAGTGATATTATATAGGTTAGCTTTAATATGTGTTAATAGTCAAGTTAGCTAATCTACTATTTACTCATCTGGTGATTAATTAATGCAGACGAGGGGGAGGTGGCGGCCATCAAGCTTGCTCTGCAGAAGGCGGTCTCGTTGTTCACCAAGAACAATGATATGCAATCGGCTGCCACATGTTGCAAGGAGCTAGCTGAGTTCCACGAGGAACAGAGAGAGTTGCACGCTGCAGTGCATTGCTTCTTACAAGCCAAGGATTATTATGGGAGTGGCCCCAACCCCAACGAGCAAGGTGTTCGCTACTGCCGTGCCATAGGAAGCCTTGTCAGCTGCCGCATCCGTCTTCTTGAGGGCGCAGCAGCTCGAGCAAACCCCGTGTGATTACGATGTATGGGATATATGATCGAACAACGCCATCTCTGGAACAGTGCAACTCTGGAATCCGATGTATGGGATATATGTGACCTCTGTACAGTGTTTTCCTTCTGAATATAAACCAGCTCGGCTGGCTTAGATTTCAAAAATATATATATATTGATCATCTTGGCATCTCACAATTTGACAGTCAACATCCTACATATACAGATATACTCCCTCCGTATTTTAATGTATGACGCCGTTGACTTTTCGACCAACGTTTGACCATTCGTTTTATTCAAAAATTTTGTGTAAATATAAAAATATTTATGTCGTGTTTAAAGAACATTTAATGACGAATTAAATCATAATAAAATAAATGATAATTGCATGAATTTTTTAAATGAGATGTATGGTCAAACGTTGAATAAAAAGTTAACGGTGTCATACATTAAAAGAGGTAGTACTAAACAGTGGAAGTGTCGAACAACGCATCACTCGTCTTTGCGTGGAATTCTGCCGCTTTTTGTCTGTACTCCCTAACCTTTTCCCACTGTTTCAGCATGGCATACAAGTTGGCTAGCTCCACGCAGACTTCTGCGGCCATTACCAATTCGTTCTCCAAGACAAACATGCGAAGGGATTTTTCCAGGTCGCTCACCGTTCTGCTCGTCATCTCCTCATCATCTATAGAAAGTCAAGAGATTTTTCATATGACGATGGTTAGCGAATATATACTTACTACGTGGTGAAAGTTAGTACAGTAGATGTTAAGAAGTAGAGAGCGTGCGTGAGGGTTTCACGTGTCGTGTTTACCAGGTTCAAGAACTTTCATGTAGCATTTTCCAGCCTCGAAGAGCGCAAATGCCGCTCTGAGCCTACCTGATCGCCCAATCTGAAATATTGGAAGAACATAAATTAAGAATGTATCATCAAAAGATGTGTCTAGAGCGGTTTTAGCAATGAAAGAAATTAAAAGTCGCGTAAGCCATATTACACACTGACCTTCATGCAACAAACGGCATGTTCGTGGTGTGCAGCCGCCGCTTTCCTCCCTGAAAAAGAGTCACACAATGTTTAGCAACCTACTATGGAAAAGTAATTTGATTCGCATCGTTGAAGCGCATTCACAGTGCAGTAATTCTACAACCATCTTATAGAGAACAGAAAAAAAAAAACGTCCTCCAAATGAGGCAATGCGTTCAATTTGAGCAAATAAACTTGAGGTATACATTACCAATTTAATTCTTTTGGAACGAAATCTTACTAAAACACGGCTGAAATAAGTAAAACAACCTGATCTAAATGTGCAAAACACGGAGGACGCGATTGGTTGGCGTACGTAGAGAGGAGTACGGAGAGAGAGAGAGAGAGAGAGAGAGAGAGAGAGAGAGAGAGAGAGAGAGAGAGACTCACAGCTGTTGGCGAGCACGAAGGTTTCGGCGGCCTTGTGGAAGTAGAAGCGCGCTCTGGCAGCGACAATGAAGGGCCGCGAGACGTAAGACCAGACGCCGTGCAGCTCCCGCCTCGCCTGCGACATCAGCTTGTCGCCCTTCGCCTCGAGCGCGTGCGCGTCCGCGTCCGCGTCCGCGCGTGCCGCCGCCTCCTCATCGTTCTCCACGTCGAGCGCCTTCACCCAGCTGCTGCTGCTTGGTTGGCTCCCGGCCGCACGGCGGCGGCTGCTGGATGACACGGTCCCCATGCAGGCTGCCCCCGCGACCGTGCGTACGCGCGACTTGGTGATTGGCGTAAGTCGACCGGAAAATATAACACCCGGGCGTCCGTGTTGCGCGCGCGGCTGGATCCGACTAGGATTCGAGAGTCCAAATCTACTTGGGCAAATCAGCGGCAGCGACCCGATCGAGAGAGTGCGTGGAAGCTGAGGAAACGGCTTAGCCACGACCGCGACCCAACGACGATGCGCGCGCTGCTTCCGGTTCGGCGACACCCGCGAGCGCGTGGGTTTTGCGATTATTTACCCCGTACCAGTGGCGTAGGGTACGTACTCCGAGTCTCCGAGACGGTGGTCACATACACGCACGGCACACCGCACGCGAAGTTGGATTTGCAGGCGCGCAACTACGGGCGTTTTCGATCGCGGGCGGGACAAGTTCATTTCTTCATGGCTTTGATCATCTGCTGCAGCTATAGATGGCCAAAAGGCCCGCCCGGCACGGCCTGGCCTAGGCACGGCCCACCAGCTGTCGGGCCGTGCCGGGCCGGCCCGAAGGCGCGGGTGGCCCATCGTGCCTTTTTTTAAAATAAGTCTATTTCTGTCCCTCCTCTTTGGGCTGTGACATAATCTAGCGAAAATAAGTCTATTTTCCGTCCCTCCACTTTGGGCTGGTGACATATATATAGTGAAAATAAGTCTATTTTTTGTCCCTCCTCTTTGGGCTGACATATATATATATATGTAAATTAAGTCTACTTTACGTCCCTATTCTTTCGACCGTGGCATATAATGTCTATTTTTACTCCCTATTGTTTATGTGTCGGGCCTGGCATGCGGCCCATCGTGCCGTGCCGGCCCGGCCGTGCCGTGCCGGCCCAACGTGCCGGCGGAGAGGCCCAGGCACGGCCCGGTGGTCGGGCCGGGCCGGCACGGGCCCGACCCTTGACGGGCCGTGCCGTGCTTGGGCCGGACCTAAACACCGTGCCATGGGCCAGGCCGTCGGGCCTCGGGCCTTTTGGCCATCTATAGCTGCAGCCAACACCGCGCATCAAGACAATGTTGGATTTTGAAACTGCTTGTCATCTAATTAAATTTACTTGATGCATGACAGCCTGAGAATACTCGGAAAGTAAAACAGATTGCACCATTTATTTCCCATTACCTCCAAATCCTACATACATTTCACTCCTACCTTTACCGTTGACAGATGCTTAGCAGAGCAAAACTAGGCGATGCTATTGAAGTGTGCCAGGTTTGGTTCATCAATGTATCGCAACTTCACAAGAACACCGTATGAAGATATATATCTTTTTCATGTGAGCAAAAAGTGAAGATAAGATCGGTCACAAGGCCAATGCATGCACATCAATGACTCTCAGGTAATTGCTTGGTAATATCCGAGTCACCTGGATTACAAGAGAAGCATTATTGGTGTTTTCAAATGAAAAAAAGAACGGAAATGGAGAGTTCATATGGATGCGGAAGGAAAGGTTCAAAGATTGAAGTCACTGAAACTAACCAGGATCGACGACACTGAGACAGCACACTCGGTAGTACTTGCCGCAGGCAGTGCCAAGATCAACATTGTCTGAATTAACCAACACATAACGGTTAGCCTATTTGAGAGGTTGAAATTGACGAATCAAATTATAAACAGGCTAATGCATGCACAGGCATAAATTAATGCAAAAAAGAAAGCCTTGCAGCTATCATGTGTGGTTCAGTGAATGAAGAGTAATCTTACTTCCATTGAAGTGATACACACTAACTTTTCCCAGCATAGCATAGTACTCAATTTCAGACTTCCTAAGTGGAGGGCAGTTGTTTGCAACGATAACTAGCTTCCCTGAAGATTCAAAACAGATCGTGAAAGTATCAGGACCCAATGGATAAACAGGGTATCAAGAAGGTAGCACATTGATGAATAAGCTGATATAGAAATTTCTACTAAGCATTGGAAGAGAAATTCCATGGTGAAAAAGGTAGATTCGTATAGCACCATAATGATGAACACTTTAATGATTAATTCCTTGCAACACAATCATGGTGACCAGAAGCAAGACTGTATATCATTCACAGAAGTAACAGTCTTTCAAGATGCATGAATTCCCCAGATAAAGATATAGTTGTGAAAATTAAACACCTACTGCCCACTACAAAAAAAACAGCAAGGTAATCATAAACTGGAAATAGGACGATTTTAACTCATAGAAATAACATAAGAAAACGCATGAACTGACCACATCAAATATCTATGTAAAAAGGTAAGACAAAATGTTTCAGCTCCTTACTTTCCCAGATAACAAGGGAGTGTCTGGAAATTTATGTAAGGAAAAGAAACTATATTGCTGTTGGGTACTGCATTCATCCCTAAGGCTGAGAAAGGAAAGCCAAAGGGCCAAACTTCAGTCCCTTGTGCCAACTAGCAACTTCACCGTGGACAATCATACAAACATGGCAATAGCATCCTAATCACCTGAACATGTCTGATTGGATAAACTTGTTATAAAATGAAAAAGCCTGCAGTTTTATTTCATGAATTACCATGCTAAAAATTACTATACGGCTGACAAAAGTTCTCTCAACTGAGGACATTTACATTATTGTAAGTTATAGTAGAAACAACTAGTGATGCGCATACAAGCAACGGTGAGTCAGTGACGCAGTAAATGTTTCAATCTCACTTAGTCCCCTAGACTTGATCAAGGAGAACACCAGCAAGGAAAGATGAATTGTTGTTGGGCGCTGCATTCATCTCTAAGACACAAAAAGGGCAAGCCGAAGAGCCAAACTCCAGTCCCATTCTGACATCCACATGAGTAAAAATGACAACATCCAAACGACAGAGGGCAACTTTCTGTCATGGCAAAACTGCCCAAGATCCATGCTATACTCTGGAATATAACATAATAAGATGTGTTCCCCGAAAATTTACAGCCCCCCACCCCACCCCCAATTCCAAATGATTTAGATTTATCACACTATATGTACCAGGCTTGACTGATGAACGAATGAAGCTAGAGCGGTGACTAGGAAACGAATCAAAGAGCTACCTTTGGAGTTGCGGAGGGTCTTGAGGACGGTCTTGTAGCCGAGGGTGTACTTGCCGCTCTTCATCACCAGCTGCAGCTTGTTGTTGATCCCCTCCGCGTTCTTCTTCTGCAAAACACCGCGAACACCCCACCCATCGATCAAACGCCCACACCAAGAGACAAAGCCACACAGCAAGAACTTTCAAAACCAAATAAAAGCTTAGGTTTTCCACCGTCTTCTTAACGGGAGCCATGGGATCGTCGGCGACGGCGTCGGTGGCGGCGGCGGCGGGAATGGGAAACCTACAGCGTCAACAAGGGTTCGAACAGAGGGGGGAGTATATAACGTGAGAGATGGGCCTTGCGTTATTGGGCTACATTATTGCGTATCGACGGCCTCAAGCCCAGATTCTTACTGGGCCAACTTTGCGTATCAAGCCAGCCCAGTTGGTAATTTCTTCTGCAAATCCCGCAGTCCAAACTTCCCGGATTTTTGGACTGTTTAAAAATCACTGAACAGTGAACGCAAGGAGTGCTTCTTTTTTGTTGAGGAGAAATTTTGGAATACACGTGGAATTCATATGCCCCAAATTCATTAACAAATAGGAGTAGATCGTGACGGTAGAGAACTAGTACTACAGACTATGCTTTAGGTTGGAGAGGACCGGATACGGACAAATGTATATTCGGTCAGTGCAATAGTTCTCAAAAAAAAGTTCAGTGCAATGATTCATTGATTCCTAACGCCTTAACATATGTGCCTTATCATACAAGTGCCTGCCTTTTTACAAAAGCTACGATAATTGGCAAGTAGGCTCATCAAATAGGTCATTTTTATCTTTTTATGGTTGTGTGGGAATAAAGATCACTGTAGCATAATGGAACAGGATATTTGCAGCCAAGTTTGCAGGCATAAGGATGGCGCATCTTCTCCCGTAGGATTCATGGTCCATGTTCACTTTGTTTGCATATCTGTATCTGAACAAAAGAAACAGTACAGGGCTCAATATGCATTTCCAAACCAACCTCTTTCAATGGACCTGACGGGCTGATAAAGTTGAGTGTGACTGAAAAAGATGCAAACAAATGGAAATAGGGAAACAAAATCTCTTTTTCTGTCTAGCTTTATATACTAGTATAAAACAATGATGAATCGAATGGTTTCAGTTAAAAGAACGGCATACAAAAATCCCTCTATACAGCCTTCAGTCTACAAAGACTTCACATCAGTCTCCAACCGGAGTCATAATCTGCACTTGCTAATTGACTAATTCTGAATCGGGTTGGCCTTGCTTGGCGTCTCCTTCTTCAGGCTCTCGGTCGCCTCGACGTCAGGCTGCTTCTTGCTCTTGTTATCTACTAGTAATGCTGCTTCAAGGAACACCTGTGGATTCTCTGAACTTGTGATCAGCACATTCTGCAGGAGCTTCCTTGACTGAAACCTCTCTTCCGATGCCCAATCATCACGAGGCAATCTTGCTGTCTGCAGGCTTAGGAAGCAATGCAGAAGTAGCAAGGCAGAGATGATCAGGAAGTAGACAGAAATGCTGACAGATCTCATTGCTGTGTGTTTAGCTGAGGAGAGAAGCTACTGAACTGTCTGAACAATGATGAGAACTGAGAAGTGATTAGTGAGGATGTTATTCGATCAAGTCCATTGTTATATATATACACAGCGTCCATGTGAGACAATCAGGCAAATAGGCAATCGATACAAAGAGATCTGTACTCGAGAGTTGAAGACAGTAGTGTATGAAAGCATGTGAGTTGCGAGATATGTTAGTCTATGAGGCACCAAATTGGATCTGTCGTTGCGACCATGCCGATGTATTTGTGGGCAGCACATGTAGCCAAAGATCGCACCGGCCGGCCTGCTTCCATTTCATCGATTCCTTCTTGGTGGAGAATATGTATTTTAGTCATAGTTTAGTGGAAGATTTCCATTGTTATGATCGCTAGCCAGCCTCACGCTCTCCTCACCTAGCCACGTATCCGGCGCTGTGGCTGTCACCTGTCAGCCTCCTGCTGCTGCTGCTCGCACCGTTTCGGCCTTCAGATTAGGCAAGTTTAGTTCAATTTTTTTCTTTAAACTTTCGACTTTTCTATCACATCAAAAACTTTTCTACACACACAAACTTTCAACTTTTCCGTCATATCGTTTCAATTTCAACCAAACTTTTAATTTTGACGTGAACACATCCTAAACTCCAATTTTAACGATTAGCACCTGACAGCATTCAATTCATTGAATAAAGTAAGAAAAAATTACATTAGGTAACTCGAGCAAACTGAAAATTGTTGGTTCAGTTAAACAACGTGGTCCTGCCCTTTGTTTCGTGCCAATTGGCAGGGTATGTTACATCAGCACTGATGTATGATTGAGGCAAGTTGCAGAAGCTTGGACAGTCGAGCTCTATTTTGATCAGAAATCTCTCCCTTTTGGTTTTGTAGTATGTATTTTGATCCTTCCTGCTTTTTTTTCTAGGTACACAAGCAATGATCTAGCCACTTGTGTTACACCTTTTTCTTTTCTTATTTAGAGTTGGAACTTGTGCAGATTATCAAGGCGATCCAGGGGGGCAACCGGTGCATGTGCCAATACGAAACATGTGTGGTGAAACTGCACATGACCATGGTCCTCGTAGAAGAAAGGAACTGGCATAAAATCTGGTGAAACGACAGGGCCGCAGGATAGGGATGCGGATCCTCTGACTTTACATGGTAAAGTCACGGTGTGACTTTCAGACCATCTCCACCGTTCAACTCATCCAACGGAGGACGTCCCTGCGGATGCTGCTTCCTGGCCATTAATGCTAGTATTTGTTTGCTGATTCTACTCAACGATTAATGAATCTAAACAATACTCCAATACTAGTACATGAGATTAGTCTAGTAACTGAAAAAAAAATAATTACTTGTCACTTTATGTGCTAATTAAGTTGCCGATTCCATGTGAAGACTAACTACTGTAATTAGCATTATCAACAAACAATTGTACAATCAGTGCATGTGATTAGTTTGTTTTAACACCAAAATTTGATATGATTTTTTAGTTGACTCGGTTAATGAAAGAAGCTGATTGGTACACAATTATTAAATTTCTTTTGTTTCACACAATTATTTGCTTAAATTTCAGTTGTTCCATAGTAATTTCAATGTCCTATTTCTTTGTGTGAATACCAACTTAGTATTTCATATAATAACAAATTACAACCTTTATAAATTTTAATCACCAAAATACAAAATAACTTAGCACACAAAGTGGCAGGTAATTTTTAGTTACTGAACTAATCTCATGTAGTATTATTTAGATTAATCTTTAGGTAGAATTAGGCCATCAGGAATCAAATGGCATTAATGGCCAGGAAGCAGCATCCGCAGGGACGTCCTCCGTTGGATGAGTTGGACGGTGGAGATGGTCTGAAAGTCACACCGTGACTTTACCATGTAAAGTTAGAGGATCCGTGTCCGCAGGATAGACACCCACATGGCAAAAGTGTCATTGCAAGATCTGAAAATCCAGAGCCTTTTTGGTCTCTCCCCTTCACCGGTTGGTTTGACTAAACCACGCCGCCGGCCAACGACACCACCGTCACACCGGCGCGCGCATCTGGCACGGCTGGTAGCTCGACGTAATAGCAATTACAATAGCAGATTATTAACCAGCTATAAACATATTTTAATGAAATAAAAGATAAGAGAGAAGAGCAGCGAGCTATAGATTTATAACTAGCTGCAGCACGGACTCCAAAATACAGTGTGTGTATGACAGATGAGACCTAGTATTATATGAATTGGCTATTAAATTAGCTATAAATAAATTAAAGCTAGTAGTGGACTATCCTATTAAACTTGCTCTAACGTGGACTGCCTTCAGCTGGGAGCACAGAAAATTCAGATGCTGCCATCGCGCTACGGCCAATTTTGGGCGTGACCGTGACACGGACACAGTGGGCATGTACATGCTCGATCGATCAAGGTGGCAGGCAAGGGCAGCCGCTTCAATCGCCGTGCGGATCGATCACGGGCTGCTGGGCTGGGCTCTCTCTCTCTCTCTCCACCTGGAAACGAGCCGCAGCCGGAGGGGTCTCCGGTCTTGCCACGGCGCAGCGACCCAAACCGGCGTCAGGGACCGGACATCGCGCGGTCGACCTCGCAGTGTCGCACCTGCGGATTTGGCGAGCCGTGCGGTTTTCTGACTGACTCTCTCTCTCCATTAGTTGCTTACGCACGGAACCTGCTCGCCGTAGCAAACCGGGAAACTGTCACTGTGTAACACACTCCGTTCGTCCAAGGCGCAGTTTAGTTCCCACGCAAAAATTTTACACCTTATCGTATCGAACATTTGAACATTTATATAAAATATTAAATATATACTAAAAATAACTAATTATACATATTGCAACTAATTTGCGAGACGAATTGTTAGACAATGTGGTGCTACGATAAACATTTGCTAATGACGGATCAATTAGGCTTAATAAATTCATCTCGATGTTTACTGAAGTATTCTGTAATTAGTTTTTTAATTAGTGCCCGAATACCCGATATAATACCCGATATGTCACGCCAAAATTTTACACTCCTAGATCTAAATATCCCCTAACAAAAATTCAACGAATATGTGATTTCTCCTAGTAGGCTAGTACAACAAATCTAGATAAAGAGTTGTTCATATTCGTTATACTAATAGCTCACATCCGCCTTCCCAGGTTAAGTTTTTTTTTAAAAAAATAGAGGGAGTACATTGCTTTTTCAACCTGCCAGATGAATGGTCTCATCGTTTGACCTATTCGTGGAATAAGCTAAACGGTATATTTGCAAACAAAAAGTAATTTGTGAATAAGATTTTTATATGTGTGTTCTTAGCGATATAAAAGTAAATGCTAAAAATAAACTTCAATGAAAAAACCCTAAAATAAACTTTAAAATCAAGGTTGAAAAATTAAATTTTCAATGATAAACATAAGCATAGGCAAAACGATAGGCTGGAAGAGTAGAAGACAGACAGTGGTAAAACTCGAAGGGGACGAAGGCGATTGTTTGGTTGGTGACAAGTGACGAGTTTACTACTACATGCCTCGTGCGATGTACGCACGTCCTGGTTTAGGTAGTACGTTGATGCACGGTACGTGCAGGATGGTCGACGCCGGAGTCCACCTGGCAACTCATCGCGTGTTAAAATTGGGCTTCATATTTGTACTTTTCAGGCTTGTGTTAGGAGGATTACAGAGCAAACAAAAATGGCAAATGCTACCAGTCGCGATTACAAGTGTTTGCGCTTGCTGTTTCGGGAGGACACTGAGGAATCGTCTTTTCCTTCACCAAACAAGGGGAAAGGTGGAACGCATTTGGAACCTCTCACCAAACTTTGATAATATCAACTTGAACGGCTCGATATGGAATTGCAAACAATTCAATCAGAAAAGCACATCAATATACTATTCATCTATCGATGCCCTCCGTATTCAGAAGACAGGAGCCAAACACTGATAGACAGTAGATGATGATCATCACTGAGTTATTGTGCAAGCAATAGGTACCATAATCAGTTAAGATCTGGAACAATTTTCCTTCGTAACTTATCTATGCTAGGACCAAGAACTATGTTAGTATTCGATTCATATCGCGTGCATTACAATATTTGATACGATTCGTGCACTTGTTTAATTTCAAAGTTGTGATTCTATCCATTTAACAAATATTAATGTGGAGTACCACTATTCACGTTGACAGCCAAAGGCTAGCTTAGGCGCAATTGTGCAAATAAGAGGGATACTGGCAATCTTTATGCCTCAAATTTGCACAGCTTATTACGGTGAAGAATATCGATATAACCAAAGCATTTCGGCACAAGCTACCTTGCCCAAAACAGGATACACAGTCAAACAGCCAATTTCAGATATGGTTTATGAAGGAAAAGGTAAAACTCGAATTGCCACAGTGGAAGACCTGAGGTAAGTCTGGTTCTGGCTGTGCAGACATAATTATCTGCACTTAAACACACAAACAGCAATTCACTTATGCAAACACTAGAGAATTTTATCTGAGTTGTACATCACTAACCCCCCAACGCTTAGATTTTCATTTGTTCAGTCCTTACATCTACAATGTTGGTCTGATCGGATCACAGAATTGCATGCAAACAAAGCAATTGAAGTTACCGCGCGCAAAGTAATCCCCCCGGTTAGGCCAGTGACCAAAACGAGCAACAGAAAAAAGGTAAAGCTTTATTCTAAGATCAACTAAGCATGTCGACAGATTAAACCAAGAACACCAAAGATGGACTGAACAAATTGTTTCAAGCCTCACTCCTTATTGCCAAGCCAACCGGCTTATCATCTACAGAGCTTTCTTGGCCCATGTCCAAGAAGCCGCAAACGAAGCTTGAGCGATGCAAGCAAGCAAGCATATGCATTATGCATCCACTCACTTACCCTCTCCATCCCTTCCCGCGCCGACGGCGTCTGCGGCAATGTCATTGCCCACGGCTATCAACCTCTCCTTCTCCTCCTCCGCAGTCGCCGAGGCGGCCGGCGCATCAGACTTCTGCGACCCGGTTAACCTCGCGAGTAGCACGAAGGACATGCCACCCAGCACGTTGTTTATGCACCGGAGAGCAACGACGGACACCTTGAACACCGACGGCGGCGCGGCGTTGGCGAGCAGGTACTCGACGCCGTTCAGCGTCTGGTACCGCAGGTTGCTGCTGACCCCCATGTGGATCGCCCAGGTAGCGGCGTTGAGCAGCGTGGGCGGCGCCTTGTTCGGGGTCTCGAACGCCGGGTCCATGCGTTTCCGCAGCGAGATGAGGCCGTTGGAGATCGCGGTGCCGGCGAGCCCCGCGGCGAACCCCACGGCGGCGAACGTGGCGCCCTTGGATAGCAGCGTCGCGACGCGGGAGCCCAAGGAGTAGGCGCCGGCCTCGAACATGTGGCTGGGGAGCCCCGACGCGGCGGCGGACGCGGCGGCCGAGGCGCCGGCGGTGGGCGCGAGGAGGTACATGAGGACGAAGTTGAGGATGGATCCGACGACGAGGGTGGAGAAGACGAAGTCGAGCTCGTTGAGCCCGAAGTTCGGGCGGGACGCCATGTCGCCGAGCACGCAGGCGCTGACGCCGACGAGCTCCTCCATGAGCACCTTGAACGGGAACTGCGGATCCGCGGCGACGCGTGCCGCCCACCCGGCGAGGAAGATGCCGAGGATGCCGCCGCTGCTGCCCCCGGAATCCGCGGCGTCGCCAGATCCGCCGCCGCCGCCGTAGGAGCGCGGCGGCGGGGGCAGCCTGCCACCTGGCCCAGACGGACCAGACGGGGACGGGGATCGGAGGCGGAGGAGGAGGGCGGACGACGACGAGGAGAGCGGGGAGAAGGAGAGGCTACCGGCGCGGGGCGGGGAGAGGCGCGGGGAGGAGTCGAGGTGCGTGGGCGCCGTGGCAGGGAGGAACTTGGCGGCGGTGAACGCCATGGAGGCCATGGCGATCGGGAGGGGAGGGCGCCGCGCAGGCTTGGCGGCGGCGGCGGGGAGGAGAGTGAGATGGGCTTTCGATGGGGGAAGAAGGGTTTTGGTGGTTGGTTGGTGTAGTGCAGGCTGTGCTGTGCAGGAGTGGTAGTGAAAGGTGTTTGGTGGGGGTGGGTGGCCATTTTGTACTGTACAACATGCGATGCGCTTGCAACAGAACGACGGCTGCACCTGGACGCGACGCGAGAGCGACGAGACCTACTCCTTCTGATTGGAAAAAATCGACGCATATGATTCTCGAACTGCTTGAATGCAAAATTGGAATTTTGCCGTTTCAAAATTGAAGTACGGTGATTTCTTCTGAGATTGTCTCTGATTCCAACTATGGCTCAAAGCCAGATTGCTAGTTATGGCTGTGTTTCGGAGGTATGGGTTGGGAAAACGACGTAATTCCTCTGTTGCATCAATATGAATATAGTAAATGCTAGAATGATTTGCATTGTGAAACGGAGGAAGTAATAGTTTAGCAAATAATTAATTATGTATTATCTAAAAAAATGAAAAATGGATTAGTATGATTTTCTTAAAGCAAAATTCATATAGAAAATTTCTAAAAAAGACACTCTGTTTAGCAATTTGGGAACCGTGCGTGCGAAAAGAAGTTGAGAACTTGCAAAAAGGAACACAGCATAATTAGAATGTTTCACAGTTTCACTGTTTCAGGCTGTCGCGTTTTTTTTTTGTCAAGTTTAGGTAGAGTTGTCAAGCACTCTGGCATAACATGCGAAAGTCAGTTATCTAGCAGGAATTGTCAGAACACACGCGAAAACATTTCTGCATTCTTTCAGGGATAACATTCATTCAGGGAGAAGAAGGATGCTCTTGCGGCTGTCAATAGAAATTAGCCACTGCTTCAGAGATCAATCTGTTGACATGGCTATGTTGTCGCAAACAGGAAACGGAAAACCTTAAGACCAGTATATAGCAGTTACAGAGCACATACCATAAAGGAAACTGCTCATCACATCAGATGGAGATAAAGAGAATGTTACCGGTTACATTTTCATAACAGAGCACCTCTTTGGGAATATACAACTTATCCAGGAGGCCAGTTCATCTGACGTCCCCCTAGAAGATGAATATGGAGGTGATATACAGACTGACCTACATAACACAGAAAAAGTCAGTCCAACTATCTTAATAAGAAAGGCCTCACCGTCTCAATGGGATCAAGCTTATGCTCACATCCGTTAGGCCCATCATTGATGACAATCCTGAATCCATCATCAAGGTTCTCCTGCTTTGCAATGGTCTTAGCAGCGTAAAGAAGATGGCCCATAACCTCAACGTGTCTTTCTTCTGCCTATGACAATTGAAATAGGTGCCAGTTGTAGTATCATTCAGCAAAATAATGTGGCTACTCAAGGATCATGATTTGTTGAAATGTGATATCATGATTCTTATAAATTATTTTACCACAATCAACGTGTACACGGCAAGTCGGCAAGATATATTAACATGGTAGATGAGCGGATGACCTGCGTGGCAGTGCCCGGCCTCTTAGCGAGTTGGTAGAGTTTTATAGTTACTAATCCGTAGTATGTTACGGACATGAGGATGAAAAAAAAGTAAAATGTTGTGTTAGATCCAAGAAGCCTAAGGTATAATATTGAACTTAAGGTACAAAGCTACAGAGAGAGAGAGAGAGAGAGAGAGAGAGAGATTATTATCCATTAGTAAAAAGAGGCAATAGTCTACTATTTTCAAGCATCTACCACTCTGCCATAACACTCATTCTAGTGAACTGGGTACATAGCTCACTGTGAACTTCACATATGAAGAATTCAAGATGGAATCAACTAAATAGAACCCATTACGATGTTTAAAAGATAAGATGAAACTAAGTACCTTTGAGAGCCTAGACAATCCATCTTTAACCTTGGGAATTATTATAATATGTACTGGAGCTTGGGGTGATATGTCTCTGAATGCAAGGGTCTGCACTGATAAGATTCAAAACGTGACCTATTAGCAGCTCATTTTCATTCACAATCATGTTCAAGCAAACAACAAACGAATTAGTTAGTACATAGCAGTGATTACTAATTAATGCAGATACCAAAGTTAGTTATCACGGGGACCGAGCCAGAAAACTAGAACAGTTCTTTTCATGAACACTGAATGGAGAGAGGATAATTAACCTTCCATATCAATATTAGCTGTGAATGTGAACAAAGAATTCGACCACGGCACAAAATTCTTTCAGGTGACTAGTGAGATAAATATAAATGAAATAACATGTACATCTCGAACCTTTCTTTGGAACCTTCATTTCATCTAATGTGATGACACACAAATCTGTTGTGTTCCCAGAAGATGAGTAATGCTTTCTCCCGCATTAAAAAAAATCATAAAACCGGTTAAAAAGTATACTTTTTTTTTATTTAACTTCACGAAAGCACAACTTTGCAAGAATAAATATTGAAAAACTAAAACTAAATCATATGACATTGGTCCCACTAGTACGACAAACAATCAAACTTCCATTAGCACATGCTAAGTTGCTAACTCTGGAACGGCTCTCTGTGATAATGCCTTTGTTGAGCAGCACCGCCTTGATGATTCTCACCTGCTCCACCTTTGAGCCCTCTATTTTGAAATGCGAACTGAAGGGAAAAGAACATGTATCGCTATGGTTGATAAGTACATCCAGATGTAGCGGGGATAGGGGGATGAGTTGGCATGGCCGTTCATTGTGTGCAGCTTGCCCAGTTATTGTGTACTAAGTAGGAGGTGGGGTGTGGCTAACAGGATGACTCCAGATGTCCGATAACAGGATGAGTGACAGTGTTGTAGATTTTCAATAGTTACTGTTCCAAAGTTGTAGTTTTGTGAAGTTGGAACAGAAGGTTGTGGTTTTCTTATGACAATTTTGACCCCAAAAAAATAAGTCGTTGCTTTGTGAAATTTACTCTTTCCCGTTTTGGAGAAGAGAACTATGGTGTAGGGCTGACAAAAACAAACCTGCAAATAGCTCGTTAACTTTTAAGACTGAAGAAAGGGTGTTTTTCATAGACATTGTATATAAGAAAATTATCCCTATAGCACAGAAGAGACTTCACCTTTTCATCCTCATAAACCACCTGAGATGGGATCTCTTTCCGCAAAATTTTGTCAAAACTGCAAGGAAGAGAAATAGGTGTCTGAATGAAAGGTCAAAGGTCATCCATGGAAATCCACATTTCATGAAGGGGATAAAATAGTAAACACAACCAGAACAACTGTGGTAAAGCCTTCTCAAAGAAAATAGATGAAAATTAATATTCAGCAAACGCTGACTAGTAGGCAGATTTTAGAAATGTAAGAAGCTTGACCTGCTATGTTATATAGTAGTAGTTATCGCAGAACAATTCTCTACAATTAGATATCATGCAAGAATAAAAAATGCATGTTCATATAAATATCACTTGATGTGCAGGAACTCAACTTCTAGTCTACATGGGTTGTTGTATTAATATTTTGTACTTTTGCTACCAGATGCTGATGCAATCAAGCATTGCTCAATTGTTATGTGGCTCTGTTCTAATAAATGAGCTTCTGTTGAAGAATTACTCTCTCCGTATATAATTGGTGGCCACAGCTGCACTGCAGCATGAGGGACCATTTGAATAAGCCCAGTACAGCATTCTACATTTCTCAGATATCTCAAGATCTCGATTCATTCTAGAACCAGGTGAAGTTAGTTACTATTAGCTATCCAACATAATTCAAATCTAACCAGCAACCCAGACATCCAAGGAAAATGCAGGCCCCTAACTCTGAGCAAGAATATTTTGCGCTGATCTAGCCCTGATCTTCAGATGTTTCTTCCCAGGATGTTTATAGCTATGCAAACGCACCAAAATCCATTATTATTACTGCACTTAACCCCCACAAGCAGTGCTTAACCTCCCCCATTATGAAGAGGATCGGTTTCTGCAGTGTCCGCCCATAAACATGGATGCTTACAACCGAAAAAAAAAACTAAGCACCGGTTTGATAGTTTGATCTCCTTAGCGAATCAACTCCTCCCACATAATCAATCTAAAGGGTTATTCAAATTATATAACGATCAGAACTGCATTAACCTAATAACTCATGCTCGAGCTACATTTTTGTACAAATTTTACAGCCCCCGGTACCGAAACTGCACAATAGAATCTGTTCATCCAACATCCAATATCTTCCGTGCGCTTACTAGAACAAATTTCTCGCAGAACTGGTCAAGTGAACAAGACATCATGATGCGCATAGATGAGAGAGAGAGATACAGAGAGACTGACATGGTTGGTCCGTCGGAGGGGCCGGCGGCGAGTGCGGCCTCCTTTTCGCCGGCCGTCCGAGAAGATTGGGACAAATGAGACGCGAGAACTGCGAGGCGGCCGCCGCTTCCGCTCGCCGGCGGCGGCAGCTGCGGCGGCGGTCGACTGGCACTGGCCCGGCTCATCCCTTCCCCGACTTCCTCGCCCAATCGCTGACTTACTGCTGCCTCCATCACCGTCACGCTCGCACCTCAGCTTTTCAACAGATTTCCCGCTTACTAAAGGTCAAAACGTATTTTCCAGCTTTACGCTATGTTGCCAGTGTAAACGTACACGTGAAAGACGCCTGCACAGACTGCTCTGTACCGCATTACAACCGCTCTTCTTAAAACGATGCTCCCAACATACTCCCTAATGTTTGACGCCGTTAACTTTTTTAAAAAATTTTGACCATTCGTCTTATTTAAAAAATTTAAGTAATTATTAATTCTTTTTCTATCATTTGATTTATTTTTAAATATATTTTTATGTATACATATAGTTTTACACATTTCACAAAAGTTTTAAGACGAACGGTCAAACATGTTTAAAAAAGTCAACTGTATCAAACATTTAAGAAATGAGGGAGTATTTTACTAGTGCTCTTTACTAGTTCACTTATTTTGGAACGGAGGAAATATACAATAAGCATTTAATTACTACTAGCTTATTGCATTTAATTACTACTAGCTTATTTCAGATCGAAGAAGTATATATAACAAGCATTTGATTGCTGGTGTTAATCCGAACTCTTATGATTCTCAAGCCCACAACATATGAGAAGACCCGAGCTGCCAAGGGAGCAAGTCCTATCAAAGCATCAATCTATCATCATCTGGATAATGTGAGAATGACATATACGGATGTTTTTTTTTGTTTTCTTCTATAGATTCTGATTTGAATGGGATGAGATTCGTGCTGTGAAAATTACAAAAAGAGAGAAACAAATCGCATCCTAGATTCCAAGAGTAAAAGATGTTTCACCAACAGATGCTGCTGCGGGAACTGTTGCTCGAAATGGCATCTGACGAACACCGGGTTCAGGATGTGATGCAGTGAGTACAGCAGGGGCATTCAGGATAAGTATGTTTCAGCAACTGATAGCAGATGATGTTGGAGACAGACAGCGACATATGAAGTTAACCACCATTTTTCGCACTAACATAAATTAGCCAAAATAATTATTTCTGACAAGGATAGATATCTCAACAATCAGATCATAGTCCAGCTAGTTCTATCCAGAAATTGAATTTTACAGTAATGTTACAACCCTTCATCTTAGTGAAGTATTTGGGCTTAAAGATTGCATCCTCCTTGCAGTTCTATGGAAGAGCAGCCGATGTCACCACCAAGTATAAGAAAGCTCTGAGAACCTAGATGTGTCCAGCAAATTTACATACTCCTAGCTAGGAAAGTAGCAAGGCCTCAGAAAGATAGCAGTGCTACCAGAACACATACTAGGCTCCTGCTAATCTACACAATACAAATCACTAAGCTAGACATAAGCCAAGAAGAAGCTAGGAAATGATTCTAAACCCCAGGAGGCAAAACTTACAAGCAAGAGCACTTCAAAAACTATAAAATAAAATACTGCGGGCATGATCAGAAATCTGCGGAGCTTGTTCTCCTGAGTTGATACTTGGGTTCTGGTACAGGCACAGCGCAAATTAATTCATCCAACTCCTGAAGATAGCATGAGAGGGGAAAACAAGTCAATGCTGTGTATGGATAAGTAACCCAATATGGCATCATCAGAATACAAAAATATATGGTGTAAAATATATGGAACAGGACAGTGTTTGGCTGATAGTAGGATTAAGCACAAAATTAGCATAATATATAGTACTAGCTAAATTGATATCCAGTGGCAAGTGCTAAAACTTTGAATTATCATTAAAGGAGTACTACTGCCAATTTTCTTGCCACATCAGATGCACTGAAACAATGTGGTACCAGAAAAATATGAAATATAAATAGACATGAGATTAATACTTCTAGCTTTCCAGGGACATGATTCAGTCCGTTGGATCCTTGCTAATCTTCCTATAGTACGAAGGATGCTTAAAAGACGCATGGCCATCCAGGGTTAATGGGATCAAAATAACTTAGAAAATATCTTTTATTGCTAACACTGCTTTGTTTGAGGAGCTAACCAATTAGTCAGAGGGATGCAATATGTTAGAACCAGAGATGCAATATGTTAGAACCAGAGTCCACAACAGTATTCTGCAAGCAGAATTCTTCAAATGCCATAGGTAAGAAGTTACTTTATTGGACAGTCATCCAAAAGTTGACATGCAGAAGACAATTCCTACACACAAACAATGACCATGACGAAGACCTCTTGATTGTAACTTGATACACTACCTATGAAGTAGTACAGCTCATCATACCAGATGATAATATTGCTGTTGATTAGACTGCGATGTATTTCTATGTTTTCCATCACAAGATTACTCCTAGTATAATGCTGCCCCATTTTATTATCGACTTAGAGTGAATAATAGTATAAGGTAGTCTTTTCGAAGATATTTAAGGAAAAATACAAGATACCCCCAATATCCACCAGAAAATTAGTTTCCTCCCTTCAGGCACAAATAAGATACTGGCTCAAATAAATGCTTGACGGGACATGCCTAATAATTAGATCAACTAATAGAATGAACAGTATATGGCTCACTCCTACAGTCCTACCTAAAAACAGTCACCTCAAGTGGTGGAAGCAAATACTTAAGATTATATTATTATTATAGAGCTGTGAAAACATTGAAAAATCATAAGGTGTAGTAAGGCCATAAAAGGGTCTTAGTGATGTATGACAAGTACATATCAACAAGGTAGCTTGACAATATGAAATAGTAAAAACTAGACATAAGAGACAGTACAAGTGATAGTATTTATTTCCTGTCACTTACCAAATAGTCTGACTCCTATTCAGAGGCAGAAAGTGAAGACAAATTAGGGAAGAATTAATTGGTTAATTTATAGGACAAGCATGCACCGGGGAAAAATACTTGATAGGGGAAATTTGCAACATTCTGATATAATTGCAGTGGAAAAGACAGTACCTTTTGCCTCTTTAGCCTCACATTCTCCTCTTCTAAACGAGAAACCTTGTTTTCAAGTTCATTAGTGTAGGCCTGTCACAAATGAAATGTAATTATGCAATCATGTGGGTAATACACAAACTCACAGGTCACATGAAGAAACTAAATTTAAAGTAACAGTGGCCTTCTTAATCATCATATGCAGCAAGAACAATGCTAATTAAAAATTTGCCACAAATAGAAAGGTGTAAAACACATATTGCACCTGCTTCCTGGCTCTTGAACGGGCAGCTGACTCCCTGTTCTTGATCATCCTCTTCTGCCTTCTCTCCATCAACTTATCTGCCACATCCCCTGACATGCCTCGCTTCCTTCCAGGCGTCTGCGAATCGGACATTCCGCCGATCATTCCTGAAGAAGTCTGGCCATCAGAGTAGGATGGCTCCAGAATAGCACCGGGGCCAACATTAAGTGGCTGAGGGACCAATCGATTCGGAAAATAAGCACCCTGCACACCTTGCTGCCCATGGTGATGAGCATCAGTAGATGCAATCTGCTGCTTATACTGCTCTATCCAGTGTGATCCAGGTGCCAGATCCACAGTCCCGGTTGCTGTAACACCTCTTCCAACCGGATCCACATTGCCTACATCACTAAGCTCCTTGAGAGATCCTTGGGTGACAACCCCAGCTTTGACCAGGAAATCCTCGAGCGTCACCTCCCCAAGCGTCGGCTGCCTCTCTCGCCGCCGTCGACCTCCGCCGCCGCCGCCGCCCGTTTCGGCATTCCTCTTCGGAGCAGCCTGGATCCCCTTCCACACCTCGTCCACCGTCTTCTTGCTGAGCTCAGGCGGCATCGTGATGCTCCCCTGCCGCAGGAGGCCCGAGCCCGGCTGATGCTGCTGGCTACTGGTGGTGGCACCGGCACCGTCGGCGATGGCCAGGCCGTCAGGGAACACGCTCCGGAGCAGCTCGTCGAGGTTCATGCTGTGCAGCGGCTCGCCCAGCTGGCTCTGCACCTCGTCGAGGGTGAGGCTGTACATGGATCCCTGCCTCCCCAGACTCCGCATCCGCCCTCCTCCGCGCCGCGCGACGCCCCCGCCTCCGGCCTTCGACGCCATTGTCTGGCTCCCCATGATCGAGACGAGATTTCTGCTGCTACGAGGTAAAGAATGGATACCTTCACAATTGAATTCGATCCAGCCGCGTTCAGCCCCGGCAGGCAGACCGACCTGCTTGTCCCCGGTCGCCGCGGTGCAGGCGAGGAGGTCGGTCAGGCCAGGCCGCGCGCACAAGGGAGGAGCGCGGCGTCGGTAAGGGAGAGGAGGCCGTGCACACCGTGCGTCCGTTGGCCGCGGGCTGCGGCCCTTCTCGCCGGCGGCCGGCGCGGGGCGAGGAGCCGAGGAGACGATGTGCCTGCGGCTCGCGCTGCCGTTTCTGTGTGTGTGTGTCTCTCAGTCGCTCTTGCAGATTGGAAGTTGGGACCAGGGAGGAGTGTAGTAGTAGGTGCGGGAAGAGAGAAATAGATATGGAGATGGAAGCGGGGGATGCGAAGTGGGGGCACGTTGGCTATTCATCATTTTCTCGTGTCCTTTACTGAAAATAAAATTTGGTTCAAACCTTTTTCTTTTTTTATTTGCCTTTTTCTATCTAGGAAGACTGATATTAGAAAACTAAAAAGAGCCACTAGAACTATCATTCGAATAATATCCTTGTAAAATTAAGAAAACACGGTGTTAAATGCTTGTCTATAAACTTCTGATTACTTAATATACTGCAGTGGGAGGCTCCTGCTGTTTTCCATAAAAAAAATCCAAAATGCCCTTTTTTATGGTTATATTAATTAATGTGAAAATTCTATAAATTTCACTTTTCAAAAATAGGCATATTTTTATGATTATTCGATGTAATTATTATAAAGTTGAAAATGGATTTAAAACAATATCCAAAAAATCATGATACTAAACTGAATTGGTCGACCTAACGTAAAAGAAATGTGTATATTTTCTTTCTTTTCCTCTAAATTACCACAGTATCATCATGTCTGGTGCACATGATTTTTCTAAAGAAAATAGTCCAGGGATTAACTTGGCTTCAACGAAATTGGAGCTAGTGCTCATCTAGTGGTAAGTAAATAAATGTAGCCATAACATGCGAACTCCTAGATGAGTTCTGGAACCTCTCTTTCGAGGGATTTTCTAAGATTTTCCTATGAGTAGAAGTGTTTCTATAGCTTGGTTCTTGACATCTATCCCGAGAGGCTTGCCCACTATCAGGATTCCTTAAACCAACCAAAACAAACCAAACAACACATCACGTATTTTATTTGAACTTCTAAAGATGCATCCTACTAATAGAGATAGCAATCTAGCATCGAGGCCAAGTTGTTTATCTAGTTTAACTTTTTGAGCCTCTTGTCGCTGTAAATTTATCTGGCAACTTCAAAACTGCACTATTATGTCCAGAATTTGTTTTGGAAATTTAAATTATGTTCAAATTATATGTTGCAAAATTAAGTCAATATTTTTTTTTAGAAAACACATTATAAACGCAAACGCTTACATACACACGCATAGGGGTTGACAAAATAAGACCGAACCGAAGAACCGAACCGAAAAGACCGAGACCGAGAAATTCGGTCTCAGCCCTCAAAAGACCAAATTTTTTTCGGACAATTCGGTTATTGGCTTCAGTTAACTAAATTAACCGAGAAAACCGAATTGTGGCCCAATAGGCCTAGGAGGCCCAATAAGCCCAGTAAATTGCTAAACCCTAGAAGTCACCGCTCCTAGTCATGAGTCACGCGACGCCCTCAACCCATCCATCGCGCCACCTCCGCCTCCGATCCCCATCCATCGCGCCGCCTCCGCCCATCGCGCCGCATCGCCTCCGCGGGCATCCATCGTGCCGCCGCCGCCTCTAGCCAGCCCACCTACGCCATGGCCCCGATGAGCGCCGCCTCCAGCCAACCCGCCTCCGCTGCAACCCCGACGAGCACCGCCGACCGTCTTGGCGCCGCCTCCAGCCAGGCTCCGCCGCGGCCCGGACGGGTGCCGCCATCCGCCTCGGCGCCGCCTCCAGCCGAGCTCCGCCACGGCCCCAACAGGTGCCGCCGTCCGCCTTGGCGCCGCCTCCAGCCAGCCCGCCTCCGCCACGGCCCCGACAAGCACCACCTCCAGCTGGGCTCCGCCGTGGCCTCGCCACTAGCCCTTGTCGCCGAGCCACCGAACGTCTCCAGCGAATCGGTCTGACCGAGACCGAGATCGAATTTGCCGGTCCTGAGTTTCTTGGATGAAATTCCGTCCTGATTTTTCAAAAACCGAAATGAACGAATGAACGAAGACCGGGACCGAATTTTTCAGTCAGACCGAACGCCCACCCCTACACACGCACACTCGCTCCTGTCAACTCACACCCTACTATATAAGCACCTTCGAGAGACTGGACCGATATATTTTAAAATTGACGATGTACATTATTATCGGCGGATACGTCGCTTCCTACTGAAATAATAATTACTCCCTCCGTCCATAATATAGCGATCGAACCGGATGAAATGAAGAGAGTAGCTGTAAATGTGAGCATTCACATCATGTGGGTAGAAAATTCGACCATGTGTCTCCATTTGTAGGCTTCAATTTTTTTTTGGCAGGCCGCTTCCATTTTTGTTAAGATATTTGGACGGCAGATAATGTGTATACTGGTAACCAGTTCTAATCGTTTGGTTAGTTTAGTGCTCGAACTCAAACCTTGTCATCAAGAATTCGGACTTGGGGAAGCCGGCAAGTAAGGTTATACTATTAATTTTTGGATGCACTGTTCCATTAACAAGAGGAAAGTGAAAGCGATGTGCTACTACTACATCCAACAAATTAAAGCAATTATAATGCGGCGTGATGATATAAATGATGGCAACCATCTACACAATAACTCTTTAAGTTTTAAATTTAAATATATTTAAAGCTTTGCTTGTCACTCTCTGCAGGCGCCTTGCCTCCTTTTCATATGTTTCCTTGAAGCAATCTCGCCGCGTGTAACTTTTCTCATCAAAAGATAAGCAGCTTGATCATGCTGATCTCCTTAATAAAACAGAGCCTTTCTTCAAGGACGCCAGGCCGGCCTGATCCTACCACCTGATTATTTTTTAAAAAATTTGGATGTATCACTGTATCATCGCGCACAATGATTATATTATTGCGTTAAGTTCTCACATCCAACACAAACAATGATGGTTAAGTCCAACGCGTGTTCGTGTGGCAGCTGTGTCGAGTGTTTAAAAAACAAAAAATCTTCATGCACCTTGCCTGATGCCTGCTAGTCCCGTGATCTCTACGTGATTTGTGACACGCTTATAGCATCAAGGATCGCACAACAAATTGGCGTGTAGCGCGATAGCGTCGTCCATCGGCGAGATTTTGTCGGTTCGAGACCTGATCTCGTGTGAGCTAAGATTACCACGATTTCATATCACGGCGACGCAAACATGCAATATACTGCAAACTGCGTCCCCTCGATGCAACCGCGCTAGTGCCGGTTTATGTGTTCCAACTGACGCTTCCCATGTTGCCGGTCGCTGTCAACGGCGTTGTTCCGCTGGTGCATGGTCGGTCCGATCCGATCGCAAAACCGAGTGCGCCATTCGCAGACAAAGCCGGCCGGGATCATCTCCCCTCTTTGGCTCCGGTCGTGGCTTCGTCGTGGGCGTCCAAATGGGGGCGAGTCGTTGTGTCGGCTGCTGCCACTGGCCAGGCTAAGGCGCGCGAGCGGTCACTTGCGCGGCGCGCGTAGGATGGAATGATTGCCGCGACGTCACCCGGCCGCACTTGCGCTTGCGCTTGCGCCCGGTGGTGCGTCGAGGTGAAAGGTGGGTGAATTGGTGGTGGCCCTGTCGCGCTCGCGTCGTCCGTCCGATCGACCTGAGGAGGTGTGGCAACTGGGCATTGGCAAATGGCAATACCACGGCGCGAGACCGAACGCCGCCGGCGCGCGTACGCCTCGTTGCGTTGAGGTGGTTTGGTACTTGGTGGGGGCGATTGGGCAGCCAGTACGAGTGGCGCTCGGCTCTGCGGTTGATTGGCCCCCAGGTTGTGAAATATGGCTGGAACTGATTAGCTATGTGCCTTTTGGTACGGCGCTGCCTTTTACAAAAAAAAATGCTCAAGTTTATAGAAATAACATCATATGATAATAGTAGAAATAACGTCTAAGATAGCTAAATGACAAGTTTATAGAATTTGTTTTTTTATCGATCATTGGAAAAGGCTCTAAATGTGGTTTATGATAATTCAAATAGTATATAGATTGATAATACAAAAGTAAAAAAATAGATGGTGTGACTTAATGAGAGAAAAAATGAGATAAATAATTTGGACTATAAATTAATCATAAAAAAATTAGAAGAGGTGGATGATGTGATTTAATGAGAGAAGATAAAAAACATTAACTAAGTTTGGAATTCGTTACTAAACCCCAATACTAGGTATAACCCACCCCCGAACTACCAAACTGTGTCAACTTTCATCCCAAGACAGAATGGCTCAGTGACTCCAGTTTCGTTTGATGTGACGCTTTGACTCTGGCCAATTGTATTTAATCAGCATAAGACCCATGTGAGCCTAACATGTCAGCAACCAACTATTTCCTTCTTTCTCTCTCCTCTCTCCCCTCTCTTCCCCATCCTCACCAGGGGGAGGCAAGCCGTGGATGACATGGACAGGGGCGATGACCGGCATCCAGTAGGAGAAGGAGGAAATGGCAAAGCGAGGAGGTGGTGTCGTTGTGGCGGTGGCGGGAGGGAGATGAGGGAGGTGGCGGTGCTACAACAGCTAATCGGTGAGGTGCAGGAGCTCTAGAACCTCTAAGGTGCTCACTTCGTTCCCCCTCCCTAGGCAAGCAAGCAACAAGTCAACAACCATCTCTCCTCTTCCCCCATTCTCTAACTCTCTTGTTCGTCATCAGCCTGCGATTTCCTCGCTACGCTTCTCCTTCGCGTACTTGGTCAGGCACCGACACTACCACCTGCTGCCCGTCCGCGAACGCGCGCCTCAGTCTGCCCACCTTCCACACGGGATGACACTGCTGCCGATTTCCAAACCTCCTTCGCCACCACCTCGGCAATGATTCGCACTTCCTCCCGACGCTGGCGAGTAGCAGACATTAGCCGACGAGGCCTACAACCCTGACTGTCTACCACCCACCATCACCACCTCCTCCCTGGCGCATCTCCGTCTCGCCGACTCTACCACCACCGCCGTCGACGATGACGATGATGAAAGGGATAAAAGAGGGGAAAGAGGGGGCGACAAGTGGGTCTCACTGTATTTTTTAATTATTAATCGAACACTTACTGATAGGTGGGTCTCATGTTTTTTTTTACTTTAAGTGCCATATCAACCCCACGTAGGCGTCATGTCAGTCGAAACTGTCGTTCAAACCACCTTGGAATCTTATTTGCACTGGTTTTGGGAGTTGAGGGACACATCATATCTGTTATTGTGGTTCATGACGAATTTCGGACTCGGTGACAATTTTGAGGGACCTAATGTGAACTTATTCCTCCCGGGAAAAAAACGAGCCCAATAGGCGTGTTACTTGGTCCAGGACAGGCACGCGTATGAAGCCTGCAGTAGGCGGGCCAACTAAACATATAATAGTCCTCTTAACGTTCAGGCCCAATAGCTGGAGCAATTGGAGACCAGTTTAGGGTAACAAGGAATTTTCTCGATTAATGTTATCGAGAATATAGAGCGGTATTCTCAAAAAAAAAAGAGAAAAGAATATAGAGCGGTAAGCAGGTGAATCACGGTAAAAAAAACGTAATTGTAGGACCAAACCATCCCTAACTTTAATAGGAAAAAAATGACTTTGCTAGTTTCAACCCTCTTTGAAACATTTCAGTACAGGATTTACAAAACCGTACGATTACCACACGGTTATAATGGTTACAATAATTATCATGCACGGTTACTTTTTCAGTTTTTAAAATCACGATATGTCTCGTGGTTATCGCGCGGTTTTCACGGTAACCACCTTATCACGGAGTGCGATATCCACGTCGAAAACGGTAGGGAAACCTGACCACGACACGTCGAGACATGTTCTTTTCCTTTCCGCGCGCGGCAACGCGGCTGTATAAATACTCACCTACGCAGCTACGTCCGCATATTTGCCTCTGCCACACACGTACGCGCAAACGTGTCATCGTGCGACACAGACGCTTGGCCCCCGCGGAGACGCATGACGGCAAGAGTCGCAATGCGCTAAGCAAACCTCTCCTTGTGCAGTGGAGTCCCATACAGCCGCGCGCGAGTGGTGGTGCGCACCTGCATGGAGGCACCACTCCACTTCACGGCGCGCAGGTACCCAGCATTTTCCGAGACCTTGACCGTAAAAACGCCCGTCGCCCCCACACGCCTGGCCACGGCGGCGTCACGCCAAGTGTCGTGGCGCTCGGGGTGGAAGCTATAGTGCCCAGACCTTTGCCTCCCTTCTCAGATCACTAGGAGTACTCCAGATCAGTCTCAGTAGTCAGTACAGTCCTCCTCCTTGCTTCCCTATATAGGCAGGTTCACTTCACCGGTGACACCCACTACCCTTGTCTGTTGTCTTTGTTGCCAAGGAGGAAAGCAAACAGGGGCCTTGCAGGAGCTATCAACAAAAGCCATGGTCTCCATGAGGAAGAAGAAGAAGGCCTTTGCTGTTGCAGCTGCAACCACCTTGCTTTCCCCTCCTCGGTCCTCCTCCTCCTCCTCCTCCACGGCGTCCTCCTGCATTGTGCCGCCGCGCACTGAGAGCGGCAAGAAGAAGAGTAAGCACAGGAAGAGGGCCAAGGATGGCACCGGCGGTGACGACGACGACGCCGCCGTTGCTGCTGCGCCGAGGAAGGGATCCTCCATCTACAAGGGCGTGGCAAGGTCTGCGTTTTCGATTCCTTTTTCTTGCTCTGATGATCAGTTCGCAGTTGTTTGCGTGATCTTTGCTTGGTTTCTGATGAATGCGTCGTTTGTTGTGTGTTGCTGGTGTGTAGGCACAGGGGTTCAGGGAAGTACGAGGCGCACCTGTGGGACAAGCAAGGCTGGAACCCAAACCAGACAAGGAAGAGAGGCAGGCAAGGTGAGAAATACAAATTCTACGAGCCTCGGGTCTACTATGTTTTCTGCAGCTAATGGGACAAGTTGATTGCCATTTTGTTTTTCTTTGTTCTCTCTTTCTTTGGTTATTGTTAGGTCATTTTGTATTCCTGCTAGCTTATGTGCTGATCTTTTTTAATTTGTGTTGCAAATGCGGTGTTTCCTTCTGCCTCGGAATTCGTGTGGTGATCGATGCTCATCCATGTCTGATGTCTCATCGCCTCCATTAGTCTATCTGGGTGAGTCAAGATCCTCTTCACATCGTGGGAAAAGTTCACAAACTTTTTCTTCGCTATGATTCACAAATTATCACTAGCGTGTATGGCTCCGAATTCCATTGCCGTCCTAGTACCATGCACATATTCTTTCTTCAGAATAACTTTGAATCCGCAGCTACTTTGTTCTTTCTTTCTTGGAAAAGAGAGTAATTCTTTCTTTCTTGGAAAAGAGAGTAAAGAAGAAACACTTTTGGGTAAAGTGGAAAAGTACTGCATTTTGCCTGTCCCCATGCATGCGTCAAGATACATTTTTTACAACTTCAACAGAATCATCAAGATCATGCTCTCACTCGCTACCAGTACATTTTTTTTTATGTAGAACATGCTGAAAATACACGGATTAAGCCATTAGCATTGTTTCTTTGCAGGAGCTTATGACACAGAGGAGGCTGCAGCTCGCACTTATGATCTTGCGGCACTCAAGATCTGGGGCTCAGACCATGTCCTAAACTTCCCGGTAAAGTTCAGAGTGTTTCAGCACCTGTCATTTCCCAGTAGCACTAATTCGCCGTTACTAATTAAGGAGGAGATGATGTTAACTTGTTAAGCTCCCATTTGTGATAAATGCAGATTGACACGTACAGGAAGGAGCTTGAGAGGATGCAGCGAATGACAAGGGAGGAGTACCTGGCTACTCTGAGGCGCAAGAGCAGTGGCTTCTCCAGGGGTGTCTCCAAGTACAGGGGAGTGGCAAAGTAAGCATACATTGTCATGCAATATCACTGTACTGTCCAATCAAGCACTAGCTAAGCATTGTCCTTTGCATAGCCCAGTAGTACTAGTACCTCTTTTCCGTCCAAAACCCATTTCTTGGTTCTCCAAATGGCATACTGTGATACTGGCAAATCTGGCATGAGAATACGGTGTGCTACTAGTACTGTGAAAATTGAAATGCCAAAAACCGGGTTGAAGTTCTTTTGCCTTGGCTAAGCTCTACTAGTAGGAGTAGTCTCAACATTTGACTGCAATGCCCATGTTTGTCACCGCAGGCATCACCACAACGGCCGGTGGGAGGCCAGGATAGGCCGAGCTGTAGGCAAGAAATACCTCTACCTGGGAACATTCGGTAACGCGTTCTTGGTTTTGTTCACCGGCTACATTCTGTTCCTGACGCCATGAAAACTGCAGTTTGTTAACAATGGACAACCAATGCACATGTATCAGTACCACCACATATGTTCGTGTCGTATGTTATTCGCTTTCGTGATTGTTAATTTGTCGTGTCATGCATGCAATGCTGCCTTTCTCTTTGGCACAATGTGATGCTTGAAGAATGCTACTGCTGCAGTGCTGCGTACTGCACGGCTACTGTTACAAAGGCCCACAGAATGTGCCCCCTGAAAGATGGATGTTTCTTTTGCTCTGTACGTGCAGATACCCAGGAGGAGGCAGCCACGGCCTACGACCTGGCGGCGATACAGCTCCGCGGCCGCAGCGCGGTCACCAACTTCGACGCCAGCTGCTACACCTACACGGACCACCTGCCGCCGCCGCCGCCGCCGCAGCCACCGTCCGTCTGCAAGACCGAGCCGGAGCTGGAGCCGCCGCAGCCGGCGGCGCCTCCAGGCTCGGAGTCACTTCTCCGGCCCAAGATGGAGCCCTGCGACGACTGGGAGCCGCCGGCGATTTGCCCGTCGCTCCGTGACGCGGACGACGCGGACCACGCCATCGCCGAGATCCTGCCGGCGCTCTGCATGGACCGCGCCGACTTCGAGGCCAGGTACCCTGCCCGCCGCGCCCGCGACGCCGCCGCCGACGGCTGGTCGACGTCGTCGGACGACGTCGCCGCCGCCTCCGTCGACGATGACGTGCTGCGTAGCCTGCCAGACGACGTGGGCTTCGTCGACGACGTCGAGAGCCTCTTCCTGGACGCGCCCGGCCCGGCCGCCGCCGCCGCCGCCGCCGCGATGCCAGACGACGTGGAACGCGCGGTGCAGCGCGCGCCTTCTGCCGCGTCTCGTCGGGCCAACGCCGCGGCGGTCTCCTACGCGATCAGCTCGTTGGCGTCCGGGCGCTGGTGGTATTGACATCACGTACTGACGTACGTGTCGGTGTCACGCCATGTCGCGCATGCATGCACTGTGTTTGCACAGCTTCGCAAAGTTGGTGAAACTGCAGCTAGCCAGCTATAGTTAGGGTGTTGCGTTTTGGTGGGTATGATGTGAAGTGAAGTGGAGTAGCTTGAGCTTGACAAGCGTGGTCCAATTTTTGGCGAGTAATTGCGGGCGATATGCTAGCCAGGAGTATCTGCGTGGCTGCTCGATCTCATTGTAGTACGTGAAAGTGGAAGAAACAGGAGAAGGCTCACACTTTTGGGTGTAACTCCACTGTGGTAGCGAGCTGGTTTTGGTACTTGCACCCTGTCGGATTCGGGTATAATTAAGCTGCCGCTTGTCCGAGTTGAATGTTGGCGTGACAAGTTGACAACTCCACGTAAGAGTGTGACAATCATGTTAGGCCATTCACAATACATCTACATGGCATTTGGCCTCAATTGTCCAGCTAAGCAGATTGTATACGTGGAGAAGAAAAGAAGGTGAGGCCCATATATTCACCAGCTCCGCGCGTCCTCATTTGGCTCCGAGAGCCTCGTCAGAAAAACAGCTTTTTTAATCGTATTTGCACATGAGAAAGCATGACACAGAGAGAGAAGGGGGAGAAGCTGACCCAAAAAAGTAAATTTTTGTGGTGGGGCCCACATGAGAAACAGTTTGGTGGGGTCCACCTAAAGACACGCGTCCACGCCGCATTGTGGAGAGGGGAGCTTCACGCTGTTTCTTCGTACGTGGCTGTTTAGGCTCCTCAGAAAAACACGACGCAGTGCTAATGCCTTTAGGACTTAGGACCCTTTGCGGCAGTAGTGGTAAACAGAAGTCATGGGTGATCATTGGTCCGATGCTTCAGGCGAAACCAATTCCCGGGCGAAACCAATTCCAGGAGTGTGATAGGGACAGAAAAACGGTTTACAAAATTATCATGTGCGGTAATATTATCGGTTTTTAAAATTACTATGATATACCTCGCAGTAATCACATGATTTCACAGTAAACACAAAGTTACTGCGGTAACAGCATTATTTTCGCGTTTCTAAAACTACTGTATATCTCGTAGTAACCGATTTTCACGAGAAAGAAACTCACGGTTACCGTGATAACCGTTAAACTTTGAGTGATGATAAACTCATCTAAAATATATAGTTTGGTGTACCTTGTTCAGTAACCGTTAAATCGTAGGGTAACGGTAAATATCTAAAGCAGTTTGGTTAACCCTACTAGTAGCTACTATTACTGCAACAAGCTAGCTACGTGTACATACGTGTCGCGTGTGAGCAGAATGTATAGTATTGGTTAGGAGTACTTAGTAGTAGTTGGTACAGCCGTATTTGGCTACTCCAAGCTCTTGTTGATTTGACAGGAGTGTATAGTTACGATTCCATCAATGCATGTTGGTGGTGAGTGTTGCACCGACGAACATGCGTGACATTAAAATCTTGTCGCCTGCAGTGCAGGCTACAAAATGAACCTGTCTAGAGAGATGCGGCAGGCTGCAGGCTGATCGCTGACGTCTGTACCGGAGGAACAGTAGTGAGTAGTCTCTCTCGTGTGGATGTTGAGCAGCGCTCTGGAGATAAAAGGAGTTCTAAACTTTTTCTTGAAACTTTTAATTTTTCTATCACATCAAAATTTTTTTACACATATAAACTTTTAACTTTTCCATCACATCGTTTCAATTTTAACCAAACTTTTAATTTTACTGTGAACTAAAGACACCCCTTGGGTTATATCTAAAGCCTTCCGTTGTAAGCAAGGTCTATATATGAAAAAGGAGCAAAATTTGGTCGTGTTGGGGTCTTGGGGGTGGCTAGTCGCTCTCTTAAGATAGCTGCATTGCTAAGCTTCCTCCAGCTATATATTGAAACATTCTGTTTTTGGCGAACGTACGTGCGGGAGGAGTTCAGCCAACCTGCATGCATGTATGTATGTATACCTGGTTCGCGCTAAATAAATTAATTCTTACTCGTCGAATAAACGTATATACGTATAAAGAAAAGTAAGATATCGATGCTTCACCATAAAGGAGCTTTGTGTTGAAGCTAGGCCTCTAGAAAACAGAATGGTCTTAAATTCTGTCAAACTAAAATTAATGGTCTGTCTGAAAGTGGTGGAATTTCACTTAGAAAAGTCCTGTTTTAGGCATTACTCAAATTTTATAGGAATTAAATAAATTAATTTCTAGAGTCTGTACATATAAACTGTGTGTATAAGCTTAAAAAAGGAAACCGCATGGTGCACGCGCGGTGGGCATGCACATGAAATAAATTTTGAATAAAAACTATATGCTCTTAAACCACATACTAAATAAATGTTTATAATTAAAAATGAGCATACGCATTTTTGAAAGAAAAAAAATGAGCATTCATATCATAAAAAGAAAACCAACAAACAGATGAGAAGTCAAACAAGTTCAACCCAACTGACCTGTTGGGCTGGGCCGGGTCAAACCTGTCAACCTACACCATCCACCAGCCCAAAGCGAATCCTATCCCATCATTCCTTCCTGGCTCGGGGAGAAATGCCGCCCAGAATATCGATCGCATCGAATCCAGTCAACTTGCTCGGTGTGATCCCACGGCGGCAGCCGCAAGCCGAAGCATCGGACGGACAGAAACGACTGCATCCGTCCACGCGTGCGGCTCGTGACGACGGTGGTGGGGCTCGCGTTCTCTCCCCCAGCTATATTATCTCACACGACTCGTGCCACACCGCACCGCACCGCACCCGCAAGCGCAAGCCCAGCCGCCTCGTCGTGTTCGCGTTCGTCGCGCGGCTCCGACCTCCAAAGCCGCCGCTACCCTTCCCGTCTTCGTCGTCGCCGCGCACGCAGATCGCGAACCAGCCCGCGCGCCGCGCAGCAGCGCCGCGGAGAGGAAAGGAGAGCTCCGCCGCGCACCCCCCGCCACCATCTTGGTGAGTTGCCCGCGCGCTCTGCTCGATCCCTCTCGTCGGAGCTCGCGGATCTGCCCGCTCCGGTGGATTTCTGTTGCGCTCTCTTTTTTTTTTTTCTAAATGAAAATTCCGTGCGAGTCTGTGGTCGATTCCGTGGAGAGATGAGTCGTTTTCGTTGCTGATTCGGTGATGGAGGCATGCCGCGTAGTCTCCACGCTACTATTGGCGGGGGGAATCTGTTCGAGCCTTTTCGCTTTCTGCTTCGGGTGTTGGCGAATCTGATTCGATTCCGCGGCTTTGCGCCCCGTCGTTTCATGGATCGAACAGCACGCTATGGGGATGTGGGTGTTTAGATCTCCCGGATCTCGTACCTTGGGCTCATCAATTTCCGCTTAGTTCTGTGTGCTGTCAAGTGAGCATGGGCGCGTGGGGATCGGCGCGAAGTCTGCGGTGATCTGTGTTGCTAGCTGAGACTTACCTGTGCTGCTGAATTTTTGTTTTGGAGCAGTAGGGAGAGATGGGGCTCACGTTCACGAAGCTGTTCAGCCGCCTCTTCGCGAAGAAAGAGATGAGGATTCTCATGGTCGGGCTCGATGCAGCCGGTAAGACCACCATCCTCTACAAGCTCAAGCTTGGCGAGATCGTCACGACCATCCCCACCATCGGTAAGCACTCTGTTCATGTCCTTGTTCTTCTTAATGAGCTGTCTTAGCTGTAGGAAGGTACTATGCTGCACGTTTATGTACAGGAACGAACTTTTAATTACATGGAGTGATGGAGTGAGCACTAGTTCTGTTTGTAGAAACAAACTTGAATTTAAACTCTACATGGAGTGAGCACTAGTTCTGTTATGTAGAAACAAACTTGAATTTAAACTCTAGTAAGGAGGAATAGTTAGCACGAGCTTGTTCGTATTATAATCACATAGCAAACTTTGATGTTAAGGTATTGGATATCACTTTGGCTACAAATAAATTTACTACTTGAAACTTTGGTTAGAACTAAGCCAAGCATATGCTACTACACTTCTGTAGCTCTTAATGGAAACATCTGTAATTCTCTATACTTGTGATTATTCTTAATGATACATATGTATGCATCTGTTCATATGGACTCCTTTTATTGGGTCATTATGATAATGTATTTGTATTTTTGCCATGTGGCTTCATTGCATTATAGTTTTAATAAATGAAACTACCTTATTCTGGAAATTTTCAGGATTTAATGTTGAAACCGTGGAATACAAGAACATCAGCTTCACTGTTTGGGATGTCGGTGGCCAGGACAAGGTAATAGAGTCAGCTTATAGTTAGAAATCATAACTACCATTTGTTGGCTGTTCCTAGCCCTTGGGGTAAACCGGAATTGAACTTCTTTTATGCATTGATGTTGTCGTGCTAAGCTGCTAATGCTGTCATGAACTTTCCCAACTTAATTCTTTTATTGATCTATAAATCAAAACAGATCAGGCCCCTGTGGAGGCACTATTTCCAGAACACACAGGGACTCATCTTTGTTGTGGACAGCAATGATAGGGAGCGTGTTGTTGAGGCCAGAGACGAGCTTCACAGGATGCTGAACGAGGTAATGATTTTTGTTGTAGACTTGTAGATATTTGGTTGTTCCATAGTGTTCCCAGTCTGCATATATTGAATCTATTTACGAAGCGCTTATTCGACATTATTGCAGCTACAAAATTGGAAAAAAGTAAGTTGCTTGTTTGGTTCACAAAAATCTTAGGATTTTCCATGACCTTGTATGAAAATGCTAAGATAGTAGTTGAAATGCTATGAATCAGTAGTCATTTTTGTTCAACCTATTTGTCTGTTGATTTATTTAAAACTTACTGTTAGAAATACCAGTTCCCTAAATTATCATAAACCAATTAATTCCATGTTAATAATGAGAGACCCTTCTGTGTCGCAGGATGAGCTGCGTGATGCTGTGCTGCTTGTATTTGCAAACAAACAAGATCTTCCTAATGCCATGAATGCAGCTGAAATCACTGACAAGCTTGGTTTGCATTCCCTGCGCCAGAGGCACTGGTAAGGAACTCCATATGAACAATTCAAAAGTTATTTACCTTCTAATTGCTTGGTCAGAGTTATGCAGCTCTGCTATTCTGCAAATTATCAGGGTTTACATATTGGACATGCTGAAAACAACACAACTAGATCTGTTTGCAAGAGTATAGTGCATTTTTTAATGGGTTAATTGGATCCATGCCATTACAACTTCTTCGATTTTGAAAAACACCATTACTATTCGTCTATTTGGAGACATGTATGTGACACACTCTAGATGTTTTTGATGGTTTATTTAGTCTTGTGGTTGGGGTTGAATGTTACAAATGCTATTTGCATCTGCATTATGGTTTACACATCTATTGTGACACTGGTTACCTTTTGAAATTTATGAAATATGCATCATGTCATTAAAATATTTGTTTCCTGGTGTCGCAGGTACATTCAGAGCACTTGTGCTACATCTGGTGAAGGGTTGTATGAGGGTCTTGACTGGCTTTCCAACAACATTGCCAGCAAGGTATGTTGGCCTATTCTAATGTCTTAGTCTCTGCTTTTGTTGAAGGCCTATTCTGGCCTGAACTTTGGCGTTTAACTTAGGGATAGAAGAAAGCTGAACCATGTTACTCGAGCACTGCCTTTATATACCTCAATAAAATCGCTCCGAGTACTTGGCCTTAAACCTTAAGCATCTGCAGCTGATGACATGCATTTTCATTATTTTTGTGCAGGCTTGAGCGTTTTGGCAGCTGGATATCTGAACAATTCACTAGTGCCGGTTTACATATTATATAACATATACACCCTACCACACATAGTGTGGGTGCCTGTGAAGGAAAAAACTCCTTTGTGGAGGCTAGTACCAGATTGTTCCTTTTCGTGGGCACTATAAGTGCTTATATTTTGTTTGGTTTTACAACATTTACTGTGCTGTCCATATGTACCCGTTTGTTCTGAGATGGTCTAGTAAATTGATATGCTTTGTCACGGACTTGGTGTGAGCATTGTATTTTAGTTTTTCTATGATCTAGTGCCAGTGTAGATATTATTTTCCTCAGCTTCAAACTTCCGTTTTTGGTTGTCGACATCGTTGTTGCGTCACGGATGCTTGCGGTGAGGAAAGTGATGAGGTATATGGTTTTCTGACTGCATATGCCCATTGGTAATTGTGACATTGATACGCCATTGCTGGGTTGCCACAAACCAACAGGCCCGATTGCCCACTGGGTGCGAGGTTTCTGTGAGACAGAATCACAATAAGATGACATCAGTCAAGAATAATTTGTAGGTCATGTAGTATGGGTATATACACTATATACGTTGAGTACAGGAAACACGCATTCATTGGGATGTTGTAGGCCTTGTGCAAAATCTTACGAAACAAATGCCAAATTGAATATCTGTGTGTCAAGTGGTATTCAGTACTACCAGTTTTCTGTATTGAGTAATGACTGGCAAAGATAAAAGGTTGCCTCAGATCATTACATGTCTTTGCTTGACGGAAAGACAAGCAAAAGCTAATTCAAAGCATCACCTCTTCTGTTTAAGAAAGGCAGTCACGTCTTATGCAAGTCATTCATTCAAGCAAATACTAATGAATTTGTTACACCACGCTTTGGGGTGTTGTACAAAGTCGTCACGGCAGAATATGCAGACAAAACTGAACATTGATACGAACTGCCGAGCTCGTCATGCTCCCCAATCAACCGAAGATAAGTCACTGTGATGCTGCCGTGACAGATATCCATGTGTGGTATACTCCATGAGTTTTTGGCCTGGAAAGCATATTACCAATGTAAAAGATATTTCTCTTTTCCAATAATAAAGCTATATGTTCTGAATCAAGTAACAGCATGGACAAAATCTAATGATGAACATGTATTGATATTCATTTTACCAAGAAAAAAACAGGATATTCGTTGAAAGAAACTGGAGGAGGCCAAATGACTCAAGAAGAGGTCTACTTACATATACATATTTTGGGGATCAATTTCATTAAATAGATTGATGTAGAAGCGCAACCCATCTGGACTGACATCCCTGCAAAGGATACCTGACAAAGAAGTTGGTATTAGTTTATCTTTTTATATATAGTGTTCATGGCTTGAATTTTTTTTGAATGGGTAACCATCTAATACCAATGCTTTCTGCATTTAGAAGATGCTCCTTCGCTAAAGCAGGTGCAATCCCAAGTGTAAATGCAGCATCGCTGGGGCTTATTCCCTTCTGAAGGGCATCCTCCTTTTGTGCAAGTGATGAGATTCTCGCAAATACCTATGCATATCGGCAAATAATCAGCATGTGCTTCTGCTTAAAACGATAATAGTAGCGTTCAATCTGAAGGTAACAGTGGGCAGGTGCCCACCAACAAATTAAATGAAATGGAAGATAACTAAACAATTGGAAGGTCCAGAGATATTTAGCCACACTCTTTGTGTGACTGCTAACTTGGGATTGTTATGTCGTGTGATGTGTGGACTGTTTGACTTGAATTTATGATGAAATTTAGGCCTATTCTTGCCAGTGCTTACCTCATCATCACTATGCGTCTTGGTCTGGATCACCTTCACTCCACTGTCAAATTTCCTGAGCATGACTGGGCTGCTCATTACAAATCAACATCTATAAGCAAAACATAGAACCATAATTAATGGCTGGCAACAAACCAGCTGAAAATACTAAAAAACACATTACAACATGGGGTACATACACGTCAAATTTCTCCCAAAGGGAACAGGCTTGCAGAAGATCCTCTGGTGAGATCAACTCTACACAAAATATAAGGAAAAAAAACAATATCAGAACATGTAACAAAGGAATTCCATACAGATACTTAGCAGAAAAGCACAGACCTGTCCCTCTTGCACGGTTGTAGAGACAATAGACATCAACTAGTGCCATCATACCACCTGCTTTCTCTAGTGGTGTTCTAATATAGTCAGCCAACTGATAATGAATACAAAAGGTTGAAAATAGCCTTAGTAAGACTGCTCTAACCGGGAGGACTCAGAAGAAGATAAAAACTCTTCAAAACAGTGACGAGTTATAGAGGCAAGGACATTTTTGGTGTTCCTGTCAATTGTGTATGAAACAGAACTTGAGTGTAAAATCTGTGGTCTGTAGTTGAAATAAAAGAAAACCCTCTGAATGATTCCCAAATTTGACCCAACTAATGTGTAAGCACTAAGCAGCGTGAAACAATTCAGGCATGAGGCAAAGAAATGAACAGAAAGTACTGTTCAATAGAAGTAGAGGCTCTTGGTTGATGGAGGAAAAGGACACACAATTTATCCTGAAGATCCTATGGCGATAAAACCTCTCAAGTTGAAGATTTGGTCTAGCTGGCATGATATTATACAAAGTTCATGCATTGCCATCAGCATCACAATTGAGCTTCACAGACAGTGAAAACTACTTCACAATGAATGCAGCAAGAACACGAGCAAAGCATGTATTACCTGGCGTGACAGCTGCTGGTGGTACAGAGCACCAGCGGTTTCTTTCGTCACAGGGGACACGATTCCAACACTCAATAGCCAATCCTGCATGTCTTGCTTAGATCCCATCTCTTCATCATTGGAATTGGATTGGGCTGATGAGTTCGTCAATAGCTTTTGCCTCATTTTCTCCGCTAACTCCATCATTTCCTTAGCTTTGCTCTAATTACAAGATTGCAGCAAAACACACACAAAAAAAAAAAGCTGCGTTGTAAAAACATATTTGTTCCAATACCATATGACTGCGTTACAAGAACTAAATGTGGAAATTTTACATTTTAGCTGCGTTGTGGAGCATGGTGTTCCAGTAATCCAGTCAATTACGATTGCATCACAAGAACTAAATGTGGACATGGTATCAAGTACTACTTGGCAAGAGCAGCAGAGAGGAACGAACCATGAGGGCGTTGAGATCCTGGAAGGCATCCTGCAGATTCTGCCCCGCGCTCTCCCACGCCTCCTGCTCCATCCGCAGGATCCCGGACACCCCAACCACGGGCATCCTGATGGCGAGATCCTCCTCCGCGGGGGCCCCCTGCGCCGCCGAGGAGCCGCCCGCGGGGGCAGCCGCCACGGCGGCGACCACCTCCCACGCCCTCGCGCGGACGGCCTCGAGCAGCCTCCCGTAGAACACGTCGGCCTCCCCCTTGCTGACGACGACGGCGACGACCTCCGATCGCGACGGGGGCAGGGAGATCTGGAGGCGGACGCGCGGGTGGTGCGACGAGGAGGACGAGGAGGAGGAGGAGAAGATGGAGCGGAGGGGGTTGTGGCCGTGCTTGCGGTGGGGCGGGTAGGCGTGGACGACGGCGGCGAGCGGGAGGGCGCGCGCGGAGCGGGAGGGCTCGTGGAGGAAGATGAGGCGGTGGGAGGTGAGGACGAGGAGGCGGGCGCGGAGGGGGCCGAGGCGGGGGCTCTCCTCGGGCTCCACGTCCCCCTGCGCGACGAGGTGGCGCTCGACCTCCCCCGCGGTCAGCACCGGCCGCCCCGCCGCCGTCACGTCCGCGGCCGGGAGCCAGTCGGCCGCCGCGGCGGACATGGTGATGACTACTGCTGCTGCTGCTGCTGGTGGTGACCCGGGTGAGCTCGCGTTGGGTTTTTGCGTATTTGGGCCCGGATTGCAATCGCACACGGCCGCCGCCGGAGCCGGACGAGTCAGTACTCAGTACCAGGCAGCAAGGTTCACAATTTGGATAAAAACCGGTCGAATTTCGTGCGCTTCGACATGGCTCAGAATTAAGTTTCGATTAAAATTTTAAAGGTTAAACAATATATTTGGTCAAAATTCAGTTAAAATTTATCAAAAACCGTGATGTCAATGAGGCTCGAAATTTAGTGGTCAACCGGTAATGTAAACCCTGAGTCAGTACACGGCCTGACGTCAGCCCGAACCGCGAAGGGCAACCCCTAAGGCTGGATTCTAAGTTCACTATCCTAACTTTATCTTCCTCCGTTTTCTGCGCGCACGTTTCTTAAACGGTTAAACGGTATATCTTTTATAAAAAAATATTTTAAAAAAAATCATATTAATACATTTTTCATTTTTATTTAGCTAGTACTTTTATTAATCATGTCTTAATAAGACATGCATACGTCATTTTGTGTGCCAAAAGCTCTTGGATTGTGCAAATTCCATATTTCCGCCCTAACTCGAACACAAAACCATCTTCTCCCTTGATCTTAATGTGTAGCAACTTATGGTAAAATTAAAATCATCTTAAAACTATGAATTTGGACATATCTTGTCTAGATTCACAGTGCTACATATTGAGACGAATGTAGTATTTATCTTTTGATATATTTAGAGCTCCAAATTTTAAAAACCAGTAACCAATAAATACAACCCATTCAGAATGAAATAGAAAAACGAACATGTCAAGAAATCACAAGTCCAGACAAAAAAAACGTAAAAATATAATTTTGGTGCGCTGCAAAAGGTTGTCCTAGTATCTCGTGATAATACTATGATTTTATCAAGTCGAAACGATACCAATCCTATCTAGTATCCTACTTTTTATAATATCTCGACCCTCCTATTCATTTCTACACGATTATATGAAATCTTAAGTATTATCTCGATTCTATGATCCCTAATTCCCTATGATCCTACAAAATATTATTCAAAATAACGTGGATTGATAATAATATAAATAAATATGCTCAAGTTTACATCGAAACCAATTAAATTTATCAAAATCATTATTATATGCTTTAATTTATATAATATATTATAATTGCTTTGTAACTTAACGTAAGTCTGACGTATCGGAATACAAATCTTAATACAAGATCCTAATAGAAGCCTAAAAATCTATAGTAAGTGAAATAGGAAAACCGAAATCTAGTGATGAGCTCGTATTGATTTGCGCAATACCAGCGGGGCAACAAAGCGAGAGAGAGTTAATATAGCACAACAACACGAATAAGCATGCAGACATTGGATTCTGCAGATAAAGAGTACTCCCTCCATACTCATATTAGAAGTCGTTTAGGACATAATTGTGCATACTAAGGAGTGATTAAGTAGAGATATTTTTTCATGTCTGCCCCTAATAAATAGGGATGTGGATGCATTCTGTACGATAAGCAATCATAGCTCAAATGGCTAGTGCAGAGATCACTTTCTTTTTGCTTGCAATAACTACGCATACGTGATGACGAGCGCAACGGACGGCGAGCGCAGAGCCATACACGACCCCGCGGGCGAACGACGACATGTATTGTGAAAACGGACCAAAGGCCTTAGAACGACATCTAATATGAGTATGGAGGGAGTATACGATTTTCAGTTCCGTCACATTTCTTTATTATTCATAGCTCGGCTACCATGTTCATATGCGTTCTGCTGCTGCCTCTGCACAACACATGAACCAGAGTTCAATGTGTCTAGGCGAGACAAAGATTCCAGCTTTTGTCACCGAGAAATTTCTTGAGCGATTTGGTTGGCCAACGCGAGAGATCGATTCACTGCGGAGCAATCAGCACGGGATCCTTCTTTCCCTTGAGAAAGTCCGAGTACCAACGAGCGGAGCGCCTCGCTCGCCGCGGCCGCGCGCCGTCGTCGAAATCCACACGGTACAGGCCGGATCGCGACTGGTAGCCTTCCAGGAGCTCGTACACGTCCACAAATGACCAAACGAAGTAGCCTCTCACATCAACCCCGTTCCTGCACAAAGCAGAGATCAATCAGAACAGCATGAGGCCTCATGTTTACGATTATCAGCTAAAATCTAAATTTTTAACTTTAAATTTAAAGTTAAATTTGGGATTATTTTTATTGTATATTATTTTTCAGCCTTCGTTTTTACACCGTTAAGAACACATATATAAAAGTTTTATTCGAGGAATAAGCCAAATGATGGGGCTGGAAGATGGATTGAAGTGAAACTCATGTAGTTTGACACACTGATACTGATGTTTGGAGATCACCTGATTGCATCCAGGACACCTCCAATGTAGCCCTTGATGTAATCCACCCTATCAGGGTCGTCGAGACTGTCATTTGTAGATCCCTTCCCTGAAGAAAAAGAAAACAGGCAAGTGAGAAAGAGTATTGTGTTGGAAATTTGGTCATAATTCGGCATATTTTAATCCAAAATAACAAGATAATAAACATGATATTTACAATAGGATTTGATCCAGTGATAGTGGTGAATGTAATCAACATGAGCATGCTTAACGTTGAATAAGCATCAACAATCACATAATGAGTTTTGAGAATTAATCCATTTGATTAAGGAATTGGTAACTTATATCAATTAGTCCTAATTGATGGATGGTTGATGGTTGTGTAGTGGAGGATGGTTCATGGCTAGTTGATGACAATTAGTTGCTCTATTCCTCTTCCTATTCCATTGGTAACTTACATCAATTACTCTTAATTGATTGTTGGTTGATGGTTGTGTAGTGGAGGATGGTTCATGGCTAGTTGATGACAATTAGTTGCTCCATTCCTCTTCCTATTCCATGACTCTTACTCTTCATCTTCCATTCCTCTTATAAAATGAGAATGAATTTGATCTCCCGCGAGAAGAAGAAGACACACTTTCATCCATTTTCAAAAGCTGTTGCTGCTACGGTAATCCCATCCCGACGAGTGTGTGCACACGCGTTGGGAGAGTAGGCCTCCGAAACCACGCGTTGCTGCGACGTTTGCACAGACGGGCGGGCGATCAGGTTTTTGGGGAGCGCAAGGCGCGACTACTCACTGTTCGTCAACATCTACTTCATCTTCACCAACATGTCGAACACTGGAGACAAGGAGAAGGAGACTCCCGTCAACACCAACGGAGGCAATACTGCCTCAAACTCCAGCGGAGGACCATTCTTGGGGTATAACCTTATTACATTATTTCAATTAGAAGTTTTACTGTTAATGTTCATCGCAATGTCAACATTGTGTCATTATGTGATTGTTGATGCTTATTCAACGTTAAGCATGCTCATGTTGATTATATTCACCACTATCACTGGATCAAATCCTATTGTAAATATCATGTTTATTATCTTGTTATTTTGGATTAAAATATGCCGAATTATGACCAAATTTCCAACAATCCAAAAACCTGATTGGTCATTTTCGGTAGTTGGCTTTGCTGCTGCACTGAAACCACATGCCTTTGATGGTTCAAACTATAAGAGATGGAAAGCACGTGCACTATTGTGGTTGACAGCGATGCAGTGCTTCTATGTTTCACGGGGCAAACGAAGTGAACCACCTCTTTCTCCTGAGGAAGAGGCTAAGTTCGAGGCTTCGGATTGCCTGTTCCGTGGAGCATTGATCAGTGTACTCGCTGACAACATAGTGGACGTGTACATGCACATGCCTTCTGGGAAGGACATGTGGGATGCACTTGAGGCCAAGTTCGGAGTTTCTGATGCCGGCAGTGAGCTGTATGTTATGGAGCAGTTCTATGACTACAAGATGGTCGATGACCGTTCTGTAGTTGAACAAGCTCATGAGATTCAGATGCTGGCTAAGGAACTTGAGAACAACAACTGTGAGTTGCCGGACAAGTTTGTGGCAGGTGGCATTATTGCCAAACTACCACCTTCTTGGTCGGACTTTGCCACTTCTCTAAAGCACAAGAGACAAGAGTTCAGTGTTCCTGATCTCATTGGCTCTTTGGGTGTTGAGGAGAAGGCGAGGGCAAAGGACGTCCGGGGCAAAAAGGTTGAGGGAGGTTCTAGTGCCAATATGGTACAGAAGAAGAACCCTCATGCATCCCACAACAACAAGAAAGTCAAGCCTGATGTCAAACCCAAGGCTGCAACCAATTTTAAGAAGAAAAGCAAGGGAAAGGCAAAGGGAGACTGCTTTGTGTGTGGCAAGTCTAGGCATTGGGCCAAGGACTGTCCTGAGCGCAAAGACAGGAAGTCTGCCAACATGATCATTAGCGAGGGCGGAGGAACATCGGGGTACGGTAAAATATTACCTACAGTTCTCTCTGTTTTTCATTCACTTGATTGGTGGGTGGACACTGGTGCTAATATTCATGTATGTGCTGACATTTCTCTATTTTCTTCTTATCAGGTCGGGAGAGGTTCCTCCTTGTTGATGGGAAACGGGTCGCTTGCGGCTGTTCATGGTGTTGGTACGGTCGATCTGAAGTTTACTTCGGGAAAGACCGTGCAGCTGAAGAACGTGCAGCATGTCCCTTCAATAAAGAAGAATCTAGTTAGCGGCTCTCTATTGTGTAGAGAAGGTTTTAGACTTGTGTTTGAGTCCAATAAATGTGTCGTATCTAAATATGGGACTTTTGTTGGAAAAGATTATGACAGCGGAGGCTTGTTCCGCTTTTCTTTGAATGACATGTGTAATAATCATAATGCTGTGAACCATATTAGCGAGAATGATGAGTCTAATGTGTGGCATTCGCGACTCTGTCATGTGAATTTCGGTTGTATGACGCGCTTAGCTAACATGAGTTTAATTCCAAAATTCACTTTGGTAAAAGGTTCCAAGTGCCATACTTGTGTTCAATCGAAACAACCTCGCAAGCCTCACAAGGCATCTGAGGCGAGGAATTTGGCACCTCTAGAACTTGTTCATTCCGATTTGTGCGAAATGAACGGCGTGTTGACTAAAGGGGGAAAGAAATATTTCATGACACTGATAGATGATTGCACTAGATTTTGCTATGTGTATCTATTGAAAACAAAGGATGAGGCATTGCATTTCTTTAAAATCTATAAAGCTGAGGTAGAAAACCAACTTGAAAGGAAAATCAAACGGTTGAGGTCTGATAGAGGTGGGGAGTATTTTTCCAATGAGTTTGCATCCTTTTGCGAAGAGTTTGGAATTATTCATGAGATGACGCCTCCCTATTCACCCCAATCAAATGGGGTGGCCGAAAGAAAGAACCGTACTCTAACTGAGATGGTGAATGCCATGTTAGACACTGCGGGGCTTTCCAAGGAATGGTGGGGTGAGGCAGTTTTGACTGCGTGTCATGTCCTGAATAAAATTCCAATGAAGCATAAGGAAATAACACCATTCGAGGAATGGGAAAGGAAGAAATTAAATCTCTCATACCTACGAACATGGGGCTGTTTGGCCAAGGTAAATGTACCTATAGCCAAAAAGCGGAAACTTGGACCAAAAACTGTTGATTGTGTGTTTCTTGGTTATGCTATCCACAGTGTGGGTTATAGATTCTTAATAGTAAACTCTGGAGTACCCGACATGCATGTTGGTACAATTCTTGAGTCCAGAGATGCTACATTCTTTGAGAATGAATTTCCTATGAAATATACACCTAGCACTTCTAGTAAAGAAACTGTCATGCCCCATGAGCACTTTGCACCGATAGAACACAATGATCAAACGCCTGAGGAAAATCCTGAGGAGGACAACATTGTAGATACTCGCAAGAGTAAGAGACAAAGGGTTGCAAAATCCTTTGGAGATGACTACATTGTATACCTCGTGGATGACACCCCAAGAACCATAGAAGAGGCATATTCATCTCCTAACGCTGACTACTGGAAGGAAGCAGTACGCAGTGAAATGGACTCGATTATGTCTAATGGTACTTGGGAAGTCGTTGAGCGTCCATATGGGTGCAAGCCCGTAGGATGCAAATGGGTTTTCAAGAAAAAGCTTAGGCTTGATGGTACAATCGAAAAGTACAAGGCAAGGCTTGTGGCCAAGGGTTATACCCAAAAGGAAGGCGAGGACTTCTTCGACACATACTCACTAGTTGCTCGCTTGACCACGATTCGAGTACTACTCGCTCTGGCAGCCTCTCATGGTCTTCTCGTCCATCAGATGGACGTTAAGACAGCTTTCCTAAACGGAGAGCTGGAGGAGGAGATCTATATGGATCAACCAGACGGGTATGTACTAGAAGGTCAGGAGGGAATGGTGTGTAAACTATTGAAATCCTTGTATGGCCTCAAGCAAGCACCTAAGCAATGTCATGAGAAGTTTGACACCACGCTTACATCTGCAGGCTTTGTTGTGAACGAAGCTGACAAATGTGTATGCTATCGCTATGGTGGGGGAGAAGGGGTGATCTTGTGCTTATATGTCGATGACATACTGATCTTTGGGACCAGCCTTAATGTGATTGAGGAGGTCAAAGACTATCTGTCCAAGAGTTTTGAAATGAAAGATTTGGGAGAGGCTGATGTTATTCTTAACATCAAACTACAAAGAGGAGATGAGGGTGGGATTACACTTGTGCAATCCCACTATGTGGACAAGGTTTTGAGTCGCTTTGGATATAGTGACTGCAAGCCAGCTCCTACTCCTTATGATCCCAGCGTGCTATTAAGGAAAAACCGAAGAATAGCAAGGGATCAGCTGAGATACTCTCAAATCATTGGTTCATTGATGTACTTGGCTAGCGCAACGAGGCCTGACATCTCATTTGCTGTAAGCAAGCTGAGCCGGTTTGTCTCAAATCCGGGAGATGATCATTGGTAGGCTCTGGAAAGAGTAATGCGCTATCTAAAGGGTACTATGAGCTATGGAATTCACAATACCGGGTATCCAAAAGTACTAGAAGGGTATAGTGACTCAAACTGGATATCTGATGCTGATGAGATAAAAGCCACAAGTGGATATGTGTTCACACTTGGAGGTGGCGCTGTTTCCTGGAAGTCTTGCAAGCAGACCATCTTAACGAGGTCAACAATGGAAGCAGAACTTACAGCATTAGATACTGCGACAGTTGAGGCCGAGTGGCTTCGTGAACTCCTGATGGATTTGCCAGTGGTTGAAAAACCAGTGCCAGCTATCCTAATGAACTGCGATAATCAAACAGTGATTATTAAAGTGAACAGTTCAAAGGACAACATGAAGTCATCTAGACACATCAAGAGAAGACTGAAATCTGTCAGAAAGCAGAAAAACTCCGGAGTGATAGCATTGGACTATGTCCAAACGGCTAGAAATCTGGCAGATCAGTTTACCAAGGGGCTACCACGTAATGTGATAGACAGTGCATCGAGGGAAATGGGCTTGATACCCACCTAAGGTTGCATAATAGTGGAAACCTGTCCATTATGATCGGAGATCCCGTGAATTTGGATGGTGAAACAAACTATTGTGTGACTGAGAGAAGAGACCCTTGAAAAGGGCTCATTTTCATGATGTGCTTCTCTTCTTTCCTGCATGGTAGGATGGCTTATGTCTTAATGTGATCCGAGTGGCTTTTCCAAGCAGAGATGTTGACCTGCAGAACATCTTAGAAGGAACACACCTATATGAGTTCGACTGCTAGTCACAGTCTATGAGATTTGGGTGATCTCTAGATACTCATGAAAGGCCTGGAGTATGACTTATAAGCTCCAACCCGAGGGAATACTAATGGTTGCCTAGTATCAGTTATGGAATTGAGTGAAACCTAACTGCACAAGACTGACAATTCAAGGCATAGTCCATTGTTCAGTTGTGGTCAGGTGTAGCTCCTTTTCTAGGTGAAAGTTCAACTTAACAGTCTTCACCGAAACACTGGTATATAAAAGCTGCTATGGAATAGAGAGCATTCTCATGAGCCTTGAAATTTGGTGGGGATTGTTAGATTTAATTGGGTAATTAATCCATTTAAATCAATTAAATCAAATAAATTCCAAGGCTCATTATGCTAGGAATTCATGTGAATTCATTCTTCTATGGGATATCAATGGGATGAAGAGTTTTGAGAATTAATCCATTTGATTAAGGAATTGGTAACTTATATCAATTAGTCCTAATTGATGGATGGTTGATGGTTGTGTAGTGGAGGATGGTTCATGGCTAGTTGATGACAATTAGTTGCTCTATTCCTCTTCCTATTCCATTGGTAACTTACATCAATTACTCTTAATTGATTGTTGGTTGATGGTTGTGTAGTGGAGGATGGTTCATGGCTAGTTGATGACAATTAGTTGCTCCATTCCTCTTCCTATTCCATGACTCTTACTCTTCATCTTCCATTCCTCTTATAAAATGAGAATGGATTTGATCTCCCGCGAGAAGAAGAAGACACATTTTCATCCATTTTCAAAAGCTGTTGCTGCTACGGTAATCCCATCCCGACGAGTGTGTGCACACGCGTTGGGAGAGTAGGCCTCCGAAACCACGCGTTGCTGCGACGTTTGCACAGACGGGCGGGCGATCAGGTTTTTGGGGAGCGCAAGGCGCGACTACTCACTGTTCGTCAACATCTACTTCATCTTCACCAACATGTCGAACACTGGAGACAAGGAGAAGGAGACTCCCGTCAACACCAACGGAGGCAATACTGCCTCAAACTCCAGCGGAGGACCATTCTTGGGGTATAACCTTATTACATTATTTCAATTAGAAGTTTTACTGTTAATGTTCATCGCAATGTCAACATTGTGTCATTATGTGATTGTTGATGCTTATTCAACGTTAAGCATGCTCATGTTGATTACATTCACCACTATCACTGGATCAAATCCTATTGTAAATATCATGTTTATTATCTTATTATTTTGGATTAAAATATGCCGAATTATGACCAAATTTCCAACATATTGTACTTCCTGTTCTGAATACTCTACTTGGAAACTGTACTTACCATTCTCCTCGATGTAAAATGGGAAATCCCCATAGGACTCTCTCAGGTACTCCAACGCTAGTTGCAATCCTTTTGGATCATTTGGATACTCCGTAGGTTCATACTGCACTCAATAAAGAGATGAGATATATGTGTCACTGCCAACAGGATGAGGTACGTATATCCAAGAGTATTTCAATTATGAAATTATCGCCGCACCAAAAAAAAATTATGACAATGATCTTCGAGTTTACTTTATTTCTTTTATACGCTTTATTGATTGCATCACTTAATGCAAAACATTACGTGTCTATCACAATTCAGTTTTTAATATAAGAAATGGGATAACCCTATGAGAATTAGGTGGCTTTGTATTAAGAAGAAAATAGGCATCCAAATTCGCTTCGATAAGGACGGGATAACTTGGGTGATCCAGGCATACATCCACACCATCGACCAACTAAGCTAGGCTAAGATCCTATCACATTTTTAGGAAGTTTTTACAAAGGTCGAAAATCAACAATGCTTATTATCTCAAAAGAAAAATCAGAGATGACAAAATTAACTTACCTTCTCCGTTGGTGGATCCGTTTTATAAACTGCATAACATAAACATATAGAACTGATAAGCTACAGAATACTTTTACTCTAGTAAAAGTGATTATGAAAAAGAAAATTTTATCATCATTAAGAAAGTAACTTAAGATACCTAAATTTGTACTAAAATTTTTGTTACCTCGAGATATACTTAGTACATGAAGATACCAAATTTTATACTTAAAAAATATGGTACCTCACGTATCTTCTCAATGATGGTAAAACTACCCATCTGAAAATTTGTAGAATCATTTTCAGGATCATCATTGGATGACTTAGTAAAGTACTCCCTCCGTTTCACAATGTAAGTCATTCTAACATTTTCTACATTCATATTGATGTTAATGAATCTAAACATATATATCTAGCTAGATTCATTACCATTAATATGAATGTGGGAAATGCTAGAATGACTTGCATTGTGAAACGGAGGAAGTAACTCGGGATATGAAAATGTATTTTTATTCTTGTCATAGAAATATGTCATGCATTATCATTTTCTGTGATTTTCTTTTTGTCTACATACGTCTTCATACACCGTCCTTATATGAATGAATCAAACTACTCACTCCTAGAGCTACAAATTTATGAATAAAGCTTCTATTATCTTTTTTTTCGAGGAACAAGCTTCTATTATCTAAAAAAGAGCTAAAAAATTATGTTCATATTAACAGAAAATCAGAAAATTGGCTAACCTCTAGCGCTTACTGATCGATCAGCAACGTAGTCTCGAACACCTTCTACCAAAGGGCGATAGTTCACGTAGGCTGAATAGTAGTGGTTTATTCCAATGAAATCTATAGCACCCTTGATTAGTTCAGTTTGGACTTGGCTGAAGGATGGAAGACGAGAATCGATAGTTTTCTTCATTACTTGTGGGTAATCTCCAAATACCAATGGGTGCAGTATCCTGCAAACAAGAAGAGTTGTTTATCCTCTAATGCTGTGTTCGCTGGAGCCTGTTCCCAACCAGAACAGTGCGCACGGAAAACGGAACAATTCATTAGCGCGTGATTAATTAAGTATTAGCTATTCTTTTTTCAAAAATAGATCAATATGATTTTTTAAGCAACTTTCGTATAGAAAATTTTTTTTTTAAAAAACGCACCGTTTAACAGTTTGAAAATCATGCGCACGGAAAACGAGGGAGATAAGTTGTGAAACCTGGGATAAGAACACAGCGTAAGTTCAACGGTGAGCTTATATATATTCCTGTCTATGTCAAATATCTATTATCCATTACAAAGAGGGAGCTAAAAGGAACCACTAGGTTCATTTCTAAAAATTGCTACGTTAACTGGGAAAAAAAGAGAAAGATGTGCACCGATTGATTTTGGTGGGTTTATATTATAATAGTGTTGCTTTATCAATACAATTGTATAAAAATACAGGCATTTATATATGAAAATGGAAGCAAGAGTCGTAAACTTCTATAAAATCTAGCTTTGTGCAAAATTGTGCAGTCCGCTAGTTTCAGTGTGAAGATAAAAGAGTTGCAACATTGATCATACCATCCGTACGAGAAATCCTTGTATCTTTGAGCTGCTTGCAAATCCGCAATGGAGTTTGTTAATGGATAACTCCATAAGGAAAACATGTTTATACCAACAATCCCCTTTTGTAGAGCCTACATGAAAGACAGTTTCAGAGCACTTCGAGGAATTCACATAAGAGGAGTAACAGCAAGAAAATAAGAAGGGAATCTGGACATGCATGTAGTTATTTTTGTAAAAAAAAAATCATACACTACATCTTTGAACATAATCTGTTTAACTTCTATCAGACCTATGCAATGCTTAGTACTGTCCCTAGAGAATATAAATACATTCAAAAAATACACTACTGGTATTCTTAAGCACATGATTACTCACTTGATATTTTTCTCTGTACAGTCTAACAACAGCCGCATGTGTTAGTATCATATTATGAGCTGTTATATATGGTTCCACGGTGGAGTTCCCCACTGTACATTCGGTCAATCCAAAAGGATCAGAGCAATGTCCTGGAGATAATACTCCTGTGTCGTAACCTCCAAGTGCAGCGATATTAGGTTCAGCCAAAGTAGTCCAATGCAAAACCCTGTCCCCAAACTCCCTGAAGCACACATCTGCATAAGCAGTGAAATCATCCCTGCATTGTGCCATTGCTACTGATCAGCAGTCTAGAGCTCATCCTATGGAAGCTATCACCATACTCCTACTATTTTTGTACTTCATATAGATGGTTATTGAATCTTACACAATTCTAGGGCTTAGCCATCCATCGTACTCGTCTTCCAGAGCTTGTGGGAGATCTAGATGGCAAAGCATGATATGGGGTTGAATTCCTGAAGAAAGCAGAGCAATCAACATCCATGAAAGTTCTTTCAGTTCTTTTTCGCTTTGCAATATTTATAGTTTGTAAAAGGGATTCGCAAGATTTACCTCGTTTTGCTAGCTCATCAATAACATTATTGTAGTACTTTAGCCCTTCTTGGTTGACAGCTCCCCTCCCATCTGCATATTAAGTATACATATTACACTAGTAGTAACTTTATTAACAAGAATTTAGTTTTGAGTAGAAATAGCTATACTTGGGATAAGCCTTGACCAGGAGATGGAAAACTTGTAAGCCTCTAGGCCAGTTTCAGCCATGAGCTTGACATCACCCTGAAAAAGGAAGGCATGTAAAGTTCTTACAAGCCGAAGTTTTCAACTTAGGCATTGTTTAGTTCACGAAAAGAAAATTTTTGGGTGTCACATCGGATGTTTGACTAGAAGTCAGAAGGGGTTTTTGGACACGAATGAAAAAACTAATTTCATAGCTCGCCTGGAAACCGCGAGACGAATTTATTAAACCTAATTAATCCGTCATTAGCATATGTGGGTTACCGTAATACTTATGACTAATCATAGATTAGGCTCAAAAGATTCATCTCACAATTTTCGTGTGAACTGTGCAATTAGTTTTTTATCTATATTTAAAGCTCCATTAGGGTGTTCAAGGATTTGATGTGATGTTTTTGAGAAAAATTTTTGGGAACTAAATTAGGCCTTATGTTTTGATGAAGGAAAGGAGAAAAAACTAAGATGATAATTCTCATTTCGATTTGGTGAAGCATTAGGGATGGAACTTAAGGAACCATGTTTCTATCTTTAGTCGGTTGTCAGGAATAGAACTTTGAAGATACATGAATTTGCTACAATAGTGAGGCGCGTTCACATGTCTGTAAGACATGAAACACATAGAGAGACAATATGTGGACAAGCCAATAGCGGCCTGATGGCCTCATCTTTTTGTTTATACTTATGCTTATCAGCTAAATTTTAAAATTTTCAACCTTAAAGGCTCCTTTGATTTAGAGGAAAGACATGGGAATTTTGGAGGATTTCTTTTTTTTTTGCGGGGAAAATTTTGGAGGATTTCGATTCTATAGTAAAATTTTCTATAAAGACCTTTGAAACAAATGATTGAATTTTATGTTATCGTTTGAAATTCCTATGGAACGGATAATCCTATAGAGATTTTAGAGAAAATTTAGTAAGAGCTCCAACCTTTTGAAAATTTATCTTTGAGTCTATCTCTCTCATCCAATTCCTACGTTTTTCTTGCGGTCCAATCAAATGGTCCTTCCTGTGTTTTTTCTGTATTTTGTAATTATCTGTTTTGCACTTACATTCCTATTAGAATCATGCATTTTTCCTATTCATCTATTTTTGCATTCTTATGATTCAAATGGGCCCTAAATTTGGAGTTGTTTTTGCGTTGGCGAAAAATAAGTTGATTTGGGTTTTTTTTATCGTAGTTTATTTTTTAATCTTTGCTTTTAAATCGTTAAGAACACGTATATAAAATTTTTATTAACAAATTATTTTTTATTTGCAAATATGACGTGCTGCTAGTTTCTCTCTGAGAAATTTAACCGTGTACCTTGTACTTGTGGTACCCATCTGCAGCAACATCGCCTGTACCTTTGTCTTTCGTTTTCCCTGATTGCACAAACAAAAATGGCAAAATTTGCTACAGGACACCGAAAGATTGCGGTCTTTGCTATGAGATACCCGAAGATCGTGTATTTGCTCATGGACACTAAAAAAAGTGGTAATTAACTGCTGGACACTTCTTCCATTATTTTATTATTTCCGATCAAAATGGAGAGAGAAACTTTGGTTAAAGACAAGTTTGCCCATGGGCCCACTTGTCAATCTCTTTCTTTGTCCTTCTTCTTCCTCTCTTTGTCTGTTCTTCTTCATCGTGAGGGGATGTGATGGGCAGCGGCGCACGGGGGCGGGCCGGCGGTCGACGCGCAGGGAGGTGGAAGGGATGGGGGAGAGGTGGGCGCCGGCGTGCATCGCGGAGAGGCGGGCCGTCGTGGCGCCGGCCGGCAGCACCTTGAGGACGACAGCGTGAGGCCGCGGCGGCGGTGGTCCAGGCGGAGCAAGCTCTCTGCCGCTGGGGCGGGGGATGGCGGTCGCGACAGCGAGAAAGGGGAATGCGCGAGGAGTCAGCCGCCCGGGCGAGCTCTGATCCTCCGAGAGATTCCCGCAGTGACGACGATGGTGGGTAGCGTTGGGAACGGCCTGGTCGCATGGAAGCGGAGCTCGCCTGGGCGGCGGTCGGCTGAGGCAGAGCTCGTGGTGGCTGAGGAGGATACGGACCGAGCGGGCGGCGACGGAGGCAGCGGCCGGCGCCACGACGGCCGACCTCTCCGCCATGGTCGCCGGCGCCCGCCTCTCCCCCATCCCCTCCACCTCCCCGCGCGCCGTCGTGCACGCCGACCGCCGGCCCGCTGTCGCCACCATCTGAAGCTTCCTGTCCGCCGCGCCCCCTCCGTGCCGCTCCCGCCGCCGCCTGGAGCGCCCTCCCATCCGCGCCCGCCGCCGCTCGCCGTCGATCGGTTCCCCTCCGCTGCCGTCGCGAGGAAGAATGGGAAAAGAAAAGAAGAGAGAGAGAGGAAGAACAGTACGTGTCCAGGGCATTTTGGTACTTACACAGCTCTCTCTCTCCGTTTTGACCAGAAATAATAAAATAATGGGAGAAGTGTCCTGCAGCTAGTTACCACTTTTTTGTAGTGTCCATGAGCAAATACACGATCTTCGGGTGTCTCACAGCAAAGGCCGCAATCTTTCGGTGTCCTGTAGCAAATTTTGCCAATAAAAATATTGTCACTATTCACTTATTAGTACCACTGGCTCTATCTGTCACCAATGACATGTGGCCATCGAAGGTCAACCACGTATGGGTCAAGAAGGTAAATTCTCAATTTTTATCTAAACGAAGATCAAATTTACACTCTTTAAAAATCTAAATTCAGATAAATAATATTATAATGTATCACATTTCATACTAGGATTATTTTTTATGGAATGGATGGAGTATATGACTATGAGCATGAACAGATGATGAATAGCACAAGTTGCACAACAGCAACCCAAAAAAAAAAACTGACCTTCATGTGCGAACGTGTCCCAGATAGTAGGGCTCCTGCCATCCTCTGCAGCAGCGCCGTCATACTGCACACGCACAACAAAGGCACGCACTGTTCAGAAAACCGGGTAAGGGAAATTCGGTTCAGACAAATCTTCAGTTCGTCACCTGATATGCCGAGGTGGCGGCTCCAAAGACGAAATCCCGAGGAAAATCGCTTCTCGTGTAGCCAACAGCACCACCTTGAACAGAGAGGAACAGCAGGACGAAGAAGAAGCCAGCAGCAGCAGCAGCGCCCATGATGATCAGCAAGAAAAAAAGAATGAGAAGCAGATTCGAGCGACGATTGTGTTTCTGCAGAGAGATCAGAGATGTTTGTGATCCAGCCCGGGAAGACAATATTAAGACGTCCATAATACTATCAGTTGGTAGTTGCCTAGTTGGTGCTAGACGATGGTTGGTCCAGCGCGATTGCAGCGATGGCGAGGCGGTGGCACGGACGTCTCACCGATTTGCGGCGATGGCACGGGCGTCTCACCGAGGTAAACGAGCATTGAAAAAAGAACGTAAATATTAGGGAAGAATCTAATATCAAATAATTAGAAGGGGTGAGATTTCGAATCCAAATCATCTAGCCCACTACCTTTTGGAGTTAGCCGAAAAACTCCTGAGCGTTTCTCAGGTAAACGAGCATTGCGCAAGCTGGTCGTGCTCCAAGCACTTGCTGTGCACAGGAGGGACAGGCCGGTTTACAGCCGAATTACTAAGCTTTGATTGGTGGCTCATTTCGTTCCTGGATCGTTGCAAATTGGTCTGCTGGATGGCAGTGTTCGGTAGGGAAACACGTCCTTTACAATACTAATCCTCTAGTTTTAAGCTGTTGATATATGAGCTTATAACCAACAGATCTATATGTCAATGATCCAAGTTGAAGAATATTACTGTACTGCAGACTCATTCGATCGGTAGTTGAGCAAATTTGTTAAATCTTTGTCTCTGGTGTGAGTGAAATTTTGGTTCGGTTGTGTGTTTAGGCTTCAGCTGTTGGTTGGATGATGATACGGCTGCACGTTCGTTTCTGATACAGTGATGACAACTGGAGTAGGGATTCTGTCTCTATTACCTATTGATTGGATGATAGCGATTACAACTTAACTTCTGAGTTCTGACACAATAGTTTTTCGTTTCGTAGTTCCTTTTACACACTAGAGCTGTGTAATTAATTGAAGAATCATCGTACTAATTAACGCTTGTCATTCAGCATTTCAGCACCATGTTTTATTTTGAGAAAATTCTCCTTGTACCCTTGTATCCATGAATTTTACTCATTCTCTAGTTTTAGTTTAGATTTTTTATCATATTTTTTTCGTTAGTTGACCGTTAAATTTCTATAAAAAAACCATTTTGTCCTTTGGTGTAACTCAAACATATAAAATTATAGAATATATTGTTGGAGGGTAAAAATTTGTTATATAAGACTCTTATATATGTGAGTTTGTTGTGCGAGATATTATTTATCATAAAATTTATTTACAGATATGACATAAAAAATAATATTAATTTATTTGTTATCAAATTATTTTACTGTAGCGTATAAATAGATTCAAATATGTTGTACTACTATAGAAAATAAGCTACATATACAATTTTAAATATTAAAAATAAATATAAATCTTTTATGTCATATCTGAAAATAATTTTTTTATAAATAATATTTCACATTAGAAACTCATGGATATAAAAGTCTCATACAACAAATTTCTATACTCCAAAAATTTATATATTTTTCATACCATAAGGTACAATGGATTTTTTTTCATAAGAATTGGTCAACTATTGGAAATGGTATGGAAGGATCTAAATTAAAATTCAAATGTATACAAGGGAATTAGCAAAATTCAGTGACATAGAAGGAATTAGACAAAGTTTCAGGGATATATACGAAATTTTCTCTTATTTTAGTTGGGCTTCTAAGTGATATTGAAAGTCATTGTATCTATTATGTGAACTGAAGCACACAAGTAATGAATTTGACCCTTTCCTTATTAAAAAAAAGTATGCAATATATGACATCTTTGCCATACAATTTGATAAAAAATTATATAATTATTATTTATTTTTTTATTAAATAGACTTAAGATGTATTTGATTTGTAGTCAAGAATGGATGGGCTATAGCTATTTATATTTTTAGGGATAAGGTATGGTGGTTAATTTTTTGTTTGGTTGAATGGACAGTATAATCCAGTTTCTTATTTGATTAGATGGATGAGCATGGATAGAATAAAAACAACGAAAAATTGTATAAACCACCATAATTATTATCCTTATTTTAAGATTATGCCCATAACCTATTTTGTTTTTAAAAAAACCCACCCACCTCAACATCGCTTGTCAAAAATTGCGCCCTCCGCGTGTGTTAGTAGCTCATTCAGCCCATTTCATCCGATATGGATTTGCAACCAGCCATATCAGCCAAGTTCAACTCGTTCTTAAGCTATTTCTCAACTTAAGATTGAGTGAAGGGTTTATTTGCTATGAACTAGTAGAAAAAAACATCATTCTTTAACTGAGAACTAGCTCAAATTAGACTCACCCAATACAATATTTAGATAATGAGTAATACTACTTCCTCCATTTCAGGTTATAAGATATTTTGACTTTGGTCAAAGTCAAACTATTTCAAATTTAACTAAGTTTATAGACAAATATAATCATACTTATAATACTAAATTAGTTTTAACAAATCAATATTTGAATATATTTTCATAATAAATTTGTCTTGGGTTGAAAATGTTAGTACATTTTTCTACAAATTTGGTTAAACTTAAAACAGTTTGATTTTGACCAAATTCAAAACGCATTATAACCTAAAACGAATGGAGTACTAATGTTTTGTATCTTCGGATTCTATACCATAACACGCATGATCTTCGAGAAGGCTAACGCGCGATCAATCGCGGCCAGCGATCGGGTTTTTTTTTCTTTTCCTCTTTTAGTAAATCTATACACCTAAAGTTTATAAAGCAAATGTTTATAAGTCAAAAGTTTATATACCCAATTCAAATTTAAATTCAAATTCAAATATTTTATATTTTCCTCTTTTAGTAAGTTTATGCACCTAAAGTTTACACATCTAAAGTTTATCCACCTAAAGTTTGTAGAGCAAATATTTATAAGTCAAAAGTTTATATACCCGATTCAAATTCAAATTCGGATTCAAATATTTTATATATAAAATATTTTTATACATAAAGTTTATGCGTGCAAAGTTTATGGTATAAAGTCTATGCACATAAATGAGACTATTAGATTTTTTTTTCTAATTTTTTTTACTAACTTTGTGTTTTTTTTTAATTTTGTGATGGAAGGAAAAAAATAGAGAGGTGTATAGGGGGAGGGGTGGGTTGATCGCTCCCCCATTAGATCCCCCGTGATCTTAGTGCTCTTATCAATGTTAGGCAAAACATGATTTCCTGTCACCGAGCACGAGCAATTTCTTGATCAACCAATCCGTGCATCCTCTTTTTTTTTTGAGATTTGGAGGGAGACGTTTCTCCAAACAACTTTTAAAAAGAAATTATAAACGTGTTGACGATTAAACACAAGACCTCATAATTAAAACCATATCCCCTTGCCACCACTAGTGCATCCTCCTCAAAGATCGCAGCGACAGCGAGACCGTTGCGTGAAACCTCACTGCTGAGCAATCTGCAGCGGTTGCCGCTTGCTCTTGAGGAAGTCACGGTACCAGCGAGCAGAACGCTTCGCTCGCCGCGGCAGCGCCGCGTCGTCGAAATCCACGCGGTAGAGGCCGTATCGCGTCTGGTATCCGGACAAGAGCTCGAACATGTCCACGAAGAACCAAGCGAAGTAGCCTCTCGCATTAACCCCGTTCCTGCATATGCACGCACAGCAAAGCAAAATCAATCAGAACATGTATCATCAGACAATAGGTCTTATTCAAGAATCAAGATGGTGGATTGAGCATTTGAGCTGAACCATCCGGCGTCTGAAATTTTAATTTTCATGTGGTTTTGGGCTCTGAGTTTTGGATCACCTGGTCGCATTCAGGACGCCCTCTATGTAGCCCTTTATGTAATCCACCCTGTCAGTGTCGTCGAGACTGTCATTGCTAGATGCCTTCCCTGAAAAAACAGGAAGGAGATCGAGCTTTAACCTTGAAGGCAGCAAACTTGCTCACAGCGAATTATTCATTAGTCAAGAGATTCTTAATTAGCAGGTGATCTACTAGGATGAATTGACTCCATAAAACTAAGTGAGAAACAGTATGTGCTGCTCGTTCTGATTACTCTACGGGAAACAGAAACTGTACTTTCCATTCTCCTGGACATAAATTGGCAAGTCACCATAGGACTCTTTCAGGTGCTGTAGCATTAGTTGTAATCCGTGTGGATCACCCATAGACCGCGTTGGGGCTTGCTGCAGCCAATAAAGAGAGGAGATATATGAGTGATGAGTCACTGCCAACAGGACGAACCACATAATTCCAAGAGTGTCTTAGTAATGATATTCGAATTTACTTTATTTTTGTCCCTCGCTTTATCTTTAAAAGAATAATGGATAAGAGCATAAATAGTGGTTTTAGACCGTTACTGTCTAATTTTTTTCATGTCAGATTTAGATGACATATATATACAACCGATACAATGATGTTTAGTTTTCTATAATAGATCTGTATAATCAATTATTTCACCCTATAGATGACATGTATAATAATTATATAGCATTAATCTCTGGCCTCGTTTTGATGAAGCCATGTAAATATCAATCTGTATTTTTTTCACCCTATTCTATCCATATATACGAGGCAAAGTTTTTGCCCTCTTTTAAAAATATATATATATAGCATTAAGCCGTATATTAGACTTAATCAACAGACGGCATACTTCTATATCTTTTCCACGTCACAAAAAGAAAAATCCTATGTAGCATCTTCTCCTAGAATGTGACGCCACCATTGTTTGTGCAATAAACCTTACCCCTTGCAATAAACCTTAACCTACCACCTTTCCTGTTTATCATAAACCTTACCCCTTGCAATAAACCTTAACCTAAAGTCAAAAGGCAACAATGTATCTCAATAACCTTACTGATGACCAAATTAACTTACCTGCCCCGACGATGGATCCGTTTTAGAAGCTGCATAAGAAAACACCGAGAAACAAATGATAAGCTATACAGTACATCTAATAACTTGTAGAATCATCTTCAGAATCATCATTGGATGACTTTACAAAGTTATTCAGCATATATGAAAAAGATAATCTATCATCACATCATAAAAGATATGACGTGCATTATCATTTTGTTTTGATTTATTTTCTTTTGTCTACCTTCATCTTCATGGGCCGTCCCTATAAAGGAATCAAGCTACACACTCCTAGGCTACAAATTTATGTGCATAATTAAATAGAAAACTGGCCAACCTCTGCAGCTTACTGATCGATCAGCAATGAAGTCTCGAACTCCTTTTGCCAAAGGGAGATCGCTCACATAGAGAGAAAAGTAGTGATTTACTCCAATGAAATCTAGAGTACCCTTGACTAGTTCAGTTTGGACTTTGCTGAAGGATGGAAGACGAGAACCGATAGCTTTCTTCATTACTTGTGGGTAATCTCCAAATACCAATGGGTGCAGTATCCTACAAACAAGAGTAGTTGTTTATCCTCTAAGTTCAACGGTGAGCTTATATTCATGTCTATGTCAAATATCTAGTATCCATTACAAAGAGGGAGCTAAAAGGAACCACTAGGTTCATTTCTAGAAATTGCTACGTTAACTTGGGAAAAAAAAGAGAGAAAATCTAGCTTCGTGTAAAATTGTGCAGTCCGCTAGTTCAGTGTGAAGATAAAGAGTTACAACATCGATCATACCATCCGTACGTGAAATCCTTGTATCTTTGAGCTGCTTGCAGATCCGCAGTGGAGTCTGTTAATGGATAACTCCACAAGGAAAGAACGTTTATACCAACAATCCCCTTTTGCAGAGTCTACATGAAAGAAAGTTGCAAAACACTTTGAGAAATTTAGATAAGAGGAATAATAGGAAGAAAATAAGAAAATAAGAGGAATAATAAAATAAATCCTTTCAACTTTTTTAGGATTGCACTTAATGACTTAAAACACACACATACTCTCACAAATGCGGCCCTTTGAAAAGCTCACACTAGAGGCAAATATCTGACCTCACTAAAAATCGTATTGATAGCATACTTGCTTAGTGTCTTAGGCCCCGTTCGATCTCCAGTTTTGAAGATGGATTTTTATGGCACGCAAAACGAGAAACCTCGTTAGCACATGATTAATTAAGTATTGACTATTATAAATTTAAAAAATGGATTTATATGGTTTTTTAACAACTTCTATATAGATTTTTTTTAAAAAAAAATAACGCACTAACCCTAACAAATCCTAGATTCTCCCTTAACTTCTAGGATTGGCTTACCAGAAGATTGGCCAATAATGCACAATTTAACAATTTGAAAAGCATGCTAACGAAAAACGAGGAAGTTGAAGTTTGGAGTTGAAGAATGGAACTGAGCCTTGGTATTGATTGCGGAGAATATAAGTGCGGTTAGAAATACACACTACCGATAATTTTAAGCACATTATTACTTACTTGATATTTTTCTCTGTACAGTCTAACAACAGCTGCATGTGTTAGTATCATATTGTGAGCTGCTACATATGGTTCCACACTGGAATTCCCCACTGTACATTTGGTCACTCCAAAAGGATCAGAGCAACGTCCTGGAGCGAATTCTCCTGTGTCATAACCTCCAAGTGCAGCGACATTAGGTTCAGCCAAAATAGTCCAGTGCGAAACTCTATCACCAAATTCCCTGAAGCACACATCCGCATAAGCAGTAAAATCCTCCCTGCATTGTGCCATTGTTACTGATCAGCAGTCCAGAATTGATCTACTCCAACTAGTTGTAAGCTTCAAGTATAATCACTACCAGTATAGTCATATATATATATAGATGGTTCCTGAATCTTACACAATTCTAGGGCTTAACCATCCAGCATACTCATCTTCCAAAGCTTGCGGGAGATCCAGATGGTAAAGCATGACATGGACTTGAATTCCTGAAGAAAGCCGAGCAATCAATATTCATGAGATAGTCAATGTCACATTGGTCGATTCCGGTCTTTAGTAAGTCAGTGTTCACCAAGCAAGCTGGAGCACCGGCCCAGGTCGTGGCAGTACTTGTGATATTTCTACTTGGGACGCATTTTATTTGGATGTTTTATGGATGTTAAATACCATTAGACGGGCTACTTTTTATTGGCATTGGAAAGTGGAAACACATCACATTATGGCAGGGCAACGCTTCACAATTTAATGCCGAAGACGCAAAGCGTCACTTTTCAAAAGGAAGGAGTGCGGCTGACTGAATCCATCCATAAAACTGTCAAGGAAACGAAGTTCGTCCTAGTGCAGGTTTTGCTCGAGCAACCTCTTTTTTCTTCTTCTTTCTTTTTTGTGCTTGCTAATATAGTTCATTGTTTAAACACAATTATGTTTTATCAATACAACATGTAATGCTCTGTAATATAAGTAACCTGAAAAAGAATTTGCAAAAATTACCTCGTTTTGTTAGCTCATCTATAATGTTATTGTAGTACTTGAGCCCCTGTTGGTTGACAGCTCCCCTTCCACCTGCATATCACAACTAAGCAACAAGGAACTACTTCTTTGTTAACAAGAGTTAAATTTTGAGTAGAAATGGCTGTACTTGGGATAAGCCTTGACCAGGAGATGGAAAACCTATATGCCTCTAGGCCAGTTTCAGTCATGAGCTTGACATCACCCTAAAAAATCAGGCAAGCAAAATTATTACAAGCCAAAGTTCTCAACTTAGGCTGTGTTTAGTTGTAAAATTTTTCTTCAAACTTCCAACTTTTCCATCACATCAAAACTTTCCTACACACACAAACTTCTAAATTTTCTGTCACATCGTTCCAATTTTAACCAAATTTCCAAATTTGGTGTGAACTAAACACAACCTTAAGTTCTACCAGAAAGAAGAAAAAGGTGAAACATTCAAAGTGGAACTCGAGGAACCTTGTTCCTATGTTTAGTTCCTTCTTCAGGAAAAATATTGCAAAAACACAACATTTTGCTACAATGGCGAGACTCATTCACATGTAAGCAAGACAAGGAAAATATATAAAAGGGCAATCTTCCGAAGTCAAACCTAGCTTCTACTCCACCTAAGAAATTAAATCGTGTACCTTGTATTTGTGGTACCCATCTGAGGCAACATCGCCTGTACTTTTGTCCTTCATTTTCCCTGATTGCACATATGAAAATACTGTCACTATTCAGTTTTAGTGCCACTATTTATTTATGCTTATCAGCCAAAATTTGAATTTTCATCCTTAAATTTGAAGTTGATTTTGGGGTTTTTTCGTTGAAGTTTATTTTTCAGCATTTGCTTTTAGAATGGTACGTGATCCTGGTTAGCTCGATTGTGTATTTGTGTATGAGCATGAAGCAGCCATGAAAAGATGATGAACAACAACAGTGTCCCACGCCCGCGCGTGTGACTGTGTTCAGCACTTCAGCTTCCAGGGAGCAAAAACGACTGACCTGCATGAGTGAACGTGTCCCAGATGCTAGCGCCCCTGCCATCCTCTGCGGCAGCGCCCTCATACTGCCGCATGCACAACAAAAGGCACAGCGAAAAAAACTCAAAGCTCGCAGAAAACCAACCGAGCAAAGCAAAAATTCAGTTGAGATAGAATCATAGCCGTTACCTGGTACGCCGAGGTGGCGGCTCCAAAGACGAAATCAGCAGGGAAATCATTCCTCGTGTAGCCACCGAGAACGCCGTGCTGCACGGAGATGAACAGCAGGGCGCAGAAGAAGGCAGCAGCAGCGGCCATGGGCAAGAGAAAGAAGAGAAGCAGGGGCAGGGCTGCTGGTTGGTTGGTTCGAACTGGATTGTGTTTTTGTGCAGAGAAATCCGTGTGATCCAGTTGGGGAAGACGATAAGACGTCCTCAGCAACTGGCACGCCCAAGTTGGGACTACCAGCGCATGTTCACGTCGTCCTGACGAGTGAACAACCGACTCGCTGAGGCAGACGAGCATTCATTCTGCCCCTCTGTTCTCTATGTCGGGGGCAGTGGCACGGACGCCGATCGAGCTGCCGTTCGGGTTCGGCAGCGAAACCTGGTTTCGTTTCGAGTTTCAGTGAAAAACTCAGAGATTTGCGCAATCCGATCGTGCTTACTACTACTAGTACTGATTTGCTGTGACTAAATGCTTTGGTAAATCCTCCTTTGAAAAAAAATGCTTTTTAAAATTTAGGGCACTTACCATGTAAGCCACTCCTAGCAATATCCTCATGTGGGTCATATGGGCTAAGGCACCCAATGAAAAGTACTCCAACCAGCCCTACCAAATCTGAGGCAACAAGGTAGAGATAATCTAGCCCACAACGGTCCTATCCTAGCCCACGAAGCCACATGTATGTTTTTCCTCCCCTACCCCTAGCTATTTTCTCAGCCCATCCACTGATCATCCACTTCTCCCCTCTTTTTTTCTTCGCCGCCCGTCTCTCTCTCACCTACCTCTCGCTCGTCGCTCTCCCTCTGCCCGTCGCCATCGCTGACTTCCCCACCTCGTGCCGCTGCCGTCCACCACTCCGGCGATCAGATCTCTCCGCTTTGCGCCGTCTCCAGTTCCATTCCACTACGATGCTGCTAACTCCGCCCCACCACGGCGCCGTCGACTCTACCCCACCGCTCCTGCCGCCGGACGGCTCCGCCCAACCGCGACGCCTCCATATCCGCCCCATCGCGCCCGCCGCCAGCTCTGACCACCGCGACTCCCGCGCCCACCTCCGGCTCCGACCACCGCAATGCCTTCGATTCTGCCCCACCGCGCCCACTGCTAACTCCGACCGCCATGACACCTCTGGTTCTACCTTGCATCCGTCGCCTGCTCCGCCTCACCATGCCGAGGTGAGAGGGGCAAGAAGGGAAAATATAGAGAAAGGAGGTGAGGAACGGGGCACCACTCGAGCCGTGTCTCAAAAGAGTAGTCGAGGAGCCAGAGGGGCGCGTTCCCCTGTTGGGGTCACGCGTTCCTTCAGGAGCATGACTCATAGACGGAACGGTGACGCTGTGAGCGAAGCTACTAGCTGGAGTTACCCATTGCATATGCTCTCACAACGTAGAGGTGCGGTCACAGAGACAGTCACAGCCGACAATCCGACATGCACAACGAGGCAGATTCTTGAGAAAAAATAATGAGTACAGTAAGAAGAGAGAAGGGCAGAGGAAAATGCGGCATCAGACCGTTACTCAATCGCAGCAAATCAATCCACCATCCATCCACGTCGCGACGCGTCCAACTCCATCCAACTCGACTCGACGCCGACGCCGACGACGAGGAAAGCAACAACCAAAAGCTTGCCGTTAAAAAACTCCAAAGTTAATCCCCAAAAAAAGAAGGAAAAAAAAAACACCCGACCCGTCGGCTTCCAGGCAGCCACTAATCCCAAACGCCTTTTTTTTTTCTTTTCTTTTTTTTTTCGCGTCGCCTTTCCTTCTCCCATTCCTCCTCTCTCCAGAGACTCGCCGTCGCCGCAGCCATTCCCATTTTTGCCCACTCCTCCTCCTCCTCTCCAGTAAACCCTAGCCCACCCAACCTCCAATCCCCCCCCAACCAGCGCCCGAATCGCAGCCCCGCGAGGCCCCAATCGAGCTAGGGTTCACCGATTTCGGGGGCCGAGCCAGCGAAGGCTCTCAGTTTTCGCTGCGATTTGTGGGGTGAAATTTTCGGGGGGATTTTGATTTCTTTCTCTCACGGTGGGGGATGGGGAGCCGGAGGGAGGAGGAGAGGAACGAGAAGATCATCCGTGGGCTCATGAAGCTGCCGCCCAATCGCAAGTGCATCAATTGCAACAGTGTGGTAATAATCTCCTCCGCCTCCTGCTTGCGTTTGTTGCTGAGAAGCTTGATTGGTGGTTCATTTCGTTCCCGGATCGTTGCATGGTAGAGCGTGGAATTGGTCTGCTGGGTTGTAGTGTTCTGCAGTTAGCGCAGATTTATGAAATCCATTTGTCTCTGGTGTGAACTTTTGGTTCGTCCGTATGTTTAAGCTTCAATGTTGGTTGGATGATGATAGGGCGGCTCGTTCGTTTCTGATACAGGGATGACATCTGAGAATAGTGAATCCGTTGCTATTAGCTGTGGTTAGTTTGGTTTTATATGTTATATGATTGGTTAATCAATAGGGAAGGTAGTTCTTGGCTCCTGAGTTTTATTGGCTCGTGAATTTCATTACTTCATGCACAGTTGTTTGTATTTGATATCTAGTCGCTAAGTTGGCTGAAATATGAGCCGCTGAACTTTTAATACTCTACTCCCTCCATCCCACAAAATTTCAAACCCTAGCATTCCAAGATGAAATTAAGGAGGAAGGCAAAATACCAAAATGTCCCTAATTAATAGGAAAGTTGTATTGATGGATGGGTAGGTGAGGGGTATTTAAAGGATAAAATTTCTTGATTTGCGAACTGGTGGTAGGTAAGAAGATAGAAATTGGTTTATTTTGGGACAAAATTCAAACATAGAAGTTGATTTATTTGGGGACGGAGGGAGTACATGTCAGCAAGTGCCTCCGCAACAGTGTGGTAATACTCCCAAGTGCCTCTGAAATTGTTTAACAATTGTTTGTGCCCTATTTTTGCAATGGTTCACAAAATATGACCAGCGGTTCAGCACCATGTTTTCTTTTAGTTGCACTTCTAAGTGAACTCAGATGTCATTGTATTTATTATGTTAACTGAAGCACATAATTGTTTTGTTGCAGGGGCCACAATATGTATGTACCAATTTCTGGACCTTCATATGCTTGTCATGCAGTGGAATACAGTAAGTATTTTGTTCCATTTATCTTGTCGTACATGCCAATTTCTGGTCCTCAGCTGATTTCCTTCTTCGTTCTAGTTTAGAGTTAATGAAGGTCTATTCAGCTTTTGCTCATGCAAGAAAATTTGTGTTCACTTATCTATTGAGCAATGATACTTGCAAGAAGATGTGTGTTGTGGTATCTGATGCTAAGAATGTATGGCATGGGGAAATATAAAGCATTATTTATGGTCCATTTCTTACAAATAGTTCACAATCTAATATCACAGATTCACAGTTGTTTATTCAGCTAATGTCACTCCATATATGGAATTTTCTATTTCATTATTTGCGACTCCGTGGCATGTTTAGCTCAAGGATTTCGATTATCCTAGGATGGGTTGGCCCATCATAATGTTAACCCATTCCATAGTTTTTGTGGGAGGACCCCGTTACTTAGTTTCCATTATTATTGCGGCTATGAGAAAAAAGGTGGTGATGAATCTGTCTTTCATTCTTGAAACACGTGTTGTTAGGGTTTGACTGGTTTAAAAAATAATTTTCAAAAATAAAGAAAGAAGTGAATGAATTTGGCAGAGAAGTACTTAATCGGATTTGGACCACTGACCCACGTCTTACCACTGCATTAATCTAATATACATTGTTGCTATACTGTTGGTATTTGATAGGAGTAGTAATCTCTTTTTTTTATGTGTTAAAACAGCCGGGAGTTTACCCACCGTGTCAAGTCAGTGTCAATGGCTAAATTCACTACTCAAGAAGTGCGGTCTCTTGAACAGGGAGGGAACCAGGTAATTCCGGGAATTACTTTGTTTTGTCCTCTTTAGACTTTAGAGTGACCTGGTCATATGCTTACATGGAGGTCATGGGTGCAGCGAGCACGTGATATCTACCTAAAAGATTGGGATTGGCAACGAATGAGGTTGCCTGACAATAGGTGAGTTTGTTTTCATTCCCATGTGCCGTGGAAACTTCTAGTACATTTCTTTATAATTATTCCGCTATGTTTTGTTTTAGCAATCCAGACAGGATAAGGGAATTCATCAGAGCTGTTTATGTAGACAAGAAGTATGCTGGTGGGAAGTCCACGGACAAACCAGTCAATGATAGTGAGGTAATGAGTTTATAAATCTCAATGGCTGCTGATATTTGATATCCAAATATTTTATTGTCCTTAAACTATTTATGCTGCAACCTTTTCATTATTTTCAAACTTTTCATTATTTTCCACATTCATTTGCTGACTATAGATTTCAAAATATTTGAATAGAGTGTAAAGAGCAGCGAAAATCTTACTAGAAGACCTAGCTCCTACCATTCGTATTCCCAAAGCCCACCTTACGATTTTCAATATGAAGATAGACGATATGGTAAACAAGTGGACACACTTGCACGAAGGCCTTCAGATAGGGCATTCTTTGATGGGAAGCTTGGCAGTTTTTTATACAGTCCAGGTCGTTTGAGAGATCAGATGCATGAAGATCGATTTGCTAATGAGAGTACTGGGTCAAGGTTTTCTGATTTTTCGGCCTCAAGCACTGGTGACATTAGAAATGATGTGCTTTCTCCTAGCTCTCAGGATACAGGGTACAGCAGTCCTTCTATCCACCATTCAAGGAATGTGTCTTCTGAAAATCCTCCATCCCATCGGCATCCGAATGCAACTTCTCAAATTGATTTTAATGGAGTCCGACGATCACAGGTTAATGTTCTCCCCATTCATGTTATATGTTTCCAGCTAATGCTCATTGACTTAAAACCAACTTCTGAGGTAGAGTGGTTTGAAATAAATATACCATCTTTCTATGTGCAGAGAACAGGTTCTTCAGGAAGTTTTGGATCATTTGATGGTAGCTCAGCATCTAATAAGTCAGTTGATTCAGGTGCCTTACCTGATGCACCTACAGAAAAGCCAGTGAATTCTGCTGTAAATCGTCAGTCTGTTGCGCCCCCCATGGCTCATTCAGCACAATTGTATGCCTCACAGAGCAATATAAACTCTTCAGTCAGCCAAACTGCTCCCACCAGGGAATCTGTGCAACATGGAAGGGTTCACATGGTCTCTGTAGCAAAGCCGCCGGTTTCAACACAGCCAACGACTTCCACAAATCAGGACTTCTTTGATCAGTCAATGCAACATCCGGTCAATTCTGCAGCACCAATAGATCTTTTTGCTGGCTTTAACCAACAGGCTCCATCAGTTCCCCATAGAGCAGTTGATGTAGGCAGCCATTCTGTTCCTAAAGAAACTCTGCATGACGTTGTGGTTCAGAAAGCCGTGGCATCTTCACCACCTGTTCAAGCCGAAGCACCCTCTACATCTCATCCTGTCCATCATGATCTCTTGAGTCTGTCGCCTTTGCAGGAACCTTCAATTTCCTCTACCCCTCCGTCAATAGATTTATTTGCTGGCTTTGACCAACAACTGCCACCTACAACTAGTGTTCAGCAAAGTCAACCAGCCGAACCATCAATTTCCTCTACCCCTCAGTCAATAGATTTATTTGCTGGCTTTGACCAACAACTGCCACCTACGACTAGTGTTCAGCAAAGTCAACAGGCAGCCCCATTGGTTGCTGACGAAGGATGGGCTTTCTTCCTCGATACACCTCAACACGTATCTCCGACTTCCATTTCAAACGTGCAAGCTCAGGTAGCCACCGCAATAGCTGCATTCCCTCCAAGTGAGAGTCTTGCTAAAGGAACTAATCAGTCAATGTTGCCAACTTCGCCACCAAATGCTTTGATTCCACAAAGTTACCCGCTTATGATGGATCAGTGGAGTTTAAATGCTGAAGAGGTGAAGACCCCTGTCTCCAAAGAAACCTCACAGGTATTTCACCAGTTGGAATATGACCTGTTAGAGATTTGCTCTGCTTGCAAATGTTTACTATGGACTATTTCTCCTTGACTATTTTCCAGCCTTGGAATGCCTTTGGTGCATCTACTGGGAACACACCCAACGACTCATTCACATTTAACACTATCTCTCAAGTAGCACCTAATCACTTCAATGTGCCTAGTGTTCCACATGCTGAAGCCAGAGGTCCACAGGTGAGCATGTTTGATTTAATAACTCTGAGATTATATAAAGGCTAGATTTGTCATATTGAATCATTTTACAGGATTTGCCTAGCAGTGAACCTGAAAGACTAACCCCTGGGGATATAACCCCTGGTTTCAATGTCTCTCCTGGTGACATGGCTGGGCCATCATTTCGTGGACCACTTCAACAGCAACTGGTATGTTTTATCAATGATTCAAGGTTCTTTGCTCTGCAAGCTTTCCTGATTTGTTCTACAACAGTTTGATTTTGATTGAGAACAAGCATATACATTTTTTCTGTTACTTCCCAACTTATGACAGATAGTTTTATCCTTTTTATTCCTGGTATCTAGTTTACCATGATATTGTTGGCTCATTGCTGAATGGACAATTTATGAAATTTGGAACCTGTTAGAAAGATGATGCTAGACTGGATTTTTTTTTATCTGTATGGATTGCTGAGATTATTAATGCACACAGACAGAATGGTCTTGTAATTTTGCATGTAAGCCTTTTAGTTATTTTGCTTGTTAATCTTGTTATAGTCTGTATTCACCTACAGTGAGTACTTTTTTCTACAATCTATTGGTTTGGGACTTTGGGCACAAATGATGATGCCTGTCGTGGGGCGCTACCTGGAGCCTTATTATGTCAGTTTTCTAAATGGTTTGTTTTGCTTTTTAACTGTTCTTTTGAATTTTGTTTCAGGACATCGTGCCATCTCAGCCTGCAAAATCAACAAATCCATTTGACATGGCATTTGAGTCTGATGTTGAAGCCAGTAACATGGTGTGTATTAATTATACTATGATGTGGTTTGTGGTCATGATAATTATAATATGGATTCTAGCTTTTTTTTAATGGATATAATCATATTTTAAGACATTTGGAATAAACAACTAGGACCAATTATCTAATACTCTAGAGACATTTATTTGCGATCTTTGTTTTTAGACATGTTAACAATAGCTTAGTTGGTTCCATGCTGCAAACTTCTATTTTTCTTTTGTTGTTTCTTTATTCACTATTTCTTTCTGTCCTTTTCAGTTCATGGATCTGACCTCGCTGCAAGAAACGTTGCCAAATCCCCATGTCAATACAGATTATTCCAACTTGACTGAGTCATGGATACCTCATAATTCTAACATGCCTTATATTTCCTCTGGGCCACAGGGTATCTGATCCTTTATATCTCCATGATCCTCACGCACAAGAACACAAGCATACTCTACTCTTAATGCTAATACAATATCGGATTCTGTTGTTGTTTCAGGAGGGTTATCATACATGGCAACACAAGTACAAGACTCCCTCATGCTGTAAGCTCCTTTCTAACAAGTTATTGTAGTTAGCATTAGGGCTTAGTTTCTAAATGACCTCCTGTAACAGGAACTCCGCACAAGGGTCATTTCCGCCCAGAAATCCATTCGAATGAATGCTGATAGTGGTGGACAGATAAGCGAAGCAGTTTGCAACTGCGTGGAACCTAAATGGACCATGGGGTAGTCGGGTGTACCACACGCATCGAAGTATATTTGTGTCAAATCTGCACATTGAAGTGAATATATATATCTCGGATTTCATACTCTCTGGTTTCCTGTATATGAGAAAGGAGTGTTCAGAATACCAAACAGGCGGGCTGGAGTTCTTTTTTGCCTGAAGCAAGCTGCCCTTTTTCATTGCTGTTACCCTGTCTGGGACCCTGGTGAAACCTGCGGGTTTGTTCTCACCTGGCTGTCATTTGACCTTATTGGGGTGTCCTTGTTAAACCCAATTGTCATTAAAAAAGGTCGTAGACGCATACCCATCAAATGACTAGATCATTTGCATTCTTTGGTTCTTCAGCATGAACTTGTGAAAATGTGTTGGTTCACCGAATGGACGGATTGTTGCGAGGTGTTATTTATTGAGAAGTAGTAGTATATTGCTTTTCTTGGTACTACGTTGAAACTGTTTATATATAACTAAAACTTGTCATTGGCCTTGTTTGTATCCTCCGGGCTATTAAATAGCCCTCCGGAATCTTGCTATTTAGGAGTATTAAACGTAGATTACCGATAAAATCGATTCCATAACCCCTGGCTATTTTGCGAGACGAATCTAATGATGTATATTAATCTCTAATTAGCAGCTGATTACTGTAGCATCACTGTAGCAAATCATGGATTAATATACCTCGTTAGATTCGTCTCGCAAAATAGTTTAGGGGTTATGGAATGGGTTTTGTCAGTAATCTACGTTTAATACTCCTAAATGGGTTCAGTAATATACGTTTAATACTATTAAATAGCCCTCCGGATCCTATCAGAGCCATTGTTCATCAGTTGGCTAATCTGTTGTGAGATGTTATGTCCAGGAAGAAAAACTGACGTGATTTGTACGTTGGAACTGGGTTCCGTTTGCGATTCACAATCATTTCATTGCACTTGCTGCACATGATTCCTGGCTTCCAGGTCCGCAGGAGCAAATCTTTCCTGCGTTCATGGGATCGGGGATCTGCATTTCGGGATAGTGTCCTCTCGTTGGCACTTGCAATGACCGGAATAAATTCTCTATAATAATTGGTCATAGCTTCTTTGAAGCAATGACCGGAATAAATTCTATGATCTAAAAATATATAAGAGATAATCTTTACACGAGTTTAAGAAAATAAAACAAAATAAAATAAAGTAGATTGATATAGCCAATAAATAAAATAAAATTCAGGGTATCTGTGCCAGCGTAAGAAAGCAAATGCACGAAATTGGAGGTATCGATGACATGTTAGAGTTGCTCTATAGAGGCCATAGACGACTTCATCTTTGAAAAGCTATCTGCATGTTCTCTATATTTGACCATGTAATTTCGGATCCAATCCAAAATGTTGCAGTAGAGAATGCAAACAAATTTCAAAAAAAAAAAAAACTAGACAAGGGAAGCAAACTTCACCCAAAAAAAAATTGTAGTCGCAGTGCCGGTCCAGTTTTCGAAGATGCTTATAGGGGTAGGATTTACGTGCGTGCGTTTTTTAGGGGTGAGTGTACATGTATAGTGAGTGTCTTCTTAAAAAAAAGGGAAAATATTGATGAAAAAAAGAGAAAAATCGGTGATGAAAGCGTGCCTGAAGCTGAACCACCAGACCGTACGAGCAGAGGAAGCCAGGAAGGAACAAAAGCTCGTCTCCTACGGTCCTACCCTGCCCTGGTTGGGGTTGTCCTAAAACCCTACCTAAAATCCCCACCCCGCTTCCTCCTCCCAACCCCTCCCCGACGCCACCATGCGCCCCTTCCACCCTCCCCGCCCCAACGCCGGCCAACCCCACCGCCCGCGCCCCGGCGACCCCGCCCCGCCTCCCCTCCCCATGCACCCGGGCTTCAACCCTCCGCCCGTCCCCAACCTCGCCGCCGCCAACCCCATGGCCGCCGCGGCGGCGGCCAACCCTTTCCTCGCGATGCAGCTCTTCGGCCAGGCGCAGCAGCTCCAGAGCCTCGGCTTCCTCGCCGCCGCCGCGCTCCAGCAGCACCATCACCAGCCGCAGCCGCAGGCCCCCTTCTTCCCCGGGGGAGGTTTCCCGCCGAACCCCAACCAGTTCGGGGCCTTCCCTGTCCAGCACGCCGGGTTCAACGGCGGCGGGGCGTTTCGACCTGGTGGCGTGGGCGTGGGCGTGGCCGGCCCCCGTACTCCCCGCCCGATGATGGGCGCCCCTGGTAATGGTTACAACAGCGGTGGCGGCAGCGGCCATGGTACCGGAGCTGGTGCGCCGAGACCCATGCTGAATGGTGGGGGGAACGATCGGAATAGCAGTGCTGGGAAGGGCGGTGAGGTGAGGAATTATTTTGCTGTTGTGTATTGAAATCGATAGATTGTCTATGAACGAAAAGTAGTCTTTTAGCCTATACGATCATTAGGGACTGTGCAATTCTTATATTGAGGAAATATCCACAATTGCATATTTTACCAGTATATATGTCATGCGATCATATCTTGCTGATATTTTTTTTCCTGGTGGGTTCATGGGTATTAGTAAGACCAGTTAAGATCAACCCATATTATGTGGTCAGAAGTATGATGTCTCGGTCTCTCAGACTTTTAGTACGCAAACGACTCTTGACTACATCTGGATAGTGTATGTTCAGCATGAAAGATATAACTGAATTTACTTGTCATGCTCTCTGTTTCTAACAATTGCCTGACCTGATCTATGATGAGCACATGTCGGCTCGATTCCAAATGACCTTCTGTTCTTTTCTGCAATGTTCGTTGAACCTTTTTGTACTATATCTGCAAGTTTTGCTCGTGCTTCTTTATATTTTTTCATATTGATGTGCGTGAAATGTTACCTACTAGGTTCTTTCGGCATACTATGACTGAGCTATTAGGAACCGATTAGATAATGGCCATATCATCAGTAAAATCTCATGGATAGACATGGTTTTGCACCTCATTGTTTATTGCAATTGTGTTTCGTTATTGTACCTATTCAGGTTTGGCTTAGCATTGTATTCCAATTTCTGTTTCTCTGCAACAGGTAAACCACACTAAGATCAAGCCAGATGGCATCCCTCGTTTTACCTCTGAAAATGGTGAGAGGAAAAATACAACAGATCAGAAAGCCCGATTCAACTCTGGAAGAGATTGTAGGGATAGCAGGCAATTTGGCCCATCTGGTGGAAGGGGAAGGGGAAGGGGAAGGTCTTTCAATCAAGGTCGTGGAGGAGGTAGTGAATATTGTATATATGCCATATGGTTAAGCATATAGGCAATACATTGTATCACCTTTTGCTTTTGGGGACGCATACTCCTTACTGTTGTCAAGTGAGCATGCAGCATTTCATGTTTTACTTATCTTGTTTTTATTTGCTGCAATGGTTTCATAACTCTGTATTATTGAATTGTGCACATGTTTTGATCATCTTAGCTGCATGCAGGATAATGAATGCCTTTAATACATCATACCTACAAGATTATCAGTATTTCCAGCTAACTGCTGAATTGATGTATCGCCTGTCAGGAAACAACAACTGGAGAGATGCAAAATCCAACTTCAGAAGCAGTGACAGTCCAAGTCCAGCATCAGGACAACGCCGCAATGACAGTCCAGCATCTGGAGGACACCGGAAGTATGTATACTGGACACTAGTTTTTTTAATTAAAAATATTATTGTAATTGGTAATCTTTTTATGTGCCTTAGATGGTCACAATTCTGGTTTATCTGTAATAATGATTATTTAGTTATTGCTTCTCCCACTCGTAGCGCTGACCGCTAATTATTGCGTGTCAACAATGCATTGCTCAACTAGTACGCTTATATTTCTGTTCCATCTAACGAGCTGCTGTTCTACATTTCTAAACCATGTCGATGGTTTCCAGAAAAAAAAAGAGTTAATTCAGTGTGTAAATCTAGGGAGGAAACCCATTTACTAAATTACAGGGTTGTACAGAATGTCGTAAACTTTATGGTCCTTTATTACCTGTTAGTTGTGGTTTTCTGGTTCTTGTCTTGATTTTTTTTAAAAAATATTCATGGAGTAGTGATGTTTTTAGTGTCAATTGAGTTTGTTCCTGCAGGCGGCCTCGTATAATTTATGATGCAAACGAAGTTAAACAGTGGCTTGAAGCACGCAAGAAGAACTATCCTACAAGTGTCAACATAAATAAGGTCAATGTTTGTCTTTAAATACCTCTTTTTATTAGGCCTCAGCAACTTTATGTCCACATCAGACTATCAGAGAAGCATCATCAACTGACCACTTAATGCAGAAGTTGTCTGAGAGTCGACCAGATGGTGAGAAGAAGGATGAAGAGGCCCAAATGCGCCGTCAGGTAAAGCAATCTATTGCTATGATTCATCATGCATCTTCTTTAGGTTCAAAGGGAGAGGGGGTTGATCTAGCTTTGAATGGTTCTATAAGTACATTTTTTTTAACAAACTAAATAGAAGCTTTTGCCACAGTATTCTGATTGTGAACTTTTGGGGATGAATTATTTATGTTGGCAAATGTAAGTTGCTCATGCTCTTACGTGTGATTGTTCATTCTCTTGTGTATTTCAGGAACTCAAGGAAGTATTAGAAAAACAGAAAGAATTGGGTTTTGAACTCCCTGAACTACCACCTGGCTATCTATCTGAACATGAGGATCAAGGCAATGGTAGGAGAAGTAACTGGAAAACACAACGCAGGGATTGTCGTTTTGGAAACCGTGCTGATAACAAAAGATCAAGGTATGACCGCAATGATTTTCAGTCTAAGAGACCCAAGGTACGGAACCAAACTCATTGTGATGATGGGGCAGTGCTCAAGAGCAGGGAGCCAACCCTCTTGCAGAAACTTCTTAGTTCGGATGTCAAGAGGGACAGGCATAGGCTTCTCCACACGTTCAAATTCATGGTCCTTAACAATTTCTTCAGTGATTATCCTGATAAGCCCTTGGAGTTTCCTAGTGTTAAAGTAAACCAGATCGAACTTGAAAGCAACATTGCTGAAGAGGACCTAGATGACTTGATGAACAGCGAGACGGCAAAGGACAGCATCCTTGATTTGAAGGAAAATGGTGATCAGAAAGACTCGAGCTCAATTGATGGAGAATCAGACCTCGATGACGACAATGATGATGAAGATGAAGAAGATGATGATGATGGCAATGGCCAGTGCTGAGAGCAGCGACAAGGATGAGAACGAGGACGTCGATGCAGGGCAGATGTAATACGCCGTTTTTTTAAAACATGATGGAAGTAAACGACTCCAGACGTCTACACCCAAAGGTATACTCAACCAAAATGTAATGCACCTGAAGTCAGAGGTGCAAGTATCCAGCAGGGCACAGGCCAACTGTGTTTTTGGTGTATAGTTGGCGTTCACAAATGATATTTATGTAGCTGCCTTTGAAATTTTGTTATCAGTTGCATTTGCTATTATGTGTTTTGCTGTTTGGAGAAAGCACATGTGCTCCTTAGAGGTGGCCACGTGTTGTGTCAGGAGCCGTGTTATTTCAGGCTGAAACCCCAGAGTAAAAGAGGGTCAGGGCACCAATGGAGAATGGTACCCAGGGCCCAGGCTGGGCAACCTCCAACATAAGCGTGACAGTTCCTTCTCTTTACCGGAAAAGCGGCAGCAATACAATCTTTCTCCCTTCTGCTCTGAAACAGAACTCCACTCAACTGATGAGTGATGCACATCAGCATATGGCCTCCCAACACAGCACAAGTCCAGCTAGCTACCTCCTGCACTGCACGGCGAGCCATCTCTTCCTCACGGTCACGGCAGCATGCCATGCATGCAACCTTCATCAGTTCTAGGCTCACTTCTGCCACTACCCAGTCTACCACCACCTTCAATAGCCTTCACCTTCCCAATGACGGCCCATCAATGCTGCCAGCGGAGGCGAGAAGACAGAGACCCAGCCTTGTTTGTTTGGGAAAGCTTGAGATTGAGAAGTTAAGGTGGTGTTTGGTTGAAGGGACTAAAGTGGCCCTCTCACAAAAATATAAGTCCCTACTATAGGGACTTATACTTCTGTGAGAGGGACTAAATTTAGTCCCTAGTTCCCAAACACCCCCTAAGGGGGTGTTTAGATGGGGCTAAAACTTTTTAGCCCATGTCACATCGGATGTTTGGACGCTAATTTGGAGTATTAAACATAAACTAATAAAAAACTAATTTCATAAATGAGAGCTAATCCGCGAGACGAATTTTTTAAGCCTAATTAATCTATAATTATAAAAAGTTTACTGTAGCATCACATTGTCAAAATCATGACATAATTAGACTCAAAAGATTCGTCTCGTGAATTAGTCCAAGGATATGGAATGTGTTTTGTAATTAGTGTATGTTTAATACTCCAAATTAGTATCCAAATATCCGATGTGACATGAACTTGGAATAAGTCCCTGGAAACCTAACAGGCCCTAAAAATGTTAGCTTTTCCCTGACTCTTAATTCATTTTCTAGATTTTAGCTAGTTTTTGCTTGTCTCAGTGTCTCTCTCTCTATATATTTTAACTTTGTTGCCCCTTTGTGTCATCTCAGTTTCCACTCTAAAAAAAGAGATTATGTTAGCTATTGATGTTTAAGGAAGCTAAAACTTTTCTCCCCAAACAAGAGCTTGCCCAGATTCCGCTCCGATCTCCCTCCAACTGAATTTCCGAGCAGAATTTAAGGCCCCCGCGAAGGCGCTGTACCCAGTTCTTTCCCAGTCCCCAGTCCCCACTCGCGGCCAGACTGTGGCGCCTTGCCGCCCCCGCATTGATGCCGCATTCAAAGTAGACGCGCGCGCACACATGGCAGCAGCGACCATCAATCTATCCGCTCGGCTCTGGCCTCGCAACCAATCGCCCATGCACGCATTCAAGCTGCGGTTTTGCCCCGGTCGGGTTCTTCTCCCTCCCTCCTCCGCGATATTGCTGCATGCGGCTAGCGTGGTGGAGTGGGATCAGTACTACTACTGTGCCACGGCTCGGCCGCATTGAAGAGCGTCCAGGAGTAGGAGTAGCCGGTGTGATCCTAGCTAATAATCGGCGATCCAGCGAGTGAATGAGAGCAAGTTTAACCGTGTAGCCCACTACTAGCTCCAATTCATCTATAGCCAATCTAATAGCCAATTCATACAATAGTTGCTTACTATACTATTAATATATGGTCCCACCTGTCATACACACATTATATTTTGGAGTCCGCGCTGTAGCTGGCTACAGATTTATAACTCACTGCTCTTCTCTCTCATCTTTTATCTTATTAAAATATATTTATAGCTGGCTAATAGCCTGCTATTGTACTGCTCTGAGCGTGATACGGAGGACGAGCCGGTCGGCGAGACAGCCAGCCAGGCAGGTCTGGGTCGATCGGCAGGACAGGGGTACTGGACCCAGCCGGGTGGATTTCGATTAAATTCACCGTTGGATTTGACCACAGTGACCCGTGACGTCTTTGAAGAGTGGATCTCTGATTCTGTGTGTAGTGTGTTGGGAGATTTCTTCTTCACTTGCTATTGGTTCAGTATAAATGTATAATGTACTAACAACAGTAGTAGCAAGTTTGATGAAGCCTGAAAGACATCACAGCACTACAGCTAGATTTGTACCACTGCGGGCCACTCGGGAGAACGTACGCACGCTAGAATTTTTTCTGGTATCTACAGAAATGGAACTGATTCCGTATAGTAGTAGAAATGTAGCATGAGAATTCTAACCGGGCGCGTACAAAATCGCAGTCGTGCTCGTCTCATCCCGCTGTATATAAGCAGGCGACTCCTGTGTACCCGCGCACACGCAAACCATTTGCATTTGAGCCTTTTGCTTGCCTTCTCTCCTGTCCTGACTGCAGCGAGAGATCAGTAGGGAGAGGGCAATGGCATTGACGGTGCGGCTGCACACGGCGGTGGCGGCGGTGGCCGTGGCCGTGGTGGTGGCGATGGGGATGGCGGCGGCGCAGATGTCGCCGGCGGGGGCGCCGGCGCCGGCGGGCGGGATCAGCCCGGCGTGCATGGACGCGGTGCTCAACATGTCGGACTGCCTGACGTACGTGATGAACGGGAGCACGGCGCGGAAGCCCGACGAGCCGTGCTGCCCGGAGCTGGCGGGGCTGCTCGAGTCCAAGCCCGTCTGCCTCTGCCAGCTGCTCGCCGGCGGCGCCAGCTCGTACGACATCAGCGTCGACTACAAGCGCGCCATGGCGCTCCCGGGCATCTGCGGCCTCGCCGCGCCGCCCGTCACCGCATGCGCGCGTACGCACAATTACTCCATCGCCTCTCTTTTGCTCCTCCCTTTTTTAGTTCGCTTGCAAGGGTTTAATTCTGCCTAGCATAGTTGCAAACCGTGGATTTTGACGAATAGTAGAACGTTTACTTGCGTATTACTAGTACTAGTAATGTTTTTTTGGGAATACTCAAAAGATTTGCGCATCTTTGTATGAAGAGAATAATTACAGCTGAACGAGAACACAGAAAAAATAATTAATACTCCCTCCATCTACTTTTTTTTGATAGTCATATTTTATCTTGGCACACAGACCAAGGATAAGTAATTCTACTTATCATCCATATAAACATGCTACTAGTCATTCCTTATAAACAAGCGATTCACTGATATTTACGTTTCTCAATGCGCATGTAGCCAATCATGTGTGTAAGAATGGAGAGTCATGCATTAAATCCGAGAAAGTCATTAAAATGATAGGTTGTTGAAGTGAAATATGCTTATCAAAAATAAAATTTTTAGATTTGGAAATATGACTATCAAAATAAATGGAGAGAGGACTATTAATACTAGCAATGTGCGTGACACAACACCAAAAGTTAGAAAGGAGAACAACTTAAACTGCATCTGTTCTTTGTTCACATCAGTCTGTAGCTAGCTAGGTAGCTTAGCTAGTGGAAATGTGATCACCCTAATGGTTTATTACCCTGTCCAAAGCTCCAAATATCATTTCACTAACCCCAACAGTATATCTTACCATTCCATTCATCGAATTTTACTGTTTTAAAGACCGTATAAAATTAACTTTTGGTTACACACAAAATGCAGTTCTTGGAGTACCTGTGCCTATGGCGCCTTCTGCATCGCCGATGGCAGGCCTCGGGCCATCTACTGAACCACAAATGCCTGGTAAGTACTACTGCTCATGTGCTTTCTTGGTTCAGTTTCATATCATATATGTATATTCTGAGTATCCAGGCTCAAGAAAATTCTAAACAGCTCATGATAATTAATTGTGCTATAACAAACAATAAACGGAGAGAAAATTGGCATGTTCTTAACTTATTTTAGCTGCATATATATCTAGATCCTTCTGTCCATGGTAGCACGGTACAGTACAGCATATAATAGTTCCACTAAGTATCCATTAGTGCTCATAATTTTTTTTTGAACGGAACGGAAGTGCTCATAATTTCTCAGCTGATTTTGCTTACGGAAGTTCTGTAGTTGAGCAGTGTCATTGTAGGCTACTACAGTGCTAGGGATCCTGAGTCCTGACGAGTCAGCCTGTCACTAGTCACACATTTGCTTGATCAGCTAAACTCTGCTTCTGGCGATGCATTTCTGCAGAGAAATCGCCGTCGGCCTCGCCGTCCGAGTCGAGTAACCATGCTCCCGGCCGCTTCACCGCCCTCGCCGCGGTGGTCCTCGCCGTTGCAGCCGCCGGGATGGTTTAGAAAATGCCTGGATTTTCGGCCGATCGATCTCAAGATTTAGCCCGACGATTCTTGTTTATTCTTGCCACACATTTGGCTGTGTATTAATTTACAACACGTTACAGTACGTATGCGCAATGAACGATATTTTTCTGCTTTGCTTTAAATTCTTATAATTAACTAGTAACTCTTCCTTGTCGTAAGTTGCTAGAGCATATGGTGAGACTATATGTACACACGTAGTGATATCTGGCCATCCGCAGTAGCTACTTGGGGCCTTCTGTTAATTATTTTCAGTGTTTAAATGCTTGGTTTTTGGAGGCGAGGTGGAGAGGATTTTTGGAAAGATGTGAGCTGGAGATGATCAAAGTGTGGGGAAAAAAAGCATTGGATTCGCCGGTCGGCAATACACGGCGGCCGGCCCCGATCGGCCGTAAGGCGCTGTAGGTTCATGAATGCTAAGATTCCGATCCCTTCATTCAATCGCTTCCCAACTGTTTGAGAAATTTTGGTTGCGTCTCCTCGTGGCGGGCCATGTGATTTCCGGTTGCTCCTCTCCCTCCCGTGCGTGTATGTAGGGACGACGCACGGCACGGGGGCTGGATGGATCACGGGATCAAGCGGATGAGGCGCTTGTGATCTCGCAACAAAGAGCTCTACCAAGCCGTACGTCCGTCGCTAGCCATCGTGCCATGCCATCATGTGTTCCGGGATCCAAAACATGTCGACGCCGCCGACCGTACGTCGCGATGCGCTCGATCGCTGCGGGCACATGTGTCGCTGCCAGCTTCTGCTCGATCATGTCCGCCCAGCACATGCCCCGGCCCGTTCGCGCCTCGGCTTCGTGCGACTGTTCGTGGGCACCCGCTCGTTCGACGCAGACGCTGAGGCGGCGGCGAGCTCCGCACTGGACTCCGCGGGAGCGCCGAAGCGTCGTCCGCGCCTCCACCATCCGGTTGCAGATGCTGGCAGGCTGACCGCTGACGGCGGCAACTCGACCTGCTCACATGCTGCTGAGGCCGCACACCGCCAGGACACCCACCGTACGAACTACTCCCTCAATCTCAATATACAGTAACCTAAGATAAATTTAATTTTATTCTAGAATTATAAATCTGAACATTAGATTTATAGTTTTATGATGAATCTAATCGTATCCTAGGTTGTTACATATTAGGAAGTTGAAAACGATATAATTCCTGTGGAAACAATTCTCGATTGGTCCGTCAGAAATTCTTGGTTCTTCATGTTCATCAATTTAACGATTTAGCGACAACAGGACAATAACAAATTAAAAAAAAATCAATATCTTATATATAGCTAAAATTGAAAATGGTAACAATGCTCAATCCGTCGGAAATTTTCACCACCATTTTCATCCCGTCATGCAGCTCTACATGCGGGTACTCAACTGGCTCATATGATCAAAGTCTTTCAAGCATGATTTCATGAAAGCTGCACCAGATCGAATCTACACAAAGGAGAAGAACCGTTGTGAACATTACGTTCATCAGTACATTTTTTTTCTTCCATGTAAATAACCTCAAACTACCAAAGCAGGCCTACATCAGGGTCAGTACTCAGTAACCTTTGCAAAGGGAAAAAAAAACACTCTGCATTTTTGCCCTACCAACAAGGAGTCTAGGTTAGGAGTATTTGGGTAGTAAACTGGTAAGCAACTCGTCGAATATGTATCCAACCATTTCGTTGGAAAGAATAACTAAATTTGCTGCACAAATTTAATCATCACCTTCCTTCCAAGGCGTATGTATAACAGGCACTCCAAGAGCCTGTTAGGAGGAGGATTTATCTACCACTCATCCAAACAGGGCCAAAGAGTACATCTTGACTCCTGAGTGCTAATGACTCAAAAACGAAACTGTCTGACTTCTGCAGGTTATTACGATATTTTTGGAGAGTTCATGCTTCGTGATGAACCTGCAAGATGAAATTACGAATATAGCAATCAATCCTCACGCTTCAGTGTGATTCAATATATATATGACAGCTTTTTTCTTTTTAGATTTCAAACCATTAAGCCAGAAGAGAGAGATCTTAGCAGAAATTGAACTAAATGAATTCAGTCCTGATTCTCAGTACAACTGGTTTTAGTTTCTGAACGACCAAACCCACTTTAAACCTGGAGTGATGAACCAACAATAGTAGATGCCTGCAGGTCTGATACAACCTGAGAAGGTACTTTCAAGTTTTAATGATTTGACATATGAACAGTCCTTCAGTTTTCTCTTCAGAATCACAAAAGAAGCTAGTGATGGTACCGGTGGTGCTTGGTGACTCACATTGTCCAGCACCACCACCATTGGATTTTTTGCGGCACGTACGTGTTTTTATCATTTGAAAATCTTACATGGATAGTTGTGTCATTTGCGCATGTGGTTTTATTTGTGAATTGATGTTCAATTAAAAATTATACACTTCTTTAAAGTTTGAAACATTTTTTTAAAAGCACATGTATTTAGCTAGTACTAAAATTATGCTTATGAGATAACTATCACGGCATGTGAGCAAGAAGAGTTGTACCTTTACCCTTATTGTTTCCCTGTGGTAAGAGCTCTTCAGCTCCGATTTTCATGTTAGCATTTGATGGCCGCATCTTTGCCTTTCTGTTTAGTACCTCAACTTCAACAATGAAGGTCCCACAAACAGGCCGATGGTCGGAAAATCTAGACTCCCCACGGTAGTAGGATAGTTGCAAAATACCATCCCCGCGCCACAATATTCTATCACACCTGAGCAAGTCCAAACTATTTAAGAGGGACGCTACGCAATACTCAAGCAAACGGATGTTCATAATTCACAAGTCACGAGAAACTCTTTCATGGTATAGTTACTGGAAATTAAAAAAGGAAAATTTACTAATATATAAATATACAACCAAATCATAAACTGAATTACCTCTAATTACAGATGCAGTGCATAGAGTTTGGTCTGTATATATATTAGTGACTTTATGTTATATTATATGACAACTATAGTATGCAGAATTTTACTTATTTTTTAATTTTGTTTCTTTCATGCCAATTAGTGTTGCATCTTACTTTTGTATCAGACCAGAATAGTAACACATGTTAATTGTATCAAGTCAACTCCTAGACATACAGTTGAATGAATTAATTGAATAGCACAATCAATACATTTCTGTATTATAGCCTTACTATAATTGAAAACCAACTAAAATTGGTGCATACCATGCTGGTGTTCTCCTCTTTTTATTTGATGTTGCAGTCTCACTAGCATAAGCATCTGAGTTATAGGAGTATTTGTATGTTGGAGCAAAAAAAATCTTCCCCTCATTCCACCCCTTAAATACTCTCCCAGCATCACGTTCGATTTTGAGCTGGAGTGTTATACAGGACATAAGTGAGGGGGAAAAAAGTATTTTGCAGAGGAAAAATAGCTTTCAATAATATAATGGAAGTATCAAAAGATTTGCATATTTCAGATTTCACTTGTTTTAAATTTCAAAACCAGTAAGCACAGAGGAGTACCATAATGGTGTCTAAGGAAAAAATGCTTCCTATAATATTGTTTTGAAATAGTAATTGTTTCTCAGGTACATGATATTGCTATTCCAGAAAAAATGGATCATTTTCCTGCAACAAGAAATGGAAGTTACCTGATCCCTTTCAAAGAGAACATCCCAATTATTTTCCATCAAAAAATTTTTGGTATCTGCATAGCTCAGTGCGATACGATAGTTCAGATCTCCGAACCATATCACCTTACTGAAACAAACAGCGTATAGCTTAGAAATATACGCTTGACAAGATACATATATTTACTAATTACAAGCACACTAAAAGCACATTCTTACTCATGCTCAAGAATTTTCTCTGGGATTTTTCGCACACCTCTCCTGCAAATCCTTGAAAACAGTGTAAGCCTCAGTATCTCAAGAACATCAGAGTTCCTCCGGAATTCATCACCTTCTTTCTGACCTGAAGCCAAATGGCTGCAGATGAAACAAAAGCTTGTCTGGTGCAGTGTCATGCTCACTGATATGCATCCCTGCAGAAGAAGTGTACTCAGAAAAAGTACTTACAAAAGCACTTCAAACTGATATTATGCTTTGCTTCTGACCTTGTTTCCAAGACAACCCAGAATTCCTCGCCCTATGCAAGACGTTCTTAGATGACCAATGTGCTGCACTAGTTCCTTCTTCACCCATACCATTACAAAAATGCCAACCATTTGTTTACATGCTATAAGATTATATTTTAGTTCATCCCTTGCGGTGGGAGGAGAAATTACTTCACTGCGCACAGATCCATTAGAATCCCTTGATTGCCCTTTCTTTTCTTCCCGTTCATCCTCTTCTGACGAATCTATTTCGTAAGCATATGCTTTGGGGCAACCAAAGCAAGCATCCCTGTAGGATGATTTGGCCATCTCTACAGGGCAGTTGCAGGCCTTAAGCCGTTTTCGATGGACTGGCATGAAGGATTTTCTAATGGATTTTAGATTAGACTTCTGGAAGATTGTGGAACTACTTGATGTTTTTGCTAGGTCAGAGAACGAAGTATCGAGGCTTGAAGAAGCTCGAGAGACACTAGAATCAACAGAGGGAGATGGCTCATTCTGAAAGACATTGGCATTGGTTTCAGCTGGCCGGTTTAATGCTTGGTTTATAAGAACAAGCCATCTGGCAGCTGGTTCGTTGTCTTCTATTACAAGCACATTGCCAGCATTGAGAGGAACAATTTCCTGAAAACTGTTTAAAGTTTAAATGTTACAGAATTGATTAGATGTGAACTTGAAGCTACAAAGCAAAATATGATTCACTGATCTGAATACAAAATCAATGACAGTTTTTACCACAGAGGAATCATGGAACTTCCTTTCTTTACCTCGTTCAGCTATGTATCAAATACTAGTATAGTCTTATATGTCAAAGCCAACATTCAAGAAATTAACATACATGGAGAAAGTCGGATAACATGAACAGAAAATTTAGTAAAATTGACAAAAAAAATATTTTCCACGTCTAGTATATTAAGAAAAGGGCAATAAAAGACCCACCCCAAAACATAAATATCTGAATGATCATCAGGGGGAAGAAAATCATCCAGGTTCAGCTCAGCTGTAGGTGCTTTTCCTCCAACGTTCCAGGTGGCAACAAATATTCTGTTTAATAAAAAGCAGAAGTTGGACAATTTGATCTAGTTGGCATAGAGAGGATGGGCACATGATCAAATATGGAATTTGAATTGTTGTACCTGACGGGCTCAGTTGTTGTATTATTAGGAGTTTGCGCCAGGAAATGACTGAGACGCATGCCCTTAACTTCTTGTTCCATTTAGTTCAAAAGCATAAGACAAGTAAAGCCCACTAACAATTAAAATTGGGCCATCTCCAAACATTTAGCCAGATTTACTAGATATTAGTGTACCTGAAAATGCCCTTAGGGGGGAAGATGACGCAGCATTAGAAGAACTTGGACCAAACTTCCCTGTTATTATGTAAGGCCATACAACACAGTTAGTTCCTTCTATGATCTCAAGGCAAAAGGAAACTCGTTAATGGAATTATCTAATTGAAGAAGTCTATCTTTCTCTCTCCCTCTCTGACATGGGCCATGCAGTCACATGCCAATGAAACTTCAGTTGCAAATAACTAACATGGGATCGCATGAACTTTACAACGGCAAATAAGGGATTGCCCTCCACAAGAAGGGATTCACTGATGAAAATGATGCCATATAAAGTTTCTTCTAGTTGTTTACTATATTCATATTTTGAATTTTGTGAAAAAAACAGGAAGCAGCTGTTTTCTTTAAAACTCAAATGAACTTTGCTATCCTAGTCTTATCTTGTTTAACCAACAAGGCATTAGACTTTTAGGCAAGCTAACTTGCTTAATTAAATTTACTTTTCCTAAAATTGGAGATCCAAATAACCCCTAATCATGTTCAATTGGCAAAGATAAGGAACAATTCAACTAGCATCCGAAACTGTATATACATTTTTTTTCCCGGGAATATGCAAAAGATGGGTGTATCATTGCATTAAGAAAAAGGATATTTGAATACATAAGCCTAACTGCCAACGCCATTAAAACAACGATCCAAAATGAAACAAAAAGGGAACAGAAACTTTTTAAAAGGGAAGATCTGAACCAACCGGTGTTGCAACTTGGTTTGTCTGTTCTGTTTGAGACTTTATTCTCCTTTGCTCCGAAAAGTTTTGGGCGACAACCCTGGAACACAATCCTATTTTCTGAAGGCGAGTATTTCATTTCTATACATAAAGCAACCGTGGAAATGTAATTAGCAAGTCACCTTCATTTTTTCCTCCCCAGTGAAGGCCATTAATCGCTGAAGCCGGTTAAAGAACCTTTTTTGTTTGTCAGTTTGAAGTATGAACACGAGCCCAGTGCATCACAAAGAATCTGCAAGCAGTACATCATAGTTTTCATATATAAGTAAAATGCCACCAAATGGACAATTCAAAGATGAACCATGCAGTAATTGAAAAAAAAAAGCGTAGCGAGAAAGCGGTTAAGTTGAACACTAAACAAGTCATAAAAATCCAAACTTCAGTCTTGGTCTCATTTTTGGAAATCAAAGTTAGCAAACACAAATTTACTCCTGTACTAGCAGTAAAAAGAACTAAAATAGAATGAATGGACGATCCATATATCACCCGCTATACAAAGAAAGAAACAACACGAGAGCACACACACCAACCTTCACAACTGAATGAAACCGAAGTTCTTCAAAAACCACACGCCACGTCACACGACGATGCAATCTTGAATCCCCCCAAACCTACTCTCCAGTGCAACAATCCCAAACGCACACAATGCAATGCAACAGAAGATATACCCACCTCGGCTCCTCTCCCCCACGATCCAAAAACCACCCAAACCCACCCCCCAAGGGAGCAGCACCGCAGCTACCGATGCCCCTGCCCGCACCGCAGCCAGACAGCCAGGAGCGCGCGCCCTTCCTCCTACCTCCACCCCTGCTACCATCCACCCGGGGATCCCGGCAAGAGGTCGGAGGCGGCCGAGGAATGCACGGCCATTGGGGCGAGGGCGAGGGGGACCCCGCACGGCTCCGCGACGAGGATCCTTTAAGCCCGGGGGGAGAAGGAGAAGGAGAAGGAGGAGGAGGAGACAGCTGTAACGGAAGTAGGGAATAGTTTACACACGGGCTACAAGCCTAGTACAGCGGATTGGACTGTGGGAGAATGGGAGCGGGGAGGCATTCGATCCGCGCGTGTCGCGAACTCGCGATCTCTCTGCATTTGCCTGGAGCGCCGGGGGCTGGGTGGCGGGTGGGGGTGGAGTTGACCGGGGATGGGCGATGGCGAGTTTGAGGGGTGCACGTGCGGTGGTGCGGGCGCGGGGGCGAGGAGGAGTTGAGTTGGATTTGGTCTAGGGGGCAAAATGTGGGGAGAAAGTGGGGGTGGGGGGGGAGGAGTAGGACGCATGTCAGGGAGGGGGGGAATTGTTTTTTGGGTTGGGTTGGGGACGCGCTGTTTCGACGTGGGGGAGCATCGTGTTCCCGCAAAGTGGCGGATCAGCCCCGGTTTAGCCGGGTTTCCTTTACCGTTTTGATGAATAGGAGTATCACCGTTACCCAGTGGTAATCACAGTGAAAAACCATGGGGGGTTAAAAACTGATATAAGCTCACCGGCCGCCGCCCCTTACCCCGTCGGCGAGCTACTTGGGAAGAGGAGGACGATGAGGGGAAGTAGAAATTTGATGTGGCCACTTTCACGTAGATCTATCTCATGTTGATTAGGATGTTATATCAGCGAAATCAATTCATACCGCAATAAGATCTAATTTAACCCGATTTTGTAAGTTATAGGGTTAAGATTTTCAGTAGTGCGGTTTATGGATACTATGTAAACTCGATGAAAAGATGAGGGGTGTACAGTGGATACTTATTCCCACGATGTTGTCACTCTTCCTCGCGCGTCCACAGTCGCAGCAGCCCACGGCCCGTATCCCAGCCCCCAACCACAGCCATGCAAACATGCGGCCCACTCCTCTTCGCCGCATGCCGCCGCCGAGGCCGACCGAGCCCAACGGACGCGGTGTGCCGGTGCCCGGTGATTCATCTCTCAGCGCGGCACGACGGCACGAGCACACGCCGCGGTGGTAGTGTAGCTGCTACTACCGAGCCGTCGCGGCGTCGTCTACTTTGCCGCGCGTGCCGATCCCCACGCGTACGCGCAGCGCATGCACCACCAGCAGCTCAAACCGGGCGAGGCCGCCTCGCTCCCGCGCCACCTCCTCGAGGCCCACGTCGTCGCGCTCGTCCGCCGATGCTGCCCGGGCCTCCTCGCGCTCCGCGCCGCACACGCGCGCCTCATCAGGCTCCGCCTCCCTCGCCTCACAGCCGCCTTCGCGCTCTCCAAGCTCCTCGCCTCCTCCTCCTCCTCCTCCTCCTCCTCCTGCGGCGCCGCGCCATCCTACGCCCGCAACCTGTTCGACCAAATCCCCGAGCCGACCGCCTTCTGCTACAACTCCCTCATCCGCGCGCTCTCCTCCGCCGCCGGCGCCGCCCCGGCCGCGGACACCGTCCTGGTCTACCGCCGAATGCTGCGCGCCGGGTCCCCGCTCCCCAACTCCTTCACGCTCGCGTTCGCGCTCAAGGCGTGCTCCGTCGTGCCGGCTCTCGGGGAGGGCCGGCAGCTGCATTCGCAGGCTTTCCGCCGGGGGCTTGAACCGAGCCCCTACGTGCAGACCGGGCTGCTTAACCTCTATGCCAAGTGCGAGGAGGTTGCGCTCGCCAGGACAGTGTTCGATGGCATGGTTGGGGACAAGAATTTGGCCGCGTGGAGTGCCATGATCGGCGGGTACTCCAGGGTCGGGATGGTTAACGAGGCTTTGGGGCTGTTCCGAGAGATGCAGGCAGCAGATGTGAACCCGGATGAGGTCACCATGGTTAGTGTCATTTCGGCATGCGCCAAGGCAGGGGCGCTTGATTTGGGGAGATGGGTGCATGCTTTTATCGATAGGAAAGGTATCACAGTCGATCTTGAGCTGAGCACAGCATTAATTGATATGTATGCAAAGTGTGGGTTGATAGAGCGGGCAAAGGGAGTGTTTGATGCAATGGCGGAGAGAGATACAAAGGCATGGAGTGCAATGATCGTTGGATTGGCGATACATGGTCTTGTAGAGGTTGCCTTGAAGCTTTTCTCAAGAATGCTAGAGCTTAAGGTAAAAAGATCGTTTTACTGATGTATCTGTAGTGACTGTTAATTGGTTTTGGTGATGATTTTTTCATATACATTTACTTGGACGTGAAAATGTAAAACCCATTAAATATGGGTGTCAAAAGAAACTAATTTATATTCGCAATGATGTAGTTCCTTAAAATTCATGTTCTTTGTTTAGCATATATTTTGTCTTTTGTACCATGCTACCATAAAACTTAGCTCATGGGTGCAAAATTTGTTGGTTCCATACATGATATCTTCTGGGATAGTGACATTGCTACATGAAGGTTTGAAATAGGGAGGGTTTTGCATTCGCGAAAAATAGGGAGGGTTTCTACATTGTCCTCTATGTATTAGTTCACATGTTCAACTTAGTTTCCAACAAAATGGTAGAATTCATGCAGTCTTTACAAATATATGGTAAGTCTATAACCATTCTAATAGCTCTAATTAAATTCTTGTAAACTGCAAATATGTCAGGTGAGGCCTAACAATGTCACCTTTATAGGTGTGTTGTCAGCCTGTGCTCACAGTGGGTTAGTGAATGAAGGCCGACGATATTGGTCTACTATGCAAGAATTGGGTATCAAACCTTCAATGGAGAACTATGGTTGCATGGTTGACCTTTTCTGTCGTTCTAGCCTTTTGGATGAAGCATATTCATTTGTTACTGGCATGGCTATCCCTCCAAATTCAGTAATTTGGAGGACTCTTCTTGTTGCCAGTAAGAACTCAAATAGATTTGATATAGTGCAATCAGCATCAAAGAAGCTCCTTGAGTTAGAACCTTGCAATCCAGAAAACTATGTTCTACTCTCAAATTTGTACGCATCGAATTCCCAGTGGGATAGAGTAAGCTATATGAGGAAAAAGATGAAGGAAAACAATGTTAATGTTGTTGCTGGCTGTAGTTCGATTGAAATTAATGGTTACCTTCACAAGTTTGTGGTGAGTGATGATTCACACCCTGAAATAAAGGAGATAAGACTGTTACTGAGGGAAATAGCTGACCGTGTGGTACGTGCTGGCCACAAGCCTTGGACTGCAGCCGTGCTTCATGATGTTGGTGAAGAGGAAAAAGAAGTTGCACTTTGTGAGCACAGTGAAAGGTTAGCCATTGCATATGGTTTGTTGAAGACAAAAGCGCCTCACGTCATTCGGGTGGTAAAGAATTTGAGATTCTGTCCAGATTGCCATGAAGTAGCAAAAATAGTAAGCAAGTCATATGATAGAGAAATCATTGTTAGGGACCGTGTTCGTTTCCATAGATTTGTTGAGGGAAGTTGTTCTTGCAAGGACTTTTGGTGATTCCTCAACCGATTGAATATTGTCCCACAGCTGGGGGTGAGGGATGTGGCGTTGAAACTCTTTGGAGTCCATCACCAAACAATAATGACTACTGATCACTGAGCATAATTTGGTATCCAGATAAAAAGGAATCCTGGAACTGACTGGACCCTCTTGCCCTGATACAAGTATACAACCTCTCAAGGTATTGAACTCCACTTGATTTTACTTTGTTTTTTATGCAATGTTCGTTGTCTTAGTGCTGCTATGAACGGGAAAGAAATCATATTAGTGATGGAGTAGATGTTCTATGCAACCAACAGAACCTAAAAGGAGAAGGCTACTTTCCTGCTATTGTTTGTTAAAACGTGCCTATCATGGTTTGTTGTCCATACATTAATAGCAACATTGGTTGCATTATGCATTACACAACTTATGCAAGTTGGTCATTTTAAACACTTAATTTAGTTGGATACGTACGCAATTCATTGTTTGGTTAGTGTTTGTTTGTTGCTTTATGCCAAGTAGACGTCACGGCAAAAGCATTAACATAGCAGTTCAAAACATTAACATAGCATTGCCACTAATCACATAGACATGGACCACATGGTGCATCCAAAAGGTAAAAAGATCGTTCAGAGCCTCAGAGCCAGAGGTCGGAACTGTGGAATGTCATGCATATTTACGTTATCCACGTATTGGACCATATCTTTTTTTGTTTCAGGCATGGTTCATGGCTGCCCGCTCTAACTGGTAATGCAACTACAATGTCAATTGTTGGCGTCTACAGCACAGCAAGACAGATTTTCCGTTAATTGGAGATCAAGACAGCCTGTTTTAAGACACCAGAAAGCCAAGAAAAGAGGCTTTCCACAGTTCTGATGTTAACTTTACAATAAATAGAAAGTGTCTTGATGTCAAGAGTTAGTTAGAATTCTGAACAACAGGGCAGATAATTCTGAAAATATTTTTTTTATGTAAATTGAGAGGAAAAACGATAACAGGGGATGCCTTTTTCCAGTTGCTCTTTATTACGGGCTGAATTAGAGCAGTCATGACACTTTCAGTAATGTTAATGTGCTTCGCAACCTCATCCTTCTGGCTAGAAGGATTGATGTTGAAACATCTAGGATACCAGTTTTACCCGAACAAATGTAAACGAAATAAACTGGACAGAATTGAACCGATGAAATGATGTTCAAAGCCTCAAACAGAACCGTGCCGATTGAACAAATAAATAAGGGAAGATAATGAGCTCGAGTATGCATACATACTTCGAGCGACAACTTTCGATAACATCTCTTCGGATGTTCAACAAACGGAGCAAACAGTGTAACAAAGAACAAGACACGTGGTCACAAATCAAAATAATAAAGGCATAAGCGGTAAAAGTTTTGCATTTTGTTGATAACCAACAGCTTACGAGTTGGATGTATCAACAGATGATTAAGAAGCTAGCTGGTTGTGACTCCATAGTGAGAACATCCCCTTGTACTTTGCAGCCACAAACTGGCGTGACAGAAAGCTCAAAGGCTGCTCCTTGCAGCAGCTGGAGCTGCGTTTGATCGGCTCCAATGTCTTCAGCACAGGAACGGTCCCTGCAAGTGATGCACTCTCAGATGTCACCAGCGGAGATAGCTTGCTACAATGAGGAACGGTAGGGTCAGTTCTGCTGCCGCTAGTGCTGTTGTACACATTACGATATGTTGCACTCTCAGACGGCACCAACGGAGATAGCTTGCTGTATTGAGGAACAGCAATGTCGATTCTGTTGCCGCCACTGCTGCTGTACAGATCACGATATTGAGCAGCACTAGCATCAGTATTTCTGCTGCTGCTGCTGCTGCCGACGCTTACACCACCAACGGTGTTGCGGTAGGAAGGTTTCCTGTCTCTTTTGTGGTTACTGCTGCTGCTGCTGCTGCTACTGTGGCGAGAATGCTTCCTGTCCTTTTTGCTTCCACTGCTGCTGCGGCTGCTACTGCTCTTGGCCGGCTTGTATTTGTAGTGGCTCTTCCTTGAACTTCTTTGATGCCCCTTCACAGTGTGAGACCCAGAAGTAACAGGAGGATCATATACATCAGGGGCCCATGAAACACTCAAACTTGTGACGATTCCCAACTTTGCACGGCTTCCTTTCATTGCAGAAACCAACGGTGGAGTGCCCTGCACATGAACATATATGTGATGTTAGAAAGCACAATTTGGCCCCATCTTTTATGGGAAGAAAAAAACACATACAGCCCACTGAGATCTTATGGTCATTGATGATTTCAAATAAACTCAAAATCAAGTGGAATAGATTTTGATGGGACATGATACAAGTGGCATCAGCAGTTCAGCACAACAACTGAAACTGTTCATCCAGTGATGCTATCCAATTCTTAAAGCAGAAGTGACAACATGATATAAGAAGGCAGTGAGATTTTAATGTGCTTATTAAAAAAATGCTAAAAGAAACTGAGTAGCTATTGCAAATTAGGTGCGTAGATATCACAACTAAAACAAATACAACTGGCAAGGTATATTGAACAAGTTAGGTTGAACAAGGCTGCAGTCAAATACTTACATTAATGGAAGAATTTCCAGAGTCTGATTTGTTGATTGATGATTCAGATGCATTGCAACTAGAAAAGGTAGGCGATATGACCAATTCATTATCAATATCCACTACATCATCAGTGGAATCTGATTCCAGAGAAAGTAGACCCTCATTTTCATCAAAGTCTTCACCCGAATCTGTCCCTTCATCATCATCATGATCACTGCAGACATGCATCACTTCAGCAATAGCCATTCCAATTTCATTGACAACCAAATCATCTTGCCCAAAATCTATTCCAGCTTCACAATTTCCATCTCCAGAGCTAGCACATGAGCTATGCTCAAAGCCTGCCTTTTCAGAGGTGCTGTGGCAGAGACATAAGCTGCTGCTAACACCTTCGGCGCTAGAGTCCACCAAAGATCCGCCCATCCACAAGCTTAATTCCAAATTCAGGAGATGATTTTCTGCCGAAAAGAAAACGGGTTGAAGTTAGAATGTTAGATGAGAGTCTGTTTATGCGGTTATAATGACAAGAAACACTATCTAATTTAGTTAACACAGCTTTATAAGACCATTTTCATGACTGCAAACGTATATTTGACTTAAATAGCAAGTTCATTTAATTTGAGGAAACAGGTATAGACAAACAGGGCATTTAACTGCTTAAATGTCTATCCTGTTCTATCTCTACAAAAAATCAAGCACAAGATTTATTTGCCCATCAAATACAAGGGTAAATATAAGAATATGCCCTATAATATTGGCATGCTGTGAATTACAAGGCAATAAATAGTGAGAACATAAATCTATATTCTAATGATCAAAATTTGAAATAGAAGCACATTTCAATGAAATAAACACCATAACATCAATAACAGCGAATGGCAATAAATTGGGATCGTTTTAATACCTCTTTCCTCGAAGAACCAGCAATCACCACCTCCAACAAGGCCGACTGCTTCTGATCGGAAGCAGGAAAGGGAGAGATCGGATCGAGCACAACCAAATCGAACACGAGAACGCGAACGGCGCGAAGTGAGGACCGAGGGGCGTGAGCGCGCGACGATGGGGAAGCAATCGTTAAAGATAATTACTACTACTAAAAATATTACTACTACTACTAAAACACGGGGAGGAGGGGGGCTTCAGGAGATGGGAGCAGGGGGAGGAGTCCGCGGAGGCGATGGCGGCGGCCGCGCGGAGGCTGGCGAACGCGGCGAGCACCGCAGGCATCGTAACCTCGCCTGGCGCTCGCAACGCTACGGATTCCTATCCCTCGGAGATCTCCAACTCGTCGGATTCCGGCGACCAAACAACAACCACAACCACAACCACAACCACCCCCGCACAAACCAGATCGGCCGGCCCGGCGAGCGAGGGTTCCGCGAGGGAACGCGCTTCGCGGATGGATCTCACCGGAGCTTCCCCTTGAATCCGCCCTGCTCGGCGGCGACGGCAACGGCGACGACGAAACGCGGAGGATTTGCGAATTTGGGGGAGAATTGAGATCACGGCGAGGCCTCGCGCGGATTGGCTTCTGGGGTGGCGAGAGGCCGGGGTGAGGAGGCGGTCGTTATATACGGCCCACCTGACAGGTGGGGCCCACGTTCCCCTTGGTCCCAGTACGCGGCGGGATATGCGACTGGGACTCGGACGCGGGGGAGGGGAGGTGTGTATTAATAGGCTGCCTCGATGACAGGTGGGGCCACCTCGCAGTGGGGCTAGAGAGAACGGATGGCCGGGTCAAAGGCGCAGCAGGAGGGTGCGGCACGGAAGGCGGAAGGCGCTCGGCGCCACGTCGGCCGCGGTGAGTTTTTTGGAGGATGGATTTTTGGTCCAGGGAAAACTGGTGATGAAATGAATGAACTGCAACAAATATAGGATCGGACAGGGGTGCTTTTGTTTCCCATCGTCTCCTGTTTTTTTTTTCCTCACTAAGCTCACCACGTCAGACGCATGAGCTGATGAGCATGAAATTCAATGTCTCTGGCGTGTGTGCAAAGTAGACTTGATGTTGTTATCTGATGATGGGGAGATAAACGGAGCTTATCAGCTTTAAAGATTTCATTGCTTTTAAGATTTCAGTTTGCAATGCAAATTATGTTTTATGTGTACAAAACAATCACGACCTTCCATTTCTACAGGCAGAACCTTGCTGGAGGGTACAATTCGGAAGAGTTGATTGACTTGTATACGAAGTAGCTTACAGAAAACAAGCTTCCACGTACTTAATTAATTGCATACTAACATTTTGAAACTGAAGGTAAAAAAAAAGGGAACATGGTTTGCTTCATGTGCATATCTCTTCAACCCAAAGGTCAGCGGAAGCAATTTGATCAGATGTATGTCGTCCTGCTGCCCTAGAACAGCTGACCGCCCACAGCTTCGTGAATGACAGATAGGCACCAGCAGCACTGACTATTCAGCTATGGTATAAACAGCTGGCCGCTGGCGGCTGGACGGTACACACACCACCATGAGAATAGATTCTTTCAGCATTTGGGAAAGATCAATGGAGCTTCCTATCAACTTGCCTGGCAAGGAAGAGGCCAATAGAGGACCTTTTTTCCTCTCTCTTCAGTCTTTTTGCATTTGCCATGGTTATATCAGTGGCATGCATACCTGCACGTAGAAACAAAAACATCAGGAGAACTTTGCCTTTGTTGTGCGAATCTGGAACGGTGGAATCGCATCATGTAAGCACAAAACTGAACTTTCAGAAAAGGTGGCATATGCTTCCTTATGAACTGTTATCCACTCCAATGATGGCAATAATAGAACAATAAGTATATATGCATGTAAATAACAAAACAAGAGAGCAATTCAGGCAAAAACATTACTGCTCCGTTTTAACAAGATTGGGCCTCTTAGTAGATACCTGCAAACAAAGGAAGATCGGACGAAAGGTTGCACAGGCAAACTTGCATGTCTTACTTTCGTTTCTTTCTCTTTGCTTGTGGCTCATTGGCAATTGAACTTGTATGGCTACTCTGCAATGGATGATATATTGCTCTCTTCAATGCTTCCTCATACTCATTCAGTTTTTCCTTCTCCTTGTTCTGATAATAGCAACAAAAACACAATTCCAGTAAGGCTAGCATTGTCAATCATTACAATTGCAGTCAAGTCCAAGATCACATACATAAATGTTCTTATAAGTTGCTATTTGTTGCTTACAAACTTTCAGCTCCATGTTTACATCACTAAGACGGGAATCAACTGGAACTGTGCACTGTTGAACCAATTGTTTTTGACGTCCACGAACAACTTGTGGTTGCCATACATTTAATGCCACTGAAGCTCTCCTGTAGACAACTCAAATGACAATGAATTGAGAATATAGTAGCGAGAACCCATGATAGCACATAATCAAGGAATGGCTGTAGAGCTTGGAAAAAGATGATACTGTAATATAACAAACCAGTTGATAGACTAATGAAGAAAAAAAAGTATGTAGTCATTCATGTTATGCAAGTATCCTGTGGGTAATCTGGATTCTGGAGACTGGAATAGAAGAAATGCTAAAATTCTCTAATCAGGCAAGGTGTGTACAGGTTACTGGTGTACCATCCACTGGGATGGAGGGATTCCATGCAAAGGTAGTCATTTGTCCCATTGGCCCAACTGGATTGTTTTACTCCATCTTTCCATTGGAGGCAAAGTACAAGAAAAGGTGGTTCTTTTACAGGTGAGATTGTGATCAGTTGCTCAAAAGCCACTTGGCGCCTGTAACTCAATTTATCTAACATAATAACCATTCAAGTTTGAACACACTTCTTATCATTCATCACAATTGGTGGCTATCCTGTACTCCTATAAAACTTCGGGGCGGTTCCTTTCAGTTGGCAGTTATGCTTCGGCCATGTTGAAGCTCAAAGAAACACTCCTAATAACTATAGCAGTTATGCTTCAGCATGTTGAAACACCAAGAATATTCCCAAGTTAACTATAGCAGCTATGCTTCAGCCATGTTGAAGCACAAAGAAATATTCCCTGGATGACTCTAGATTGGAGCCATGTTGTTTTGTGTGTGAGTTACTATGTTCTGGAATGTGACAGTGCAAGTGATTTGAATTTATAATCAGACAGAAATGCCTTTGAACTGGATTAATATGACCAACCGCAACAACTAATTCATATGAACTAAACAGGGTTCACCTACTACCGTTTAAAAACACAACACGGGCTGCTTTTTTTTTTACCGTAGAGGTCTCAGACCAGCTCTTGCATAAACAAGAAAATCAACAGATTAATGGACAAGCTGCAAAAGCAATACATCTTGTTTGAAGCAAAGGCCAGAATGAATTCCATTATCTAAATAAAACAGAGAAATAGATCTTCTTATGTGCTCACATAGAACCAAACTACGAACTACGCAAATGCACAGAAATATGTTTTTTTAGGATAGTGTATTACATATTCTACTTTCTCTAAGTTGTACTCTAGCATCAAGCAAATAAGGCACACGAGAAGATAGGGTTTTGGACAAAAAAAACATACCTGACCCTCTCGAGGTTGTCCAGCTCCTGCGCGGCGGTCTTCATCTTCTCCCCTTCCTCCTGCAACGACTCTTCCAGCTGCGTCAGCCGCCTCCGGCACGCCAACACGCGGCCCTCTGCCTCGAACACCACCCGCCGCCTCGCCTCCGCCATCCGCACCTTATGCCTCTCGAACCTGCAGAAGAACTCCGGTCACCCCGGCCCCCACACGCACGAGAAGAAAGCTAATCGGGACAGGGAGGGAGTTCTTACTTAGTTTTGTAGACGGATTTGGGGTGGAGCTGCTGCTGAGAGGAAGAGGAGGAGGCGGAGGAGGGCTGCGACGATTGGGTGGGGAAGTCGCGGGAGAGGAGCGCGGACCAGAGGGAGGGGTGGAGGGAGAGGCGGCGGAGGCGGCGGGAGGCGATGGCGAGGGCGCAGAGGTCGCGGAACCCCAGCGCGGAGGAGGCCGCGCCCGCGCCCGCGCCGAGCTCCAGCACGCGCGCCCACAGCTCGTCGGGGAGATCCGACGCCGACATGTCGGGTTAGGGTTGGGGATAAGCGCGGCCGCAGGTAGGACGCCGCCCCGTGCGGCCGCGCGAGCTACGCCGTCGCGCGGTTGCGCCTCCTCGCCGCCCGCGTTCTTCGTCGGCGCCTCGGCGGACTAGAGAAATCAGGAAAGGAGCTCCTCCGAATCAGTCCCTGCAACTGGGCCCGCTGCTCGCTTTACGAGGGCAAGTGCTACGGTAGATGTGATTACCACATCTAAATTTATCTATTTTATTCACTCATGAATTAAGAGACAACTCATACAACGTATCACCCGTACACAAACACCAATATCTATAATACTCTCACATTCTTTTTGAAATTTGTGTAGAGGTTACCTCTTGATTTAGAGGTGGCTTATCTTCTCTCTCCTCACTTCTCTCCTCCACCTCATCATTCAATCTAATGTGGCACTCTTAGAGGCAACATATGTACATTATACTACTTGCCCTGAGCCTTTTGTTGCTTTACGGACGGCTTTGAGTTTGGAGTTTGGACGGTCGACTCCAGACTCCCAGAGTCCACATAGATTATTTGGCTAGAGCATAGTGCAGACAATGAAACCTGATATTTGCCATATTGGCCCAGATTAACTCACAATTTGAAGAAACTATTGATATCCTCTATAAAATAATAGTCAGATTTGTACTTAAAAGTTGTTACTCTGTACTCCCTCCATCCTAAAAAAAGATAAACCTTGGTTTACATGCCCAACGTTTAACCGTCATCTTATTTGAAAAAATTATGAAAAAAATTAAAAAGACAAGTCACGCATAGAATATTAATCATGTTTTATCATCTAACAACAATAGAAATATGAGTTATAAAAAAATTTCATATAACACGGACAGTCAAAGTTAGACACGGAAACCCAGGGTTTGCCTTTTTTTAGGACGGAGGGAGTATATTTTAAGACAGGTAGTAAATCTGTGTAGAGTTTCGTTCAATAAGTCAACAAGATCAGCTCAAAAGGTATATCACATTACAGATCTGTTCCATTACCAAGCCTAAACTATTGAAGAAAGATCCTACTATGCTAGCTGCAATATCTAATTCTACATATTCCATCGTGGATGTGGTCTGGTTCCAGACGCTTTGGTGCAGATGATTTACAGTTATGAATAGTTTTGGACACGATTCCCTGGAACCAAATTGCAGGCTTGCAAACTACTCGTCAGCAACCGTGCGCAATTTCAACCTTCTGTGAGGCTGACCAGTGCCTATGGCGTTTCAAAATTTCAGGCACTACTCGTTGTAATCTACCTGGAACCTCACCCTTCAAAATCTGTTATGCCGTGGAAGTATGTTAGGTTTAAGAACTGGCAACCTTCTTCTTCCTGGAGTGGCAGAAGTTAGTTATCTCTTCCTCATTCTTCGGACCGAGTCATATATCGGACGGAATAAAATGCTAGAGATATATCTTTCTCCAAAGCTGGGGAAAATAACCTGCAAATTCATTATTTATTAACCATCTGAGTTGATTATAATAAGATCATTGTGATACAAATGAACAAACTTCACTAAGCTGCAACATCTTTTAATAGATAAAAGCTCTCACCGCAATCAATTTTCCAGCATTTTCAGGTCTTTTAGCGACGTTAATAGCAGCAACTGTGGCAGCACCTGACGAAATGCCAACCTGTAAAATAATCCCCATAACAAGTTATGTATCACATATATGGCAATTTGAGGAAGATGCTGACATCAAGATAATATCGAATCAATAATAACTCCAAAGTTAATACATTTAGGCCCAGTTTGAAATAGATTATTGACCGGATTATTGTAGTGGATTATCTACACAATTATAGATATATAAATTAAATGTTTTGATGATAAACTTAACAAATAGCTTAGAACAAGCGATATAAGCAATGCAGTAGAAATGTAGAATAAAGCTTTTTTAGAGAACGTATTTTTAGAGGCCTGTAGCAAATAATCGGCGACAATAATCTGATAAAGTAGCTGAAAATAACAGGGTTTAATGTGCAGCAGCTCACCAGCAGGCCCTCTTTTAGTGCAAGTTCCCTTGCAACATCGACTGCCTCTGTGGTGGTAACCTGCATTTTTCAAAATCATAATTAAGTCACTGCAGGAACTGTCAACTGTCAACATTTTTTTTCAAAAATAAAAGGACAATTAAAGTTGCCATTGCGGACCTTCACAACTTCATCAAGCAGCTGAACATCTAATATGCTTGGAATATAACCTGTTTTAATTGACATCAACCAAAAGGATGTCAATGCCAAGGAATATACTCTTAATATGCTCAATTCCCAAATATGTTGATTGCTAAATTGGAATGGGGTTATTGAACTTACCAGCATTATCACCAGAGATTACACTAGTTTCAGCAGGTTCTACCCCAATAACCTGATAATTAAAGGGCAGTGCCAAACACATAAGTGAATTTAAAACAAAGATATATTGATATTAACCTAATGGAAATCTCTGTGGTTGAGGAAACCAATTGTCCAACAAGTAATTTACAAAAAAGGTATAATAAGATCAAAGGATTTCCCTGCTTTGTTGTCCTCAAATCATTGAATAGTACAGATATTTAACACATGTGGTGAGTTTCTGCAACTAAGACATAAATTTCTTTAGAAGCTGTGTTTTTCACTTTTTGGAAGAGCACACAAGCACTTCCAAAGTTAAATTAAGGAGTAATTGGTACCATCAACCAGTTAGTGAGTAACAATGATAACAGAATAAATTCTAAAGCAACATCGCTGAATGACTGAATTTGGTGGAAAAGTATATCTTAGTTTAGAACAAAATAAGATAATCATTCTGACACAGTTGTGGTCATGTATCATGTGTAAACGGCATGTGTTTCAAATTCCATTTCCACTCCAAATATCTCCGAAAATTCTGATAAAGTTACTAGGGATGAGAATGGCATATTCTTTATTTCATGCAGACCTAGTGAAAATGGAAGTTGCAGCACTTGTCATTTGGACACAACATATCCCAGTTTTCTTCAAAGATAGAATAAGAGCTTAATGAAGACAAGAGTACGGACCTTAATATCTTTGTTCATCATTTTCAGATAACGCCCAGTGCCTGTAATGGTGCCACCTGTGCCAATGCTTGCAACTAGTATGTCAACAGTACCCAAGGTGTCTTCCCATATTTCTGGGCCTGTGGTTTGAAAGTGGATCTGTAATTACCAAGTGGCTTCTCAATAAATTTCTAAAGAAGATTTTGGCAAATGGATTTTAAATGTGCCACATAACAGAAGTAAAAATGAGCAAATGATATGTCTTAAGTTTCAACCTCACTATTAGCGGAATTGTTAAACTGCTGAAACATGTATGCATTTGGTGTCTTCGAAACAATTTCCTCTGCTTTATCAAGAGCTCCTTTTAGTCCCTTGTTAGGATCAGTTAACACAATCTCAGCTCCAAATGCACGTAGAAGAACACATCTCTCAACATCTATTGATGAAGGTACAGTTGCTATTAGCTTGTATCCCCTAGCAGCAGCCACAGAAGCTAGGCCTATACCAGTATTTCCAGTAGTTGGTTCAACCAAAATGGTCTGCATAGGTAGAAGTATATGCACAAGTTAGAATCTTCATGATGGTAGTATTGCAAATACTATCAGGATAATCTAACCTTGTTTGGAAAAATTAATCCTTTCTCTTCAGCATCATTAATCATGCTTAATCCAATCCTGAAAAGACATGAATGAGAGGTGGCACTGGCAGAAAAGAATACACAAATGACAAAAACATACCTGTCTTTGACGCTCCTGCAAGGTCCCATGTACTCAAGTTTTGCAGCGATATTAGCAACACATCCGTCGACAACATTATTCAGATACACCATTGGGGTTTTCCCAATCAGCTGATTAACAAGTAAATGTTTGATCAGAAGTGGGAGTGGTCATGCTCATGGGTAGAATAACAAAATGAGATCTAACCAATTATACTTCATGCCCATTGTGAGTTTGTCCTAGCCAGAACAAAAAATGAGATCTAAGCCAATTATCATTTATCCCCCATGCCCATTGCGAGCTTACAGAAAAATACCAAAATTTACCATGGAATTCCAGTACCTCACAGACTCAACCACCACAATACTGGAAGCTAAACGAGATGATCCTAGTGACCTTAACCAATTTCACTGTACTGTTTTAGATGGAAACCCATTCCCATGTTAAAGCAAAAAAATGGAGCATATGCGTGGATGGGGAAGCGGCCATGCACCTGGGTGACGTCCTGCGCAATGTTCACCGCATCAACATCGTCCACGTACTCCTCGGGGATCTCGACGGCGGCGGGTGCCGCGGCCTTGGGAGATGAGGAGCCCGCGGCGAGGGGTCGGCGAGGCGGGACGGGACGCGGGGAGGCGAGGAGGAAGAGAGGCGCGCGCGGGGCGGAAACGGAACCGTAGGCGGCGGACACGGTGGAAATGGCGGTGGCGCCGGCCGAGAGCGAGAGGAGGAATGGGCAAGCGGGCGGCGACGCCATCGCCATGGCCATGGCCCCGACGCTTCGGCTGAGGAGGAGAGGTGGCGCTGCGCCGCTGCGGGGGGTTTTAGGGAGGGGGAAAGCAAAGGCTGTTTCCGGATAAGGGAAATGGGGAATGGGCTATCGGGTCTCCGGCCATCCAGCCCTTGCAGATGCAATTTACCCGATATGACCTGTACTCCTAGATGGTACTCCCTCTTGCCTCCGTTCCATAATATAAAGAATTTTAGATAAATATAACACATTATAGTATTATAATATATCACATCGTTTCAAAATCCTTTATATTATAGGATAGAGGGAGTAGTACTCGAAGTTTCATGAAATGTTTATACTCCAGTTGTAATTTCTAGAAATGCTTATACTCCCTCCTTCCAGAAATGCTTTACACTCCTTCTACCCGTCCCAAAATATAAAGGATTTTGGTTGGATGTGATGAAAAATTCTTATACTATTTTGTAACTAATGGAGTACCATCTAAATTCAAATTGGACTTTTTGTAAAATCTATTTTATGTTCTAAATGTCACCATGATGTCAAATTTGGCATGCCTTCATTAGCTCTAGTAAAGTCGAGCAGCTCGGAAGAGAAGAGAGGAGCAAATCGAAATGCTTGGAACACAAGAATTCCATACAGTTTTGAGGTACTTTTATATTTGCAACTAAATTTTTCATATAATCCGTTATCAAAGGAATTTATCCTGTAATTTTGTTTGAAAAAAAAGAATCAGTTTCCTATTGAAATCTGAGGAAAAAATATACATTTTCTATGGAGATTCAATCGATAAACCAAACATGTAGGTATTCCAATAATTCTCATGGAAAATAATGCTACTACCTACTCCCTCCGTTCCAAAATAATGCAAACCCTGGGTTTCCGTGTCCAATTTTGACTGTCTGTCTTATATGAAATTTTTTTATAATTCGTATTTTCATTGTTGTTAGATGATAAAACATGATTAATATTTTATGCGTGACTTGTCTTTTTATTTTTTTTTATATTTTTTTCAAATAAGACGGACGGTCAAACGTTGGGCACGGAAATCAGGGTTTGTCTTTTTTTGGACGGAGGGAGTACAGTTCTTTCTCAAATGGTGACATTTGATACCCTGTGTACGCACTAGTACGCGGTGCAGGAGTGTAGATTCTAATCCTTCGAGGGGATATTTCCTCGTATACCTTTTTTTTCTAAATTCGATGCAAATAGTTGTGAAAAATTATGAAAAAAATTAACAATGTAGAGTATAATGATACCTACTAGTCCACCAAAATTCATGTTCAAATTCGATCTACACATCAAGAAACAAAAAAGACAAATTTAGATATAAATAGTACGCTACTATTCATACGCTGAATTTGTCTTTTTTATATCTCGACGTGTGAGTTAAGTTTGGACTTAAGATTTTGTGGAGTTGTATATATATGTTGTATGAATGTTGTCAAATTTTTTCAGAATTTTTCATAACCGTTTAGATGGTTTTTGAGCAAACGAGAGAACATCCCCTCGAGGGATTGAATAGTTTCCCCGCGGTGCAGCATCCAATGTTCAGTTTGTAAACCAGATGGCAGTCACAGGGCTTCTGCCAATTGCAGATAACATTTGCCCATAAAAATGGAGTGATACATGAATTGTTGGGTCACGACTAATCATGTATTGCTATCAACTAACAAAAGAGGTCAGACGACGTCTCCATGACACAAGAGAGCGTAAGACAGCGTAGGCCATGGGGTCCATTATTCTGGTACTCCGCCATTAGGAGAGCTTAGAACTGGAACTGCATCTCCTTGGTGTACCCGAGCTCATCAAGGTGCGCAGCCATTGCCTTGTTCATCGGAGGAGGACCACACCTCAAGATCTGGAACAATTAAACACATATTATATGTAAGTGTCCAGGTTGAGACACCATACAGAAAGCAAAAACTTCTTTCTAAACAAGAGGTTCCGAAAATGAAGATTTGAGTTTTACTTGAATGTCCTCGGCAGGTGCTGGCAAATGAGCTTTAATCATGTCCTGTGACACAAACCCAACGCCACCGTTCCAGACTTCAGGAGGCTGCACAAGCAAAAAATCAACATTGGAATCTGCTGCAAATGTCTTTATCAAGTACCATGCATGTCGTAATTCCTAATATACATTTGGGACTACGATTTTATAGCATAATTTTATTTCAAGCAGAAAAAACACAAATACTAAAGCAAATGCAACTAAGAGCATGCTCTTATCCAAAGAAAAAAAAACGCTCCTTAATTATTTTAATATCATCCAGGAATCTTTAAATATTTTTATGTGAAATCTTTTTCAATTATCTCACCATTGTAGGGTACTATGGCTAATGGATAAACAACCCATCCCTTGTTCCAATCAGACAATTCATAACATAAATTCAGCAACGACTCCCAAAAATATTCAAGAGAAATGGCGAACGTGGAATCCTGGAGACCACTGTGTCCAGCAAAGCTATTGATATGTATCTAGAGTACTGATGTTGATACACAAATCTTGTAAAATAATAGAAGCATAGGGTTCACCTGATTCAAGACATAGTAGATCTTAAAGCGATCAGGGTAGGTTTTGGCCATGTTGTCCAGTTCTTCCTGCACAGATTCAACACACATAAATTTGGGACTGCAGTAAATAGCAGAACATATGCAGTCACCAATCATCCTAATTGGTTACAGATAACATGCATAGTGGCATAAACTATTATTGCAACCTCAAAAATATTTCGACATGTATAATGAATAGAGAACTTTCTTGCAATATTAATAGAATAAATTCTTTGCTCAAGCACATGCAGCTGTGCTGGATTATTCCGACTCTCCCATTCATATATCATTTATAGAAGCTTTGACATTACATAAAGAAATTGTAAAATATCTCAGCTACAAAGTACTATGTATAAATTATTCCACTTTCATGCAGTACAAGTTGCATGAGTTTTGCATTTGAAGAAACAAACCAGTTAACAGTTATCATAAACAATACTTGAAATTTCACCAGCTGTCATTGGCAACTAAATGAAATGTGTATGTGCATGGTGTCCACTAGTGAATATATGGCACAAAAGTCAATTAAATCACATGATGGCACAGTAAATCTGAAATCTGATGGGGCGATGCTAACAGTCAGAAAGACCACAAAATTGTATCATAGATATATTGTAGAGGCAGCAAAAAGAGAGTCTTAACAAATAACAAAGAAGTGATTCCACCTTCAGAAGAATGTCGTCATGCGTGACATTTGCATAGACTAAATGAACTTTTGTGATATCATTAGGGTTCTCAAGAATTGCCCTTGCAACCTGTGAGAACATAAAAAAAATGTTTGTCAGTACTAACTACTAAGTGACCCGCTTGCAGCAACATTAACTGCAACATAGAACTTTGGAGGCATATATGTTACTTGGAACATGGGAGTGATGCCTGATCCACCAGCTAGCATTCCAAAAGCTCTCACTTGCCCAACTTGGTATCTGAAACGACCCTAGAACAGAGAAGAAACCATGTTAAACTCATAAACCAAAGACAAATGAGCACCCAATTCAATTGTGAATGTCACCTAATCAATAAATGTAAGCACATAAATGCTGGCTAAAGCATAATAGATAACACAAAACTCTTTCAGAGTCAATAAACACCCATTATAGACTTAACACAAGTTGCTTGGAACAGAAAGAAAACAACCTTAGGTCCCTTCACAGACATATAATCACCAACTTTCATTTCACGGAAATGGTGTGACATTCTTCCTTGAGGGTACATCTGCATTATGAGAAAAGTTAAATGGCAAATCCTGCTTGTGTGGCACATAACGATATGTTCCAGGATTGACAAACAAGCATTCATACAGTATAAAGAACTGAATACAATTTACCTTAATAACAAGCTCAAAATGCCCTAGATCAGAATCCAATGTAGTAGGGGTATAAGGTTTGATTACTTCTTCGCCTGTAGCATCTTGTCCTCTAAAAGAATAGCACATACATTTTTCCAATTTATGTAAAAAAAAAAGGGTAGCAAACTTCATAAAGAAAGGCATAAGGCGGAATCCAAACCTGCAACTGATATGCTGACCAATTGGAAGGCCCAATACAGAGGTTGGAGTTGGAAGAGCAAATTTGAATCTGGCCACGTTATGACTTATTTGCTTCTTTTCCACAAGTTTAAACTTCTTGAAGTTCTCAGGATCCAAACAGCCTGAGGAGGGAAAAATAAATGGCACCAACCATCAATAAAGGAAAGTAGCATGAATACCAAAACTGCACAAACAACTACTGAAAGATAACTATAGACAATGAAACAGCAACGATACAGCACAGTGTGGCAGCCTACAGTTCGCTGCTCCGTTGAATCTTTGTCAGTCTGGTTGCGAGGAAGGCCAGAAGATGGGCATTCGTAAAGCGATTCAGAACTCAAACCACACACACAGAGAGTGATGATGAGAACCAACCAGGACTAATCTGGAACCCCGGAGAAGCAGATCAGATCACGCGCGAGAGCCGCCACATCACAAACTCACAACATCGGACTATCAGAGGGGACAGATGCACGGAGCCAATACATACCCTTGGGCTTCCTGGACCGGAGGAGGAGGAAGGCGCCGCCCGCGGCGACCGCGACGACGGCGACGGCGATGGCCACCGTGGTCTGGACGCTCTCCCCGTGCAGGAGATCCATGGCCGGGGAGGAAGCTGCGCTTGCGACCCCCCTCTCTCCCGCTCGCTCGCCGCGGCGCGCTCGGAATCGGTGGCGGGTTTGGGTGTGGGTCGCGGGGGTTTGGTTTGGTGCAGGATGGGGAGGTGGATTTTAGGCAGCGGGGTCGGGGATGAAGTAGGTGCGACAGTGTGTGCGCGCGTGCGTGTTTGTTGGGGAGTCTGGTGGTGGTAGCGGAGATCGCGAGGTCAGCAAACGCACACGCCGGTCACACCGGACTCGGAATTCGTCTATTAGGGGCTGTTTGTTTTTCAGGGAATTAGGCCTGTTTAATTCAGCTTAAGATTATTATAATCTGGATTATTAAGAGTAAGCTGAAATAAATAAGTAGATTATTACGATAGATTATTATAATCTATAAGCCAGATTACTATAATCTAATAATCTCCTCTGAAGGAGCTTTTTTCAGATTATTGGGTGGCTAAAGACCCACTACCCTTAGATGCCTTCAATAATCCAGAGAAACAAACAGCTCGCAGCTTATTCTATGTCAGCTTATTATAATCCAGTTTAGAGTAATCTGATTTAATAATTTAGATTACAATAATCTTAAGCTGAAACAAACAGGGCCTTATTCCAACTCCATGTCACATCGGATGTTTGGACACTAATTTAGAGTATTAAACATACACTAATTACAAAACCCATTCCATAAACTTGGACTAATTCGCGAGACGAATCTTTTGAGTCTAATTACGCCATGATTTTAACAATGTGATGCTACAGTAAACTTTTGATAATTATAGATTAATTAGGCTTAAAAAAATCGTCTCGCGGATTAGCTCTCATTTATGAAATTAGTTTTTTTATTAGTCTATGTTTAATACTTTAAATTAGCGCCTAAACATCCGATGTGACATGCGCTAAAAAGTTTTAGCCCCATCTAAACACCCCCTAAAAATTGTGTCGCGGCCACCACTATTGAGCACTCTACTATCTACTAGTACTACCTGAAAGCAACTACAGAATGCTGTACTCTATTGAAGCAGCCGTTTAACTGAAGTTCTGGTCTAACCATTTGAAACTTGAAACCTTTTAAAAATAAAAATCGAGTTTCTACCACGATTTTAGCTTGTTGGATGGGGATGGATCACGTGCTACTACTATACGGCTATACTACTGTACTGTACTTGGACGCGGTTGGTGGCGCTTCCGATGTTCAGATTTCCCTAAAGTACCACCGGTAATCTAGCCGTCAGGTCAGCCACCAGATTCCTCCTCATTACTGTGGTCGGATCAGCGGCGGGTTAGTGGTTTTGCCGGTGTGCTTACCGGCGGTCTGGCCACTGGCATATAGTCCTACTGTACTCTGTCAAAAAAAAAAAAAACCCTAATTTTTCGTGTCCAATATTTAACCGTCCATCTTATTTAAAAAAATTATGAAAAAATTAAAAAGACAAGTCACGTATAAAGTATTAATCATGTTTTATCATCTAACAATAATAAAAATGCTAATTATAAAAAAATTTCATATAAGACAGACAGTCAAACGTTAGACACGAAAAGACAGTCAAACATTAGACACGGAAACTCAGGGTTTTTTTTTAGGGACGGAGAGATTATGTCTGTATACGGTCAAATTGGTCATGCATGCCAGAGATCGTTGCAAGTTTGCAACACGGCGACAGAGAGCGGCAGGATGCAGGCGCGCCTCAGGTCACAGGACAACCACGACCAGCACTCCCCGTACCGCGGATGCTGACAGATTCACAACCTCACGCGGTAGTATATACGAGTACTCCATGCGGTATATACAATGATCATTTGATTCATCGTTTCACGTGTGTTTCGAGTCCTAAAACAAAAGAGAGCGGAGTAAAGATGGGTTGAGGGAGAGAAGAGAAGTGAGTTGGCACGTTAATTTCCGGATGAAAACGACTTGAATGAATAGGTTGCAAATTTGAAATACGGCATGCATGAAAGTTACTCGGTCGAGGGCTAAATGTGTGTTTGGTTGCTCACATTCTAGTCTGATAGTAGTATGTCTCTTACATCTAGATTGAGTTTGGCCTGTTTAAAAGGATATGCGTGCAAATATTTGGTTGTTTGCATTGGGCGCAGCCTAGCTAACATGTGATTTTTTTTTTGATTGATTGTACTGGAGAACAGTTTAGAAGAGATTTTGTTTGATTATTTGGATGGATCTTACGTATGGTACTCTTTTAAGATTGAGGTGATTACCAGCTAGAACTTGTGGAAGAAATGTCCTTCCATTTAGATAAGCTTAACATTGTTATCATTTTTTTTCACTGTGAAAATCCATCTAAAATTCATGGTACGAGCAGTTTACGAAGTAATTCATCTAAATTCAGCGAGTTTTTTTTAAAAAAAATAATTATCAATTTGAGTTTATCCTGTACAATAACTTTGGTGTATTAATGATGGGTAAATGTAGAAAAATAAAACAAAAATGACCAAAAGAGAGAGGGGGAGAGAAAGGCTCTCGTCATCAAGGTCGCTCTGCCGCCGCTCCACCAAGAAGGTTCGCTACTGCTCTCGTGAATCCCTTCCGGCGCTCGCTGCCTACTATACCCTCGTTGCTCCTCTTGTTCCGCTCATGCCCCCGCCAAGCTTATATCCCTTGCTCCGTCCAATCACTCCCACCGCTCCTCAAGCTTTGCTATTCCCCCGCTCGCTGTGCTCTTCACCTCTGCGCGCTCGCCTTGTCCTCCACCAAAGACCAAAACCTAGCTTTAAATAAGGTGAGGCTGAACTGACACGTCGGCCACCTTGCACACGTGGGTGTGGTTGTGCAGCCCATTGCATCCACCAGATTTGCCCGAGTTGTAAAGCTTGAATCGAGCATTTCCGCTCAACCTGACTACGGAGACCTTTTTGCATGGGCGGGGTTCCAGAAAGGTGCGCGCGCACACACAGTGAAATGAGTTTGTTGCCACAGTAATTTACAGTTTTCACTGTAGCAACAGTAAAAACAGTGAAATGAACTGTGCATGGTTACTATTCACGAAACGCTATACTGATCACAACTGAAAACAGCTTAAAGTCAATGTTCATCTCTGACTTTAACCCCTAAAGTCAGGGATCTCATCCATGGGCGGGCCAAGTTGGAAAGACCGCCCAACCGAAAATTACATAGGTTGTTGGCCCTTGCTACCCGCCTAGCATGATACAACAAACCAAACACAACCTAAAGGAAAAAGTCCAATTTGACTCCCTTAATTATACGTCGAACCTAATTCGTATCCCTAAACCACAAAACCAGATAAGATGACTCCTCCAACTATTAAAACCATCTAAAACGACTCCCTCGACTGTTTTAAGGGTGGTTTTCGCTGACGTGGCGTCAATATAGCAGCCTAGTCATCAAATAAATTAATAAAAGTTAAGCTAGGCCCACATGTCATCCCCTCCCTCTGATAACCTCTCCCCCACTCTCCCTCTCCTCATTTCTTCTTCTCGGCGAACGGCGGCGGGACAACGACGAGGAGTGGTAGCAACAGGGCTCTCCTTTCTCCCCACCCTGGCCCCTTTGGCTCCGGGAACTGGCGGAGGCGACATCTGGCAGCGAGGGCACAGCGGCGGGGGCGTCGCATGGCAGCGGTGGGAGCGGCGGGTGAATGGCAGTCCCGGCCCCTTCCGCCCCGGCGCTAGCGACGGCGGTGTCCGGCGGCGAGGGCGCGGCGGCGAGGGCCCGATGGCGAGGGCGTTGGCTCCCAGGCCCACCTTCTCCGTCGTCAACATCTCTGCCCCACCACGCGCCTTCCGCTCGGCCCTGCCGTGCGTCGTCCGCATGCGTCGGTGTCGGACTTTTTTCGCCCATGCCGCCTCCAGGAGGATGGCCCCTCGCCCTCTCACCGGAGACCGAGGGGGACGACGTCGCCAACCGGGGCCTACCCTCCACCTGCGCGCCGGTCATCCCCCACGAGCCCGCCTCGACGACCACCCCACCGTCCGCCTCTCCACCGCCGCCCCGCCCCTTCCCGGCCGCGGCCACAGAGGGCCCTATGCCGATCTGGTGGGCCGCTACCGCCCACCACACCATCGGACCCCCTCGCCTCCTCCACCGCCAGGGGGACGGGACCCCTCACTTCTTCCACCCAACGCCCTCCGTCGGCACTGCCGCCGCCTGGGGGATCTGTTTCCGCCGCCCCTAGGGGGATGACCGCCTCTTCACCATTGTCGACGATGCTCTGGACTCCGCCACCTTCCCCGGCCACCGCTACCACAGTCGTATTCTGTGCCATCGCCTCCTCTTCCGCGCCGGCCACCCACCTGCCCATGTCGCCGCCGCTCCAGAGTCCAACCCAGTTCCTCACAGACGGCAACATGGGGAAAGAGAGAGGGAGATAAGGGCGAGAAAGAGGGAATTGGAAGAAGGGTTGGAAAGAGGATGACATGTGGGCCCAACATGTCAGCGGGTCCTACTATGTTTTCTTGTGTGAATGACAAATAGGTCCCACATGCTTATATTTAATTCTAAGATCATATAAGCGCCATGTCACTGTCACATGGGATGAAGACAAAGTCAACACCGCCACATCAGCGCCATGTCAGCAAAACCGCTATTGAAAACCACTAAAGGAGTCAAATTACACCAGTTTCAATTATATGGCCAAAAGGCCCGAGGCCCGACGGCCTAAGCACGGCACGGCCCATCAAGGGTCGGGCCCGTGCCGGCCCGGCCCGACCACCGGGCCGTGCCTGGGCCTCTCCGCCGGCACGTTGGGCCGGCACGGCACGATGGGCCGCATGCCAGGCCCGACACATAAACAATAGGGAGTAAAAATAGACATATTATATGCCACGGTCGAAAGAATAGGGACGTAAATAGACTTATTTTACCTATATATATGTCAGCCCAAAGAGGAGGGACGAAAAATAGACTTTTTTCACTATATATATGTCACAGCCCAAAGAGGAGGGACGGAAAATAGACTTATTTTCGCTACATTATGTCACAGCCAAAAGAGGAGGGACGAAAACTAGACTTATTTAAAAAAGGCACGATGGGCCACCCGCGCCTTCGAGCCGGCCCGGCACGGCCCGACAGCTGGTGGGCCGTGCCTGGGTGGGAGGCGCAGCCCATGGGCTGGCACGGCCCGGCCCGATGGCTGGTGGGCCGTGCCTGGTCCGGGCCGTGCCGGGCGGGTCTTTTGGCCATCTATAATTTCAATAGTTCGGGGAGTCATCCTATCCGGTTTTCTGGTTAAGGGGTATAAATTAGATTCGGTGTACTTTTTAAGGGGGTCAAAGTGGACTTCTTCCCGACCTAAAATGATTGTTGGCCCTGCTACCCGAGATGGCTGGCCCGTTTGCTTGTCTGGGCTGAAAAGGCCCCCTTTGCTCAAGTCCCGATCGCCATCAGTTGATGCTGTAATTGCTTTAGTGGTGTGATTACATTTGTCGACAAATTTTCTCCTAAAAATTTGACAGATGTAATTATAGTACAATCGTAGTGTAATTACACTGTAACTTATATGTAATTACACTGTAACTTACATGTAACTACAGTGTAACTTGTATATAAGTTTCGTAACTTGTATATAAGTTTCACGTAATTTTGAATCGTTAAATCTATTACAAGATTTGTTTTGGTGAGGAAAAAAAATCATGGCACACACATATGTGTAAGAATTTATTCCCACAACCTCCATTTTACCGAAATAACATATTACAGAGAGATTTTTGAAAGTTACATACAAGTCACACTATAGTTACAGTGTAATTACATGCAAGTTACAGTATAATTACACTACAATTGTAGTGTAATTACATCTGTCAAATTTTTGGGAGAAAATGTCGACATATATATAGCAAAATCGTGCAGTAATTGCTTCAGTGGTTGGGGATTTTGCGTCCGCCTCTAGTAAATTGGAAATTTACTTTCCAGCTTTAAAAAAGAACAGGCTAGCAAGCAGGACAGGTTGAAGACTTGAGGCACACTTGCTTTTTGCCTATTGAGCATAGCCATTGCAAATGTTAAACGATTTTGCTATATCTCACTCGAAAGATTTTTTCTTATCTCTCACTCGATTTTCTCACTCAAATTTACAGTTCATTTTCTTGTAAGTTACAGTGTAATTTATGAAACTTACACTGTAACTTTTGTAAGTTACACTATAATTTTTGAATCTTCGCATGTAAATTTTAAATTTTGTATTGGATTTGGTCTTTTTCTTGAGGATATGGTAATTTATTGTCTATTATGGTGTTTCTTAATTGCTTTTTGCCTTTTATTATATATATCGGATTTTAATCTAAAGATTAAAAATCTGTGTGATACGATCATAAAAATCTTTCGAAAGATGTGATGTATAGGTACTCCCAATGTTAAACTGGGGCTCTTCCTGGGCCGAACTATATGGTTCTACAACAGAGATCAGATAAAATCTCTGAGACCTGTAACAAACAATCCGTAAGCTTTCAGGAGAACAAAAGGATGTGCAACATTGGATAGTTGCACATGAAACAATCCTAAAATAATTAACTTGCACAAAAAACACACACACAATAATTTCGATACGAAAAGGTAGGGAGTACAACAGAAAACCAAAAGACTTCAAGCAATTCAACTTCCGCAACAGTTACGATTTTTTCCCCACGTTTTCCTATGAACGCAGATGTTCTACCAGTGTTCCCACCCCTATAATTTCATATGCTGGGAGTCTGGAACCCCGGATCACCCCTACCCATTGCGAAGAACAAATGCCAGCTGAAGGGTGCTGAGCAACAAACATAAACTCGCAAAATTGTAATGTAAATCAAAGATGTAAGCATTTCAACCTCAAATGCTTTAGCTAGAGCTGAAAATAATTCACTTGCACCAAAAAAATAATTTCGACATGAAAAAGGTAAGGTGCACAACAGAAAACCAAGAGACTTCAAGCAATTCAACTTCCGCAATAATTAGGAACTTTTTTTCTACTTTTTCCTGTCAACACATATGCCCTATCACACTGTTCCCTTCACCCCCAGAATTTCATGTGCCGGAACCCCGGATCACCCCTAGCCACTGTAAAAAAAACAAATGCCAGCTGAAGAGCGCTGAGCATCCAACATAAACTCACAAAACTATAGTGAAAATCAAAGATGTAAACATTTCAACCTCAGATGCTTTAGCTAGAGCTGAAAATATACAGAATGATCAATGATCATGGTAGAAAACATGAACTCAAAATACATATACAAGCACAGGAATTGTTGTACACTTGGCAGTTGTTTATAAAAAAGAAGGTAGTAATCAATAAGCATTATATCATCGTACGGGAATGAAAGACAAATAAAATAAAAAAACAAACATGGAATAGGTGAAACTTCCAAAAAGGATGCACAGTGTGACAATGACAGGAAAAAACAAGTGAAAAGTACTAATGATCGTAAGTTTTCAGTAATTTTCTAAATCCTTAGCTCTGTTTATAAAATCAAGTAACTGAATGTATCTTTGGGTTGAGGCGTGAGAACCCACAATACAAGCAACAACCCTGAAATATGAAGGAAAATATGACATAGAAGTAGATAAATAAGTAAGATCCTGAAATGGTATTTGACACCCCAAAAGGTAAGGTTCTTTCACCAAAAGCACACAGCAATATGATAAAACTATAAAGTATTTGCATCAAAAAATGTGGATCATAAATATAGGTGATGGACAAGAAAGCATATGAGGTAATATACCTCTTAAAAAGAACACAGGCCAATAATGGCATCGCAAAAGAAGTGCACTATGATACAGTGTCATTTGCCAGATAAAGAAACAAAGTAGGAGACTGTAGAAAATTAGTGAGGGCAATCACAAAAGCGATGTTTTTTCCTTTAGGGTGGGATGAGAAAATATGAAATAAAACTGATAGACTTAGTTATGAGGATTGTGCTACTAAAGCTGTATGCTAGGACACAAGGTTATCACAGGGGAAAGAAGCAAAGATCATTTTGGGACAGATATTCCAAAAGTTGCTTATCGGTTGATAAATAATATAGTGAACTGGCCAGCCATAAATTTTGTTAAAATGAAGCTGTGTTATATGATTACATTTGAAGCTGTGACTATTTAGTCATGACTGCGTGAAACAACTGCGCAGCTGAAGCCACTTAGAAGCTGCCCCTCGTATAAGTTCAAGCAATTATCAAGGCAGCCAAATTAAGGTTAAACAGACTCAGAATGGGAAAAAAAACATGAACTTGAGAATGAACAGAGTACTGTATGTCTATATTGTCATGGTATGAAAGCCAGTGGATAACAGTAACTAGTCATATTTCATACCACGGGCCATGAAAAAAAATGTCCTGAGAAAGCAGAAGCTACAAGAAGTTTGCAATTAAAAATAACAATACTTGACCTCAACGTGAATGGAAGAGCAGTTTGTCATCCTAGTCCATCAAGGAGCAAAATCTATACCCCCAATACCGCACTGAATCAAACTGGAGAACATCACACAACGACAAATGACCATGGATTACTTTCAGCTAGAAGTTTAGAGCAGCAGAGCACTAACATGGAATAGAAAAGGCTTACTCAGCTACTCGGCAGGGTCAAAGATGCTTGCCACAAAAAATTGTCCACTGAGAGAATTCGATCAGGTATTCGAAAAGGCAGGCGAAAAGAAAGCACAAATAGATAATAGTATCAAACAAGACAGTATCTTTGTAAGACTATTTATCCAGAATCTCAAGGAAAACATGAATGAACAAGTAAGGATATAGTATATTTATGCGCAGGCATCCAGAACTCCATCGCATATTCTATAATCTATGATCTGATATTACCTATTTCAGTATTTCTATCATCCCTTTATTTCCTCTCCCTGTACTGATTACCAAGACGCATCGCATCTTATATTTTAGCTACTGCTTATTAGTAATTTAGCGCTACGAAGGAACAGCAGGTAAACTAGTAATAACCATGTGATCCTTCTCTTATCTATTTCTTGATCCGGCGCACCTTCTTGGCGCCCCAGACCTCCATGCGACCCTTGGGGCACCCGCAGGGCGAGCGGAAGATGAGCACGGTGCGGCCGTTGGGCGGCGCCATCTTGCGGAGCTCGGCCTCGAGCTCGCGGTGCGCGTCCCCGAGCTCCACGGGGTGCGCCCCCGCGGCCGCGAGCAGAGCCGATCGCGCCGCGGGAGCCGGGTGGCCGCGCACGCACTCCTCCGTCTCGAGCTGGATGTCGAACTCGACGGCCTTCTTCAGGCCCCTGCACCGCGGCTTGCCGCACTTGCGGGCGTGGTGCCCCACCAGCTCCCACGCGAGCACCGCCGCCGCGACGGCCACCGCGGCCCCGGCGAAGGCGGCGGCCGAGAGGCACGACGCGGCCGGGTGGAGCAGCGCGCCCATCTCGAGGAGCGCCATCTTCGCGTAGGGCACCACGAGGAAGCCCAGCGCGGCGACCACGGCGAGGAGCACGACCGCGTCGACCGCGGCCATCGGCGAGTGGTCGCAGAGCGCCGTGAGCGACGACCCGCCCCGCCTGGATCGGGAGGAGGAGGAGGAGCACCCCGCCGCGGCGGCGGAGTCCGCCGCCCTGCGGTGGTGCTCGAACGCGCGGAGGAACTCGATCAGGCTGCGGCAATCCGCCATGGCGCCGCCCTCGCCCCCCGTCCCCGCCCCCGCCCCGTCGCTCGCTCGCGCCGCTCGGTTTCCTCGTCGTAGCGCACTCGCGGCCTCGCGGTCGCGTGCGTGCGTGCGTGCGTCCGCTGCTGCTGGTGGTGGTGGTGGCCCGGTGGGGGGTGGGGGATCTGTGTGGGGAGACGGGGGGATTTGCCGATCCGATCGGTGGGGTTGGGTTGGGGGGGTACTCCTACTGGGCACCTCGCGCCCCGCCTGCGCGTGCGGCTCGGTAGTTTTCTGCCCGCCTCGCGTCGCGTCGCGTTCTCGCGTGGCGTGGTGGCGTGACGCGCTAGGTGGGCGGGGAAAAGCGACGTCGAGGCTGTGGAGGGAGGCAACCAGCCGAACCGATCGAGGGACGAGTGGAGGGGAGCCGAACGAGCGTGCGTGCGTGCGGACAAAGGCCGGCGCTGAAACGGAGGGCGGTGACGCATCCAACACGGCGGGCGCACTGAAGTAAACGCAGTAAATAAACGGACACGGACCACCACCACCACCACGTACTCCTGTACTGCAGCTACAGCCGCCAACGAGATGAGATGAGCGCAGCAGCCGCTACAGATGTCAACGGTGCGCACGTTACAGGGGGGATTGGACGTGTCACGCCCGCCTCCACCTTTGATTGCTCCTGAATGTTCTGGGTCAAAAATTTCCGTGCACATCGACTGCTGAAATCGTTCGAGCGCACGTCTCTGCCACCACCACCACCTGAGTTTCGTCTACTGCTAGTAGTATATGGTTCCTTCACGTTTCACTGCTTTGGAGCTTGGAGCTGTTCAGATTATCAGATATGGTTTGCTGAATTTTTCCCTTGTTTCTGTAAATCGTTTTCCTGTCGCTATGGACTCGAGGAATCCCTTGTCAGACAAGCAAAACATACCCGTCGAGACAGATTGCGATGTGTTGCTAACTGGCCGTAAACAATGGCGTTGTCTTGGTGACATCCCTCAACCATCTGGCTCCTTGATCGGACATGAGGAGATGAAAGTTACCAAACCCGCGGCATTCGGCCTCTGCTTATGCTATACGGAAGGTTTCTTTAGCATTTTTCGTACCGTTTGGTCAGATAATAACGTCATGGTGTCGTAGGAGAAAATTACTAATGGCACTTTTGACGTGAGATCAACGGACTAATGATAATGGCACATGTTTGTCAATCCCATGACCGCATTTCGTCCCTAACCAGGAGGTGTTTTTTTTTCCTCGACTTCACATGGGATGGTGGCGTCTTTGATTCAGTGATCAACGCGATTAATTAGTGCCTGCTCATCCTTGACCGTGCTTGTACGCTAACGACAACTCCGTTGCTGAAATCTGGATCGCTTTGCACGGTCGCTTGGGATGTGAACACATGGATACTCCATACAAAAAAAAGAACATCTCAGGCTAGTCTGCATCGGTCGAGCACAAATTCGGATAAGTAGGTACTTAGAATACGATCCTTTCGACTTGCATGTGGCAATGTTGTTCTGTTAATAGTCTGAACTTTGTCCTCTGCATCCGTCGCACATGCATGTAAGGTTCCTGACGGAGGTGAAAGGCATGGCTAACTTACAGTTTGTTGGGTATTCTTGGTCTGGTTCTGTGTTGGATTTCGTAAAGAAACAGGCTCGAATGGAATGAGTCGTTTCTTGTGTGTTTCGTCAGGTTATATGTTGGATTTCACTACGTGAAATCGACTCGTATGTAGACCGAGTCAGAAAGGGATTACTGGCCGTCAAGAGTGAAGACGAGGTATCCTCGCAAAAGTTGCAAAAAAAGTTCCTCGAAAAAAGGATAAATTGATAAGAGGTGATTGAGGTTGACGAATCCTGCACGGGCAATCACCTCCCTGAACTAAGGGTCTGTGGGGATCGAGGAGATTGAGAAGATACGTAAAACGAGGTGATTCATTAGCTCATGATTAATTAAGTATTAACTATTTTAAATTTTAAAAATGGATTAATATGATTTTTTTAAAGCAACTTTTCTATAGAATTTTTTTGCAAAAAACACATCGTTTAGTAGTTTGAAAAGCGTGCGCGCGGAAAACGATACTCAATCTCCTCTATCACCCTGGAACGAACAGAGCCTAAGGGCACCCACAATGGTTATCTATAGGCTCTATAAAAGAGATCCATGTCAACATATTTTCCTACTTGGAAGATATTAAATGAAGATAGAGAGCAAAGGTATCTACTAACTTAGAGATAGTCTATAGAGAAAAACGAGACAATACATGAGAGAGCTATAGATACACATGTAGATATACTATTAAGGTGGTTTACTATTAATCTAGTTTATTGCTGAGATGTATATGTTTTATAAAAAACACCTTACTTTACTATAGCGGGTGCTCTAAGAACTGAAGCTTTTCTTACACAAAAGTCAGGCATGGTTGACACGTTACAGTGACACATTAGGCATGACAGCTTCACAATAGACGCTAAACACACACCGTTGTGAAGAGAAGAGTCTGAATTATAAAGTAGTACTTGTACTACCACTGTTAAAAAATATAGCTATTTCTATCATAATACTGTCTTAAAATGAAGCTATGTTTTCACTTATCTCCTCCTCTCAACCAATCACAACTAGTTTCTTTCACTTACTTTCTCTTCTCAACCAATTACCTACGGACACACATTCTCTAATTATTTTCACATACTTTCTTAATATCCGTACTAACTTAAGAAATGCTTACATTTAGTAAGGAGAAAGTATAGCCCATCTGTTGTACAAAATTGGAAGCAAAATCAACTCACTATATAGAGACAAACAACGGTAGTTAGCTAGCTTATCAATTAACACTTTATTTTAAAGTTGGGGTTTTCGTTTCATTATCTTACAAAAACATTATAGTTTATTTTTATTGGTTTTTAAATCACTAGAAACAAATACATGAGAGTCACGCTCATTTTTTTCTTCATTTTTTTTTCATGGATTATTAGCCATAGAGCAAATGATGAGAGACTTCTTATGATAGAGTTAATAAAATGCTTGGTACATCACAAACATCTCATAGTTGAAAAATAAATGTATCATTGATATGTAGTTCCAGTCCCCACATGTAATTCTCACATATGTAGCTTGTGTATGTTTAGTTGTTTACAATAGTGTTTTTTTCTAAAATTTAACTAAGAATATTGCCCTCTTGTTTTGTCTTAATTAATTGGCAAAACTCCGGCACTGTACTCACAAAAGGCTTTAATTTTCAACAATCAGGCATATGATACAACTTTTTCTCCTGAAAAAATGGATGTGTGCCATAAAAAAAATCGGCATTTGAATATGTCTCGTCCATTGTCATGAAATCAGAAAAAAAAAACGGCTATCTAATTTGTTGTTTTTTGAAAGATGTTTTTTTTTTCAGTTGCCCTATTTACTTATTAGACGTTTGTCCTCTTGTCCAATCACTCTAGGGGATTAGCATTGAGTCAAGCTATACTTACTTAAAAAAATACGATCATAACTCTCAACCATTTGATTTGATTAATCAGGAGTTACAGAAAATTAAGATTTAATCTAGTATGACACATCAACGTATATAAGACATTTTTACGATTTTTTCCTCTATATGTGTGAATTTATTTTCCCTAATAGGATTTACCCTTGCCCCATATGGGCCATGGGGTGGATTATGAGTCCCTTTAATTTGTAACCTCAACTCCACAGAACAAGGTCAGTATGGAAAAAAAGAGATATTTTAGAAAAAAAAAAAGAGTAGCTAAAGTAAGGGCCCTGGGAATTGGAGGATTGGCAAAGGATTTTTGGAGAAATCAATTTTCATAGGAATCTTTTCTATATAGGCTCCTTTCGTCCATGGGAAGAAGATAGGGAATTTTTTATATAAGATTGTATCTCTATAGTTAATTCCATAGGAAAATAAGCAAGAGCTCTTGGAAACCTTTTTTTTTCAATCTTCCTATAGTGTAATCAAATGGTTTCTTCTTTCATTTCTTTTTATTTCCCATGTTTTTAAATTTTAGGGCTTGTTTGGATTATAAGATAGGAAAAACATAGAAATAGGAAATGAATCTAAATGTAAAACAGAGAAACGAAAAACAAAGGAATACAAAAGTTGAGAGCATTCGGATCACAGGAAATTAATTGCCTAAGATTTGCATGCATGAAGCAAAAAAAAAAGAGCTTGAGGTGGATGGTTTTTTCATGTACTTTTCCTATGAAATTAGCATCAAAGGAAACTCTCCTTTAGATTTCTTACAACCAGTTTTCATGATCTGAATGTCAGAAAAGGAAGAAATTGTTATGCACAGTATTACTCCAAAAATCATGTGAAGATCCTCTGATCCGAATAAGCCCTTATAGGATTGAAAAAACTTTTGGTTGATGTGTTTTCCCTATTCGTATGTTATTTTCCATCACGCGTTTTAAGAACCCTTTGAAACGCAGGATTAAAAAAACGCACAGAAATATAAAAAACGTAGGAATTGAAGTGACATGTTTTACTAATCCTACATGAATGTAAAACGCAGGAAATATTAAGAGTGGCCCTTTGATAGGACCATATGAAACAAATAAAGCAAATGAAAGTTTCCAAGAGGTTAGATCTCTTGCTTTTTCCTATGAAATTGAGCTATATGAATGCAGTCCTATGAAATATTTTCTATACTTTCCTATAAATTAAAGGGTATCAAAAGGCTTCATAGGGAACATTTCTTAGGAAATTGAATCTTCCAATTCAAAGGGGACATGTCTAATTATTGAACGTGCGGTATTCACAACTCCGTGTTTTAGAGTGGGGGCATATCTAATTTTGTCAACAAAAAAAAAATCCCGTAGGTGAACATCAAAAGAAGAGGCCCTCAGGCCTCAACTGCTCCGTGTTACTCCAGTCTACAGACCGGAGAAACACATCGTCGATCAGGCAAGCGGCAAGCCACAACTGCTCCGCCGATCTACTCGCTGCCAACAACAAAACATGCTCATTAGCAGATGGAACAAACAGAAGTGGTGCAAACTTTGCCATCAGATATTCACTCACCTCTCTCCCTAGCATCTTGATTGCTACTACGACACGTCAAATTATACGGCGAAAACACTGAAAACCATCCTTTTTATCTACCACGTCTGACGGTCTGAGCGAACAGTACTCGCATAGCGTGGACACATTTTTTTCCCTCTGATTACGATCCTATCCACTTATCCAGGGGCATGTGAGCTCACATGGGTGGACAAAATGGAGCCCCAATCTCTCACACCGTTACGGACGACAAGTACAACAATACGGGTACGTAACAGGCTGACAAATCCGGGGAATAATTCAGCGTCTCGCTTGACTTCGCTGCCTTGACAGTTGACACTTGCGATCGTGAGACGTGAGAATATGAGATACTACTACCGTCTGTCTGGCACGCCAGCCGCCGGCGGTAACTCGATCGTACGAGCGTGTATGGCTCAGGGCCTAATTGTTGCGGATTTTTCTGAATTTTGGCTCGCGGCTGAGGAGGCTAGGACAGAGTCGTCTCGTCTGCCCGGAATGCACCTGCACGCACGCGGAGACCGACGCGACGCGGACGATGAGCGCGGAGATGCCGCCGCGAGGAAACGATTGGGCATTGCGAAAAAATGGCCGGCGAGTGAGAATTCTTCGCATGCAGCAGCCGGCAGCTTAGCTACATATACTGTATTGCGCTGGACCTGGGGAGTTATATTCTAAAGTCTCGGCGCGCGAGAATCAGGATGGTATTGACTTGAACTGTTCGCCGGGAACAACCGCTAGAGTCTGGACATCACAATGAAACCGGTTTTCTTATTATCGCAAAACCAATCTTGCTTTGAAGTTTGAACTGGTTGGGTCCAGTTTTGCCCAGCAAGATTGTCCTCTTCTTCTGGCAGGTGAAACTCGTGCATCTGAACCTTCTTTTATCATTTTAGTATTTGCTTACTGTATTTGCCTCCAATCATATGGGTGAGAGTTTGAGACATTTATAGGGGAAACTGTTTTAAACACTCGGGTAGACGTCCATCCGTTTCTTACATGTCATCTAAATAGTTATGAAAAATTTTCAAAAAAATTGACATGATAGGTTAATATGTAATATATCACTTCACAAACATGCAAGTTCAAATTCGACTTCTATAAATTGTAACAAAAATAACAAATTTGCCTGTGAATATATGTATACTAATTAGAGTTTAATTTGTTATTTTTGTTACAACTTGTAGAAGTCGAATTGGAATTTGCATGTTTGTTAAGTGATATATTACATATTAACCTATCTTGTAAAATTTTTTTAAAATATTTTCATAATCATTTAGGTGGCATGTAAGAAATGGGTGGACGTCCACTCGAGAGATTAGAACCCATCCTCCATGTGCAGAACTGAAGGAGTAGCCAGAAAGAAACTTGAAAAGCTGACAGCGAAGTACACGGATCCTTTTCGCATCGGTGAGCAAAGCCGGGCCCAAATAGATGTCCTAACAAGGTCAGTCTTGTTTTATCATGGGCCAGTGTACAGTGGGCCGATATGGACGGACCGTTTCGTTGAAAAAGGCTTGGGTTTGAACTTTTAAACCAGCAACGCGCGACCCGGAAAGTAGCTCTCTCCCCTCCACATGATATTCAGATTATTTTCAGTAGCTCTCTCGTTGACATGATATCCAGATTTTCTTTTTACCTTGTAGGAAAAGGAGCAATAAGATTCAGGTGTTTCAAAAAAAATATTTTCAAAAAGGTGTGTTGACTTGACCTTTCTTTCGTTGATCTCTTGAAAAGAACGATTTTTTTTTTTGGAACCAATCGGCGCTTAGATGTGCTCATTTCATTAAATATATAGCATGATAATTTTTTTTATAGAGCTAGAGCTTTACATCTGAGCGAGGAAAAGAAAACGAAAAATAAAAAGAAAGAAATAAAGCAGCTACTGCCCACTGGCTAATTGTTTAGTCAAGGACGGCTAGATACGATTGAGATGCAACAAAATCCCAACACCCAATCATAACGATTTAATCAGATTTATCATTCGTATTGTTGTTATGTTTCCTCGTGCGTACACCCCCTTGATCATAATTAGCTCCCGACCCTGAATCCTTGACAGCACCGGAGCCCCCTGAATCGCTCGCAGACCGCGGTTTTGCGTGCTCCCCCTGTGAGCAAAAGTGAGCTATACGACAGGTTGTTCAATTTGTCCTGTCGAAGAGGCCTTTGTCTTAACCCCGTACACGATAGTTTTGATGGCAAGATGTGGAGAGCTAACTATTCTCTGTGTGTGTCTTTGTTAGCCGTCGAATGTTTCGCTCGTCAGCCATTGGAAGGCACGAGATTGCGCGGTTGGTAGCAGCTAACGACAGCCAACCGTTGTCCCGTGAATCTTTCATGGACTAAAGTTGATTGAGAGTTACTCTCTTCGTCCCATAATATAAGGGATCTTGAGTTTTTGCTTACGGTTTGACCACTTGTCTTATTTAAAAAAATTTAAAATTATTATTTATTTTTTTTGACTTACTTTATGATCAAAAGTAATTTACGCATAAATTTTCATTTTTTATATTTACATAATTTTTTTAATAAGACGAGTGGTCAAACTCTACAAACAAAAAATAAAAATCCCTTATATTATGAGACGGAGGGAGTAACAATCTAGTAGTAGCTGCATACAGGAGTTGACATAATGCTATGTTTCTTCAAGTACCTTCATTGCAGATGTATCAGAAGGCCGGATTTTTGTTTATTTTGCAACAAAACAGAGACAATATTCGGACCTAAAAGGAAGCTGGATTTCTCAGGAAGTCAAGCTGTCAAAGAATGAGGAGGAAGACAACAGAAGATGGAACAAGATTTAGGAACAGACTGGAGCTAGAAGTCTACTCTTGTCATGTGATTTCTCCTGCGACGTCAAAAACGGGGCGAATCTTCATGACAGATCCGTCGAAGTCTGGGAGCAGTGTCTCGCCGCCCTAAGACAGAGCCGGTTTTGTATGCTTCCTCTGTGGTCGGCAGCCACTCGTTGCCTTCCATGACCCGTGCACCCATTTTATAATCTCTGTTAATGCGCGAATTGTAGAAAGAAAATGATTAGACCTGCAGCGATTCATCCAATTGACAAGCCAACACTCCCTTGACAAACCATCAGTAATCTTAAAATAAGTTTATCTAATATAGTATGCGATATATTTTAGTACTACGAATCTAGACATATGTATATCTGGATCATAATATTAGAATATATCGCATCTCGTATTAGATTAACTATAGGTGGGAATTTTTTTTCCCGAGAACAGATGAAGGAAAACAAGCATTCATTTGAAGAAGGGTAATTGAACTTCGGACATGTTTAGTTCGTGAAAAGAAAAATTTATGGGTGTCACATCGGACGTTTGACCGGATATCGGAAGGGGTTTTTGGACACGAATGAAAAAACTAATTTCATAACTCGCCTGGAAACCACGAGACGAATTTTTTAAGCCTAATTAATCCGTCATTAGCAAATACGGGTTACTACAGCACTTATGGCTAATCATGGACTAATTAGGATGTTTCTCCTTAACTGTGTAATTAGTTTTTTAATTTATCTATATTTAATATTCTATGCATGTGTCCAAAGATTTAATGTGATATTTTTTGAGAAAAGGTTTTTTAGAACTGAACAGGGCCGTCATTCATGCTAAGCTATACTAGTTGCTAGTAGGAATTTACTAGTCTAGCTATGTTTTTCAGCAGGGAAGCCAAGTTTGCAGCTGACAATGAGTGCTTTTACTCGATTAGCACGTTGTGCAAGTGCAAACTGAAGTTAGTAAGCTACTGAATGGTACTACTACAGCACTTGATACAGAGATTCAGATCCGCTTATCTCCGTCGAAAGGAACGTATCCGGTACTCCATAATTAGCTAATTACTCCGTTTCATAGTGTAAGTCATTCTAGCATTTCGTATATTTATATTTATGTTAATAAATCTAGATAGATATATATGTCTAGTTTTATTAACATCAATATGAATATAGGAAATAATAGAATGATTTACATTATAAAACGGAGGGAGTAGTATTCTTCATCCCCCGAGGGGCTCCTCTCTCAAATCCATCAACCATCACAATGAGACAACGATTAATCAATCCATCACTTTCCCATTTGCTGCTCTTTGGTCACCACTATTAATGTCTTTCAGCCTTGCCAACGACAGTACGACACGAGACATGTTGATCGCTAGCCATATCTGACAGTATATCAAGCTCGTGAGTCCACAGTTGAAAATGTTACTCAGCTTTCTGCCCACTGTCTTGTCTGCAGAGGCGACGTCGATCGTGTCGAGAGCTGACGACGAAACGCTCTGAGCTGAGATTTCTACTGCACAACACCCCCGGACCTTAAGCGATTGCAGTGCAGTAGTTAACTGTTCAACGTCACTCTCTCGCTCTGCGTCGTTTACGCCACTCAGAGGAGAGCGCGATGTGTCCGGAAATGATCACAACCGAACAAAACATTGGACATCAAGATCGTCAGCCACACATGCAGTACGCAATTATGGTTTATCAAATCGGTAGCACCACTAATAGTCAACGATCGATGGAGACAATGCGTTGATTGTACTAATTAATCAGGCATGAGATATTGAGCTCGTGGATCTCGTAGAAATATATTTATCTGCTATTGTCATTGAGTAAGCAGTACACAAGATGTACAAAACGGGCGGATGGGGTGGACATGGACACATGTACGTGCAGATACATATATCACAAGGAACTTGTTGAAAAGTTTCCTTCTCTTTTTTAAACTAGAGTGGTAGCTAGCTAATCAACCTCTTCACCCGATCTGATAATAATCGGTGAAGACTTAACTAACTAAGCCCCTGTCCAAGCACTGCATATATCACACATGCATGTCGATCACTACGTACAAAAGCTAATACTGAATATTCCTATATGTATCGATCAACAAGGCCCTGCAGATCAGATCAGATCAGAGATCGTTTCATGCTCTTCCAGGGCTCTTAGGATCATGGCGGTTGTTGGCGCCGGAGCCAGGGTAGTCGTTGACCTCGATCACCATCCTCGCCGCCACTTCGTCGAGGTCTCGCTCTTCAGCCGCCGCCGCCACAACCTGTATCATCAGCCACAGGATTACAAATTGTTATTAACTACGTATAGATAAATATCGAAGTAATACTGTAATAATATAAACCAATTTGCGGTAGTAGTTAAAACAGTCGAGAATGTTCTTGCACGAACTGAGGTGAGACACTACTAAATTTATCTGGAAAGGCGTTTGTCAGTGGGGAAAACACGAACTGTGTGCACAAGTGGGAAGTGTGGCCATGCATGTGAACTGCACTATGGCCGGCCTAGCAAGCAGCTAGCTGTGCATGTGAGTGGAGCGCCCCAGCGACCCAACAGCAGAAACAGCTGCTGCTGCATATCACATATGCTCTGATCTGCTCTAAACTCATGACTCATGAGAGAGCTCAGCTCACATGCAAGGGAAAAGCCACGAGCTCGTCAACCTGTAGATAGCTTATTCACTGTGCGTTTGCCTACTACTTGCGTTGGCCACCTGTGCGGCCGCGAGAGACGCTGTGCAATCGGGGTGATATGGCCATGCGACACGCTGCACTGGCCCTGTTGGTGTGGTGCGCATAGTTGAATAGTTTGTTTGCATGTGAGTGCTTTGCCATTCACGGGAGTGCATGGCACTATGGCACTATGCAACCTTGTGGAGAAGAAAAATACTGTGGCTTTTGCTTTAAACTAGAGTCTAGAGGCACAGTTAGGCCATATGGTACTGACAGTTCAATAATCACCAGCAAACTAGGTAGAGTAATTTGACATATCAGCCTGTGTGAGAGAAACAAAGAAAGAAATACCTGAACAGGCGCCTCCAGAGCAGAGACTGATGCTTGGTGGTTCCTCAAGGACACGCTTCCTACGCAAACAAGATCAGCAACTAATCAACCACAAGCACGGATCATCGACATACTGAATTAAAACAGAGCAAGAATTAATGAAAATCAGCCGGAGACATCAATCACTTACTGGACAGAGGCACAGATGAAACCAGGGGAAGAAGAAGAAGAAGGCCACACAAGATTACTAGAACCAGGAGCGGCGCCTTCCTCTGCGAAACCTGCTCCATCTTCATCTCTCCTGTATCGTTCGAACGTCCTGGTTTGTTTCTTTCACCGCCACTGATGATCGATCGAGTTTCTTTCACTCGCCTTCGCTTGCTGTTGCTACCCACGGCTGCAGAGATCGACGCTGTACTACTCTGGGGGCCAAGGCGATTGATAGGCAAAGGCGCAAAGCGGTGGAACACCCAATGGCGGAGTCGCGGCGGCGGTGGTGGGGTGGATTTTATACGGAGGCCACGCCTCCCCCTCCTACGTGCTCTCGCTGTCGACTTCGACCCGTCCGTCCCCACGCTGGTGCGTGCCAAAGTCAACTTGGCGAGCACTTGGGTTTTTCGGCTTTACCGAGGGCGTCGTCGTCGTCTCTTCGTCCTCGCAGCTCCGCGACACTGACCTTTGGAGGACGAGGTGTCGTCGCGTGCCTGCGTCCGTCCGTGCGATCTGGGTGGTGTGGGTGTGGGTGGGTGGGTATCCTGCTGCGCTGTGTGGCAGAGGCGCGCCGCGTGTGCGCGGGCCTCGCCTGACATCTGCGCCGCTTGATTGGGTTCCCGGTCAGCGCCGCAACGATGGATGGATGGCTCGGGTGCGCGCGTGCTGGGTCGGATTAGATCTGGCTGGTGCTTGTATTGGGACGCTCGATCATCCACTGTGTAGAAAAATCTTAATCTTAGTCTGGTCTATTATTAATTTTAAACACAGACATAGTACAACGAATTAGACACCCATAATACACGCACACCGTATTTATATAAGCACTTTCGAAAAACCGAGCTGGTATATCTTGAGATTAACGAAGTCACCATAAACTCCCCGCTATCGACGGATACGTCGGATATATCGCCTAACACTGAAAAAATAATTAACCGTAAATATCATCAGTTGTTTCAAATCTATAATTTGAATGTCTAATATAAAAAAATAATTAACCGTAAATACAATCGTCCGTGTCAAATTAAGCTTTGTAGTTTGCAGTAGCTATTTGAGATTTTAAAAGGGGTTTACGTACTATATAACTGGATTTTTTTTATGTGCGAGCCAATCGTGAAGCAACAGGTGGATGAGTATGTGACGTGCATGGCATGACACTTGAACACGCGCGAACGTGTCCAAGCTGTCGTGCACCGTTGAAGTTGGATGAGCAATGTGCGGGGCTTCTTCCAAGGTGGATCGCAGCGAGAAGTTGGGCGTTGTTCGTTATCCACAGTGGATTTTCTTTTTTGCCCCAGTGCATGTACCTAACCGTACTGTCGTCCAACACCATCGTGGAGTTGTGGCTGGAAAGGAATGAATGTACTTTCCATCGCCGAGCAGTCAACGAGCAAGTTAAATTCGCAGCATTGCGTTCTCACGTAGTACGGACGGTGGCTAGGAGCGACGAGTGGCCGACGCGCCGGCGCCGCGGACCGCACGTTCGCTTGGCCTTCGTGGACGCTGTGGTCACCTGGGAAAAAAAAGGAGAGGGAAAAATCGTCGCGAGAACGTTTCTGCGGCGAAAGCTATCTGAAAACGGAAGGAAAAGCGACCGCGATCGAGGCGAGGGGACTTCCTTTTCCGCGGCACGATTGCTCGGTGAGCACTGAGCAGTGACCTCATTCGGAGTCATTTCGTCGCCACAAAGGGGCGTTGGTCCCTTGCGTCGCCGAAAGATCCCGTTTGCCAATCCGCAAATGCACAACTGAGACATGCATGGTCCCTAATACTTACAAAAACGTACTTACATGTATGCACATACACACTGATGTATAATTTGTCCTGCATTTTCTGAAGGGATTCGTGGTGATGTTTAACTGACGAATGGTTTTTGCTTTTCTGAGAGGAAATGTTCGGTGCACAAATTGCAGCCCATCACGGCTAGAGAAAGAACCCAATAACTCTGGCCCATCAAATTAACGCCTTCAAAGTTGGGCCGTCCAACGAAGAGGTCCGCGAGAAGAATCTAAGCCGTCCGATCACGCTGAGATATTTCCCCTCTCCTACGGCCTCCACCGTCCGTTTCTCCGTCCCACGGCCCATCATCCTCCCCAACGCCGGTGGCGCAAAGCCGCAAGCAAAACCCTTCCCTTCCTCGGAGAGAAGGTATCGGCGGCGAGATTTTCCTCCCTCTCGCCGTCGCCATGGGCGGCGCCTCCAAGCTGCTCTCCTCCCTCCTCCTCACCTCCTCGCCGCTCCGCCTCCGCCCCTCCGCCGGCGCCTTCGCGCTCTTCCTCTCCCCGCCCGCGTCCCGCCGCCACCTGCTGCTCTCCTCCCCGGCTCCCCTCCGCACCCTCTCCACCGCCTCCGCCTCCGCCGCCGCCGGCGGAGCCTCTTCGGATTCGTACAGCTCGGGCTCGTGCCACTCTCCTTTTCCCGAGTGGTCACGCCTGGTCGACCGCCTCTCGGCGGCGGGCTACGGCGCGCGCGCACCTTCCCCCGCCGATGAGCTCGACCTCGACCCCGAATGCGGCCTGTCGTCCGACGCTGAGGCCGCGGTGTCCTCCTTCCTCGCCTTCGCACGCGACCGGCCTGACCTCCTCAGGTCTCTGCCGAGGAAGGACGTGGAGGTCTTGGTGGCCAACGCGGCGCCGGCTCTGTTCAAGGACGGGGAGGCATCAGAGCTGCGTCTGCGGCAATACCTTGCCGGGGAAGGGAGCGATGTGAGTTCTTTCCCTGTTTTTTTTTTTCAAGTTGGCTCCTTTGCTTAATGGGTTGTTGGTCTTGGTTGCAGTAGATTTTACTTCAATGTGGTCATCAGTCTTACTGATGATGATCTTAGTAAGCTTAAGTTACTGCATTAGTACGAGCTTTCAGATGCATAGTTTTTTTTTTCTGGTTTCACCTGGTCTATATTGATTGCGAGAATCTGAGACACTGAATCAGGAAGGGAGGACAGAAGGACTAAATGTGCCACCCAAAACATTTTGAGCTGAATTTTAAAAAGTCTAGCTAGTCATTTGATTTGTGTGCTTTATCACACTTCATGTTTTTTTTCCTATCAGTGAGTTACCTAGGCTAGTAGAAATGCTATATTCGTTTCAGTTTCAACCTTCAATTGTCATTACACATTTTAGATTCCAAAATACTATTGATTCATTCAGATAATAAAATGCTATCACTGAAGATCTGAAAATTTTACCAGGTGACTCAGTCAGAGAGAGCGGAAACCATCGATATTGTTCGGTACTTATTAAGTTACGCATACGGTTCTCCGGTCAGCTATTTGAAAGATAAGGAACTGACTGATTCAGCTGTGAGAAATATCTTGGCTGAGTTTGTAAGTTTTAGTGGATTTCCTCAAACCTCCAGTTACGCCGAATCAACAGCTAGGCAAAATACATTGGGCTCTAGGCCTCCAGGACAAAATATTGAAATGAAGCGAGGTGACTGGATCTGTACAAGGTATGCTAGTTCTCTACTTCTGTCTTTTTATTTTCTTGTTTGAACAGTTGCATGGTATTGATCACCTTACTTTAAGGAGTCAACCTACTGAATGTTGTCAGTTGTCACAAAGTATATTGTCTTAACAATCACAACCAAGCAGGTTTTATTTTGCATCCTACCAAGCTTTGAACTTTTGATAACTTAATTTATGTTCAACCAAACATGACCAATAATTCTCATAATTTAGTTCAAAGAGCCAATCATTCCACAATGTTGACTTGTTTGAATGCATTTGAGGATATTTGCAGTTTTTGATTTTTTTTATTACTAATGAATTGTTTGCCCCCTCTTCGTCTTTCATAATATTACATTGAAAATGTGATTTGCAACCTTGTCTTTCATACTATTCCATTGAAAATGTGCTTTGCAACCTGCAGATGTAGCTTTATGAATTTCGCTAGAAATGCGAGATGCCTTGAGTGCAATGAGCATCGACCAAAGAAGATGTTGACTGGTGGAGAGTGGGAATGCCCTCAGTAAGAGATCTGGCATGCTTGTTCTAAACTTATGTGATTTGAGATTCATTTTTATTTCAAATTAGCTTACTTAACTTCTTTCCTCTTGCCAAGGTGTGTGTATTATAATTATGGGAGGAACATGTCATGCTTACGATGTAGTTGTAAAAGACCAGGAACAATACCACCAAATCCTGCTGGTGCTGGTTTAGATGGAGTGGCACAGTTTCTTAATACATCCATTGTTGGTAAATCTGAAATTGAGAGAAAACTCGCTGAAAATGACCAGAAGGCAGAAAGGTGGTTGAACAAAGTATCCCAACTTGATGATTCTGCTGATTTAAGTAGTCTAGCAGCCGACGAGGATTTTCCTGAGATCATGCCGATTAGGAAGGGGGTCAATAAATTTGTGGTTAGCACACGCAAGACACCATTGGAGAGAAGACTGGCAAATGCACAGTACAGCAGTAACAATAGCCCCCAAGATGGATCATCTGACTCCAAGATAAGTAAAACATTAGACAGGATTCTTGGGCGTTCTACATCTACTTCGGTGCAGAACAATCAATCTGGTGATGGAGATGTAAATACTAGTTCAAATAAAACAACAAGCAATCTTGGTGGCATTGATCCTGTTCCTTTCGTGCCATTATCTGCAGATCAGTTTGCTAAGCCACAAAATAGTTTTGGTGATGGACAATCAGACACCCAAATAAGTACAGAGGCTGATTCCATGGCAAAAAGCCAAATGGATTCAATGGAGAGGAGAGATGACAAGCGATCATTTGATACCACTGAGGAATGGTCCAAGAAAGTTGCAGAGCTCAGTAATGTAAAGGACTTTCCAAGTGCAATTTCTGATCAAGACTTTCCTGAGATTATGCCAATGAGGAAAGGTGAGAATCGGTTTGTTATTAGTAAGAAGAAAGACCGCTCACTGACATCGCCACAGTACAAAAGGCGCAGTGTGCTCGAGCATGCTGATAATTCCAATTTCATCCCATTTGTCCCATTCCCTCCTGATTACTTTGCCAAGAAAAATAAGCCTGTGGAGAATTCATCAGATGCAGGAATAGTGCCAGAAGGCCCTCCATCAGCTGAAAAATTACCAGAAACAAAATATTCATCTGGAAATCTGGGAAATTTTCAGAACAGCTCACAGGTGATGGGCAGTCAGGCAGCAAACAACATGAACAATGAGAACAGGAACGGAAATTATCCACATCAAAACTTGAGTACAAGTGGTTATGGGTATGGTGAAAGCATCACTTATCAGCATCAACCACAATCTCAAGGGATGGTCGGTCGTTCTGGTGGTGCTTCTGAAACTGGCACTCGGAATGCAAACAACAACCAGGGAAGCTTTAGCGAAAGCAGAGATAGATCTACTTACAACAGGGGAAGCCATTCCGCACAGCCACCTTATAAGTCAGGTTATGGTAACAATAACAATGCTTGGAGCAGTAACAACAATGGCAGCAATAATGCTTGGAGCAGCACCAGAGATTATGACAATGGTGGTCGGAGCGACAACAATCCCTATTACAACAGCAGTACTTGGAGCAGCAACAGCACCTATAGCAACAACGCTGCCTGGAGCAGCAATAGCAGCTACAACAGTAACAGCGCATGGAGCAGCAATAGCAGTTACAACAGTAACAGCGCATGGAGCAACAATAGCAACAACAGTTGGAGTGGCTCATACTCTGATAATGGCGGCACCGGTAGTGGCAGTTCCGCATCTAGACCTAACCAAACAGCAGGCTACTCAAGTTACGGAGAAAGTGCGAATAGAGGATATACTGGAAAGAGCTTGGAAGGATCTGCAGTGAAGGATCCTGATCCATTGGATATGTCTGAGGAAGCTAAGGCCGAGAGATGGTTTAGGAGGGCAGCACAGATAAAGGACATCTCCGAGCTCGCCAACATCCCTGACGAGGACTTCCCGGAGATAATGCCGATGAGGAAGGGCGTGAACAGGTTCGTCGTCAGCAAGAGGAAGACACCACTGGAGAGGAGATTAACATCACCTCAGTACAGAAGAAACCTGCCTATCGTAAGTTCTGAACCGAACGAAGACGCTAACTAAAAAAAAAAGGTGTGGTTACGAAATTTCCAGTGCAACAGCGAGGAGTTAAAACACCAAGGGCATTCTTTACAGCAGTTTTGTGATAATAAGCCAGCACAAGACGGTTCTCTGTATTGTAAAATTTTTGTTCTGAACCTTCCATTTATTTTGTACTTCCAGGGAATCCATGTTGTATATGAAACCTTCGATACTGAAACTCTGCATGACACTGTTGAACTATTACTTTTCTGCGGCTTCAAATGTCCAATCTTTCAATGAAATTGTTCTTTGGGCTCTAACGTTGCATATTCCTGTGGAAGATGTTTTTTTATTTCCGAAAATTATTCGCCATTTTTTTCAGTTTTCTTAATCACGTCATTTATTCAATTTGACTTAGCCCGGCATCGATGAAGTTTGTCAAAAGAAAAACGAAAGGAGAAAAAAGAAAAAAACTCCAGAGCCGACCCAGTAAGCCGTGGGCCTTTGTATCGAGAGAAGCAGTACTAGGTTTCCTCTGGAACGGCCCATTATTCCAGAAGGCCCATCTGCGAGGTCATCAAAACCCTACCCGAGCGGCCACACCCATTTCCCTACTCCCACCCCCCGCCGCCGCCGCCACCACCGCAGCTGCGCCGCTTCAAGGTAAATCTCCCATTCTTCTCCCCCTCGCTCGCCCTTCCTCTGCGTCCTCGTAGATTCGTCCGTGCGGAAGCAGTTCGTGCGGTGATTTTGCCTGTTCTTCCGTTGGATTTGCGAGTTCTGGTTGGTTTCTGATCCAAGGCTAAGCAACCAGTTCTTTAGTTTTGCCGTTCTATATTGGGATGTGTTCGTCCGTATCCCGTGCTTGAGTAGTTAGTACATGTTTTGTTGTTCCTGTGATCTGCATGTGTGTCCATGGTTCAAGCGCTAGGAATTCTTCTCCGAAGCGTAAATGATTTGCTTGCTGTACGCGATCTCTCTTGCACAGGCACTTGGTCACCATGCTAGCTGAAGTCGTGTGGTGGCCTAATCTTATTGCTGTGCAAGATGGACATGGGTGCACAGTTTGCAGCAGTGACTTCTTTGTGTCTCTGCTGTTAGTAGTTACCCAACAATCAATCAGTCTTTGGCTTGAAGGGTAAATGCCTGACTGGTGATCTGGTTCATGCTGGACACAGCCTTTTCTTGTTGCTTTTATACTTTTAGTGTTAACTGAATCAGAGCACAAGTACTGAGGCACTATGGATGTTCTGGGTTGCATGGGAGCCTATTATTTGTTGTGCAAGATAGAAACGGGAACCCGCTTTGCAGCAGAGATTTAACTCAACTCTCTGCTGCCAGTAGTCGCCCAACATCATCCATTTCTGTCCTGAGATAATGGTGCAGTATGACTTGTGAATTATAACTGTAGCACCCCAGTTTCTTGGTTTCTATATGATCTCCATTAATTTTTTGTGCTTATATTGTTGATTATGCTTCCATGTTTCATTTTATCGTGCCCCATATTGTGCCATGAGTTGGTTTCTACATGTTCTCCATTAATTTTATGTGCTTATATTGTTGATTATGCTTCCATGTTTCATTTTATCGTGCTGCATGTGCTAATTCCTTCGTTTTTTTGCTTGTGGAATCCAGGCAGGACATTGTGAAAGTTTCCCAAGTCTGAAAAGATGGTTCTGAAGTAAGTTCCTGTACCTAACGATTTTGTTATGTTTAGTTGATGCCTTTTGATCTTTTTCAAAATAAGATCTCACCATGATGGTCTTTAACGTGTTGTTTTCTTGGTTTTACAGGACTGAACTTTGCCGTTTTAGTGGGCAGAAGATATACCCAGGCAAGGGTATCAGGTTCATTCGTGCTGATTCCCAGGTAACCCTCTTTGTCCATTGAAGTTTGAAAGTCCAATCTATGATTAAGTTAGGGGGTCTTTTGCATACAATTTCAAGTGTTCTCTTCTGCAGGTTTTTCTGTTTGCCAACTCGAAATGCAAGCGCTACTTCCACAACCGCCTGAAGCCTGCCAAGCTTACCTGGACAGCTATGTACAGGAAGCAGCACAAGAAGGTGCAACATTTTCATCAGATTCATTCATATATTGGCATTCTCTGCCCATGCAATCAACAAATTCCCCTATTTCTGTGCTTACGTAATATAAATAACATGTTTATTTTGATGGTTTGCATGAATTTATTTAGTGTGGCAAGCACAGTGTCTAGAGTTCCATAAACAACACGATTGTTCCAAGTGGAAATGTGAAGTTTGATTCTGTATATCATAATGTCTTTTTGCTGGACACAATTTCTTGGGTAGCAAGCCTGTATATTGCACGTCATTGCAATTGTGAATATCTTATGGATACATGCATATGTTGTATCCTTGAGCCACATGATATGCAGTTATCCAAGTACATCTATCCACCCTTTGTTCATGTGTATGCTCATGTGCAGTTATCCGAGTTTTCTGCAGCAACTGGCTGGAATTGCTGCCTTATATCATGCCCTTGCTGCTATTTTTCTGAATTTCAACGTTGCACTGTAGGACATTCATGCTGAAGCTGTCAAGAAGAGGCGTCGCACCACCAAGAAGCCATACTCACGGTCAATTGTTGGTGCTACACTGGAAGTTATCCAAAAGAAGAGGAGTGAGAAACCTGAAGTCCGTGATGCAGCCAGAGAAGCGGCTCTCCGGTACATTTTCCACCTTTCTAGGCTATTGGTCTGCATTTACATATCCATTTAAATTGTTTTTTGAACTTGAATATTATTTATGTTGGTAAAGCTGAAATGGCTGATTTTAGCTGCTGCCCACATTTGTTCATTTTCATGTAATAGCTGTTGCTCCTTCATTTCAGCAGATTTATTTTTCTTAAGACCACTATTGTTGAATGATTCTGAACTTAATTGTGCATTGTTTAGTGCATGCTTGCATGCTATAGTTTGATCAATTAGCTTCGGGTGCTTCCTTTTGCCCCCTGAATATTTTGGGCCATGCAATTTTTTGCTCTCAGATTCAAACTAATGTGTGCTTTTGATATGTTTATAACAGTGAGATCAAGGAGCGCATCAAGAAAACCAAGGATGAGAAAAAGGCAAAGAAGGCAGAGGTGGCAAAATCTCAGAAGACACAGTCGAAGGGTGGTGCTACCCAGAGGGGTGCTAAAGGTCCTAAGATTGGCGGCGGTGGTGGGAAGCGCTGAAAGTCTCTTGCATCATAGGGAGAGTTCTTCTGGCTTAGCCTTCTCTCCGGCCATATCGTAGAAACAGTACCTTGGTCAAGTTAGCCTGCCGTCTTGAATTTTCACCTTTTTCTGTGAGATGACTTGTCCTGAATGCTTCGGGTATTTTGTTAGTCAATTTACAATTGCACTTATGTTTGGCTATTATAAAATTATCAAGTTTTCTGCATTGACAATTGCGCAGTGAGTTTGATGGCCTTAATTTATTTGCCATCTGTTTTGATGTTTCAATCAGTCAGTGTGTTATCATGTTCTTACACCGTATGGTGGCAGGTGCCATCGCTAAAGACGTAACTATCGATACCCTCCTTTTTATTTAATATACAGGCATATGATTTATTAAGATGTTTGAAGCGAACAAACAGCAGGCATATGATTTTTTTCTCCCGAATAAAATGTGAAGACGGCAATTATTTTTAGTATTTAACATTGCAGTAACCTAGTAATAATCTACGCCCAAGACATCTTTACTTAGATTTTTATCTACACATTAAGACATCTTTGTATACTTCCATTTTTTTCTCCCGAATAAAATGTGGTGAAGACGGCAGTTATTTGTAGTAGGAAACATTGCAGTAACATAATAATCTACGCCCAAGACATCTTTACTTCGATTTTCATCTACACCTTAAGACATCTTTCTATACTTCGATTTAATCAGTAATAAAGGCTGAAATGACAGAAGTATGATAAATTTCCTCAGAAAAGTTGACAACTAGGCCTGAACATCTATATTCACACAGATTGACAGTATGATGCAATGTATGTCTTTGCTAGTCACGAACCTACGTGTTCGCCGGATTAAGCCGCTTCAACAGCACTGCATCCAGGAGATTTCCTCACATCAGTATCAGCCATACATTGCCTGACGTTCATAGCTTCGCTCCATCTATGAGCACTCGCATATGCATTGCTTAACAGAGTATAGTTTCCGCTGTTGCTGGGCTCTAACTCATTGAGCTTCTTGGTGACGATCTCTGCAATGGCTACATCACCATGCGTATTGCATGATCCCAGAAGTATCCTCCAAACAACAGGGTCAGGATCTATGGGCATCTCAGTGATGAATCTCAGTGCCTTCTCCAACTGACCAGCACGGCCGAGGAGATCAACAACACAGCCGTAATGCTTCATCTGGGGTTCTAAGCTGTAAAGTCTTTTCATGCTTTCGAAGTGGTCAAGCCCTTCCTCAACAAGCTTAGCGTTCGCGCAAGCGATCAGTACACCAAGGAAAGTGACTCCATTTGGTCTGAATCCTTCAGTAAGCATAGCTTGAAACAAATTCAGAGATTCCTTCTCGAAGCCATTGTTTGCTAGCCCAATTATGATTGAGTTCCATGACAAGGTGTCCTTCTCCTTCATTTCTTTGAACACTTGCAATGCTTCCTTGGCACTTCCACATTTCATATACATGTCAATCAGAGAATTCTCCATAATGGTGTCAGCTTTGATGTTGTTTCTCCTCACGTACTCATGAACCCACTTACCAAGATCAAGTGCACCCAAATGTGCGCAAGAAGACACTACACTGGCAATCACAATGGCATCTGGTTTCACCTTGGCTCTCTGCATTTGCCTGAAGATCTCAAGAGCATCAGAGAAGTGATTAGCTTGTGAATATCCAGATATCATAGAACTCCATGAAATCAAATCTTTCTTAGGAATTTGATCGAATATTTTCCTTGCTGAAACTATATCTTGTCCTTTTGCATATGCAGCGATCATTGCATTCATTGTTACAATGTTCCTAACCTTCATGTTAAAGAACACCTTTTCAGCTGATTGTAACTGTCCACGTCTTCCAAAGTAATCTACCAATGTATTGCCCAAGTAAACATCCACCTCAATGCAATAATCCTCTATGTACCTGACCATGTAATCTGCCATGCTATAATCTCCTAAACGAGTACACGCAGAAACAACCTTGATCATTGTAACCTTATCAGCTTTCACTCCTTCATTCTGCATTAACTTGAACAGTGCCAAAATATCTTTAAATCTATTGCACTGGCTATATCCACAGATCAGCGAATTCCAGGATACAACATCCTTAACTACCATCTCATCAAAAACAGATCTTGCATAACAAAGATTACCACAGGCAGCATATAGATGAATCAACGAATTGCTAACAAAGATATCTGAAAGAAGACCAAGTTTTGTTATATGGTTGTGCATCTGTTCCCCTTCATTGAGAGCATTGATTCTAGCACAGGCCTTTAGTATGAATGGAAATGTCAGGTTGTCTGGCACCATTCCTCCTCCTTGTGCCTTCTTGTAGAAAGCAATGGCATCTGCCGGTGCATCACTTTGAGCAAGCCCTCTAATTAGGATATTCCAAAGAAAAGTGGTTGGTGCTTCAATCTGATCAAACACTTTATGAGCAAAAACCAAATCTGGTTGGAGAATGGCATAGGATCTGAGAACCTTAGACATTGCATAATGGCAATTGTACAGCCCAGAAACGATGTAATAGGCATGAAGCCTTTTTATGGCTTCCATCCTTACAATGTTGAAAAATGACTGAATTGTTCCATAAACAATGAGCTAGTTAAGGATGAGCAAGGACTGGATATAGTTCAGTACATCTGCTTCCTGCAAGGTATTAGCAAGATGAGTAAAGAAGTTTTTCCATCAAAAAAAGGACTGAAAGAATTAGTCCTTGATTGTGGGACAAATGAACAATACAGCATGCCGTTGAAGCTTATTAAAAGAGTTTATCAACCAGTGAATATAGAGGTTATGGGAATTTGGATACAAGCTTATATCATTAATGGTGATCAATTTAGCACTGACAGACAAATAAACTGTCATTTTAATTTTATTAACTTTCATGGAAAATAAAAAGGTCAAAGAATGCAATGAACCCAACCTTAATATGAAAGATCTTTAATCACAGTTGGTATAACATAGGGAGGTAATTCTAAGATTGCAACGGAAAACTCCCGACTCAATTGAGAGAGTTTCTTTCCAATATTTAGTCCTTATCCCAGGAATTCTACTGAGTCCCATCAACCAAAGCAAGCCCAGGAACCTTAACAGAATTCCTCTGATCGACTAGTTTTCGTACTATTTCAGCATCACTAAACCTACGAAGCTCAGTAAGCATATTGGATAGAACCACAAAATCACCACCAAATTCTCTTTCTAAGGCTAATATCTTCTTCATTGTCCTCTCTCCCATCTCAACTTCTCCATACTTACTGCAACAACCCAACAGCGTCCTCCAGACAGTTGCATTGACTTCCACAGGAAAATCTCTTATTATCTGCTCAGCTTCACGCAAACGTCCAGCCCTACCTAGCATGTCTATGATACACCCAAAATGCTTGACATCTGGATTTATGTTGTATTCATAAATCATGCTTTTGAAAAATGCAACTCCTTGCTCTACCAGCCCTCCATGGCTACAAGCATGGAGGACACTCAAGAAGGTTATTCTGTTAGGTCTGATTCCAGCTCTTCTCATATCGGCAAACAGTTCGACTGCCTTAACTGACAACCCATGCATTGCAAAACCTGAAATTATTGATGTCCATGACACCAAGTTCCTTCTGTCCAGCATTTCATCAAACACCCTTAGCGAATTCTGAATAGACCCAATCTTGGCATACAAGTCTATGAGTGAATTGCCAACCCGAACATCCCACACAAGACCCTCCTTCTCACAATAGCCATGCAATGCTTCCCCGATAAGAATCTTTCCAACATTAGATAGTGCAGGAACAACTGCCAACACAGTTATCTCGCTTGGACTAATGCCTTCTGCCATCATGCGGCGGAAAAGAGCAACTGCCTCGACAGGGCGACAAGCACGCGTATACCCATCTATCATCCCGCTCCACGAAACAACATTCCTACAAGGCATCCGCTCAAAGAGCAGCCTCGCATACTCAACCTCGCCCCATCCAGCAAAGCCTGTTATCACCACATTCCAAGAAACCGCGTTCTTCACCGGCATTTCCTCGAACGCCATCCGTGAATCCGCCAGGCACCCGCACAAGATATACACATTGACAAGGGCAGTATGCACGTAGGTCTGGAACTCGAACCCCTTCCGTACGACAAGCCCATGGAGCTGCATGCAACACCGCGGCCACCCCAGGCCAGCGCAGGCCTTGAGGGCAAACGTGAAGGCGTACGTGTCGTCGGCCGCGTGCCACCGCGCGTGCCTGAAGAGCTGCAGGGCATCCTGCGGGTGAGGGCCATGCGAGTAGGCCTTGAGGAGGGCGTGCCACGGCGTGGGACGCCGGTCGAACACCTGGTGGGCAATGAGCTGGGAGTGGATCTGCAGGAGCTGGCGCCTCCTGTCCTGGTGCTCCAGGAGGAGCGCCACTAGGCGGCGGGCGGCGATCGCATCGACGGGTGGGCTTGTGCGCCCCAAGAAGCGAGGTGACAGCCCAGCCATGGACGGCTAGGACGCGTGGTTACCTACTACCTAGTCTTCCTCCCAAACCCCAAAACCCTAGCACAATACCCCTCTTATACTCTAGTAGTTGTCACTTGCTAGTGCAATCGATGTGGAAGGTGAAGCAAGCAACAATGGAGAATTGGAGATTGGAGAGGAAGTCCATCGTTTTTGCTCACCTTGGGTTGCACTTGCACTTGCGCTCGGATCGGCAGCGTAAATGCGACGGGGAAGACGAAGCAAACGCCAAGGCGGGAATGCAGTTTACGCTTTGCTTACACTCGTGGCGTAACAGCCAGACGTAAAAGGCGGAAACGCGTCGCGCACACACACGAATCGCGAAGTTCGCGACCCGATTCCTCTCCGCCCGCCATGCTGCGGAGTCTCCTCGCGAGAGCAATCCCGCGATCCTCCGCCGCCGCCGCCACCACCCGCGGATTCACCGATCCGCGGAGCTTTCCTCTACTCTTTCGCGAAGGTTCGCGTCTCTCCACTTCGCAGGGCGGCATCGGCAATGGCGGCGGCGGCGGCGGCGGCGGCAATGGCGGTGATGGCGAGGAGGATGACCCCTTCTCGTTCGCGGACCTCCAGAAGCTGCCGCCGGACGTCGCGCGTGACGTGGAGGCCGTCGTCGGCGCGGCCGAGGGGTTCCATGCGGACGCCGCGCGGGCCAGGGGCCTCCTGGAGCGGTGCGGCGCCACGGCGTCCGAGCCGGTCGTGGTGGCCGTGCTGGACCGCCTCCGCAACAGCTGCGCCGCGGCGCACGCCGCGTTCCGGTGGGCCTCGGCGCAGCCAGGGTACGCGCCAGGGCGGCACGCGTGCCACTCCATGCTCGCCATCCTCGCGAAGCACCGCCGCTTCGACGACGCACGCGCCCTGCTCGACCAAATGCGCCGCTCGTCGCTTGCGTCTCCGGCCGCGGTGATGCTTCTCATCCGGCGCTACTGCGCTGCACGGGACGTCGCCGGCGCCGTCGCGGCGTTCCGTGCGCTCCCGAACCTTGGTTTCCGGCCTGGCGTCGCAGAGTTCCATGGCCTCCTGACCGCGCTTTGCCGGTACAAGAACGTCCAGGATGCGGAGCACCTGCTTCTGTCCAGCGAGAAGGAGTTCCCTTTCGAGACCAAGAGTTTTAACGTTGTGCTCAATGGCTGGTGCAACATGGTCCGCAGTGTGCGGGAGGCGAAGAGGTTTTGGAATGCCATGGAAATTAAGGGTATTAAGAGGGACGTGGTATCATATGGGAGTATGATTTCGTGCTTCTCGAAAGCCGGAAGTTTGGACACTGTCATGAAGCTCTTTAACCGCATGAAGGAGGCTGGTGTTATACCAGACAGGAAAATCTACAATGCAGTTGTCTACGCTCTCGCCAAGGGACAGTGTGTGAATGAGGCAAAGGCTCTTGTCCGGAGCATGGAGGAGAAGGGGGTTGCCCCAGACACGGCCACTTTCAACTCCCTCATTAGACCTCTTTGCAAGGCTCGTCAGGTTCAGGAGGCAAGGAAAATGCTTGATGACATGTTAGGGAGAGGGCTGTCACCTTCAGTGAGAACATTTCATGCGTTACTCGATGTGGCTAGAAGCCCCATTGAGGTGTTTGATCTGTTGGATAAGATGAAAGAATTGCAGTGTGACCCAGAGATGGACACTTTCATTATGTTGATCAGGAAATTCTGCCGGTGGAGGCAACATGACAGTGTGGAGAAGCTCTGGAGTGCAATGCCTGCAAATGGGCTAAGCCCTGATAGGAGTGCGTATATTGTATTGATACACGGTTTATTCCTTAATGGGAGACTGGAGGAGTCAGCAAAGTATTACGAAGAGATGAAAGCCAAGGGATTTCCACCTGAGAAGAAGACTGAAGAAATGATACAGGCTTGGCTTTCAGGCAGAGAGCTTGCCAAGGCTTCAGCTTCAGTGGGTTCAAGGGGTGGTTCTGTGTCTCTCAGATCAAATCCTCGAAAGTGATTGGATGATGATTGCCCTTAAAAAGTGATTTATGAAAAGATATGAAGTAGGGGAGGAAGATTCGCTTTGTTCTTCATGAAGAACTGCTAGAAACATTGAAGAAATCATTTCTTTCCCAGGCTAAAGAGAACAGAAGAGAAGCTGAATGCCGTATGTTTTCCTAGTCATTGTGGTCTCTCTTGATATGGTTGTAATTACTAAATGCATGATTTGCTGAAACACTTCACAAGTAAGCATGTCTGGTTTGCTGTATCCCTTTATTTGTACCTTCTAGCTTGTCCTGACTTACATGCCGAATTGTCAGTGCAAATAGTAGAGCAGTTTCCATCATATTCATGATCCAAATCGTTTCATATGGATCAATGTTATTTCATATGGAGTATTTGTTTTCAATGTTAGCATGCCAGGGTGAACTGGCATATTCTGAAACAACCATGTAATAGTTTTTACTGTTCTCAACATTGTGTAGAACCTACAATGTTCATTTGTATGATATATTTTCTTCTTGATGATGCAGCTCTAAATCGCACCTTTTCTGATGGTACTATTTTAGTGCCGTGAATATGAAGAATCTTCCTATGATAGCACATTGGATTTGAAGCTGGGATGGATTACCACTAGCCTGGTACTAATCATTACATTATTAAATCATTACAAGGTGAGAGCATACCTGAACTCCATATTAATCCAATCTGTCTACTTTGTGGCCTAAAATAATGCCAACTTGTAAGTTGCTTCAACCACACTGATGATAATATATGGTATTGGTCAAACACCTTATCCTTGTACACCTGAAGACCTATGTATCACATTCTGTAGGATATACTCATGCTGCCTGCAAGTGGCTTATTCTGCCATATATATCTTCCCCCACCCTGAGCTCTTTGATATGCTCTCTAGATGACGGCATTATCTCTCAACCAGATGCAAGTTGCTTTAAAATTTTACTATCTGTAGAGACGATGACATATTAACAGATACATTTCTGGGGAAAAGAGAAGGGCTCACTTTCTGTGTGCAACTCGCAGTCATGGTTGCCGTGATTCTGTTCAGTGTCTTTTTCATGGTATCTATCTATAGTTGCAAGCTAGTGTCGCTAACTCAAATGAGTCATGATGCGACTGACATAGTGCATGCCTACGTCTTACTTTAATCAATTGATGCATGGTCGCATTCCGTTTGCCTATGCAATGGATGTTGCCATTCCATCAATATCTGAAACCCCTGTACCACAATTTGGATAAAGAACCAAACCTTTTGTTTTTTTAAAAAAAAAAATAAGTGAAAAGATGAAAATATAAAATACTTAGGATAAAACATTTAAAACCATCAAGCATATATTTCAGAATTCAGACTAATGAAGGATAAAATCATATATGTTTCGCTTAGGATATGAGAACAAAAGGAGATGTTTTGCAGATTACCAAATGCATATACTGAACAAATGAATTACATACTGCAAGCATCTACCACCACATTTGCAGAATCATGCTTGCCAGATTTCTAATCATTTTCGTTCTAGTAAATCTAATAATTTTCTAGCCATCACTCCTATTTCCGCCCTTTATCTACAGCAACCTTTTTCTTGCTCCATCCATCTCAGAATGGTGGCAGGATTGTCTGCCACATCTTCATCTGCGGCGAGCTGATGGACTGCAAGTAGCCGCCGTCGTGCCCTGGCGCCGCCGGATTCACCATCTGCATCTGCATGTGCTGCAGGTTCATCATGTACGGCGGCTGCAGCTCGTCGAAGTTGAGGCCGGTGAACCAGTCGTTGTCCTCCTTCACCGTCACGAACCCATTCCTCGGCGGCGCCACGTCGCCGAAGCCGCCGCCGCCGCAGCCACCGTGCCGCAGGCCGGCGGAGGCGTTGTCGATGTCGGAGTCGTGCGTCTGGAAGCTGTCGGACATGGTGTCAGCCGCCGCCGCGTCCATGACCTCGCCGTTCTGATGGTGGTGGTTGCGCGGCGCCGCCGCCGCCACGGAGGCCACGTCCTGCTGCTCCAGCTTCACCTTCTCCCAGTTGTTCTTCTTGTTGTACAGCCGGCACAGCACCCACTCGTCCAGCTGCAGAGGAACAAAACACGGCGAGATCGACATCAGCATCAATCAGTTCAACATCATCACCAATCGAATGCGTCGGAGTACGCGTCGTCACGACGCCTACCTTCTGTGAGCCCTTCTTGCCGCCCGGGGCGCGGTCGGCGTCGGCGAGGCGGTACTCGTGCATGATCCAGTCCGTCTTGACCCCCCTCGGCGCCTTCCCGGAGTAGAACACGAGCGCCTTCTTGATCCCCACCGTCCTCGCGCTCCCCTTGGGCGCCACCGGCTTGTCGGCTCCCGTCGCCTTCCAGTACCCTCTCCCCGCTGCGCGGTTCGGCCTCGACCCGTTCGGGTACTTCCGGTCCCTCGGCGTGAAGAAGTACCACTCTTTCCTCCCGAACAACGCCTTCTCTGCGCACACACAAAACCACACAAACATCAGACACAAAACCAAACCAATGGATGAACAGATCGACGGAGAGTACCAAGAAAAGAAGAGGCGTACGTACCAGGGAGATCCCAGGGGTCGAGCTTGTAGAGGTCGACCTCGGCGATGATTGGGACGGGGAGCGGCTGCCGGGCAACCTTGCGGCAGAGGTAGTGCACCACGAGCTCCTCGTCGGTCGGGTGGAAACGGAAGCCCGGCGGCAGGTTCAGCTCCGCCTCCGCGTCCCTCCTCCCGCTGCCCCCAACCGCCGCCGCCATTTCCATCCTTCTCCTCTCGTGAAAATGTTGGTGATGACACACCACCACCACCAACGCTGCTGCTGCTGCTGCTGCTGCTGCTGCCTTTGTTGATGCTGCGCTTCCGTGGCGACCAAGTCGGTTCGTGGCCTCGGACACGAGGTCGCGGCTATATATGGGGGTGGCTCCTCCGGAACGTGGGCTGCAGGTGGGCCCGGCCCTGTCCCCTCCTGGACCTCGCCGGATGAGGATGTGCGCTCGCGGCTACTACGACGAAGGTTCTCGCGCGTAGAAAATAGCTTGACCTCTCTCAAAGGGCGAAAGCCTCATGGAAACAGAAGAGTCAAAAGACAGACAAGCTAGCGAGCGAGAGATAGATCTTCCGCGAAGAAAAAATATTGTAATCTCGCGCCGGCTCATGGCTTGTGGATGGCTGTGCGTGCAGTGCAGCATCGCCAAGACAACAACAACTCGATGTTTTTGACTGTTTTTGCGCACACACACATATCTGCCCCCGATTGTTTCGTGGACTCCGGCGTCGTAATCGCCCGGCGTGCGTGCTTAAGCTTTCACCTGCTGCACCACGTGCGAATTTTGCTCTGCTTCTTTCTCTGCATCGGTTGCGCCTTGCATGCAGTCAGTCAGTCACCAGTCGTTGTGTAGGCAGGCGGTGCCCAGGAAATTCCTGCCTGCGTTGTCGACGCATATGGAATTCGGTTTTTAGGATGTGGATTTGGTAGTTTCTCTAGAACTATTCATTTCATTTGCCTGTCAATTGGAGTATTGGACGGCGTCTTGGCTTGGATTTTTCTTTCACTTGCAGGGGCCTACGCTAAGAGGAAAACTCGCGCGCACGAAATGAAAGGAAAGCAATTGAGCGGACACTTGGGGGGGCCCGGATCACTGTCGATCGGTCTGTCTCTGAAACGATGCATTCAAAGTTGCCAATTACCGGATGCTTTCAATCCCCCGGCGCTGCCTAACGTGATATCCAAGAATCTGACAGCTTTAACACAAGGAGCTTAATGCAAGCCGGCCGCGTGTTCCCTTTACTAATCTCCGTAGCATTCATGGTTCTATGTGTCCCTGTCAGGCTGTCACATACTAGTAGCATCACTGATCGCTCTAACTGATTCCACAGGGAGGCTGTACTGCCCAACTGTAGCTTCCATATCGATCCATCTACCGATCGACACACGAGGATATGCTTCGAATATCACTCAGCAAATTCAGAAGGGTATCGTTTCCATTCGCCTCCAAACTATGGACCGTTCATACTTGCATGGCACCACCACGATTTCTCACTTTTTATCACAGAATCACTTCGCTTCGCAGCCAACGAGAGAGAGTAGGTGCATCTCCTCTAACCCTCTCGCCGTCAGTAAAATTAAAAAGGAAAAAAATATTTTTTATGCTGCCATTCTGCACGTGGCTGGCTGGACATCGATGATGCCTATCCATCCAGATGCAGTGAACCAGCCGCTGCCTGGGTCGGGTGTGGGTGCGATGCGAGCCGCAACGTACGGCGAAGGTGGCGAACAAATCCACAGGTGGTTGGTACGCCATAGTGCCATGTTTTCGTCCTAGAATACAAGCGTTTAGAGTTTTCTACGGGTGTAAAGAAAAATTAAATTAAATTACAGATAATTAAGATAAGTGACCTGATAAAAATTTAAATTAGAGATGATTATAGTTGGTTAAGTTGAGAACCTGAGGTAGTAGTGATAGTAATGGAGAAGTTCTACATTATATTAAATTTTAAACGCAGAAAATACTATCTTTTTTAGGCCGGAAGAAATAGCACTATGGACACAACGTAAGATGGCTAAGACCTAGTTTAGTTCCCCAAACTTTTTTTTTCCAAAAACATTATATCGAATCTTTGAAAATATGTTAGAGGGAAACGTTGAGAGGAATCTTTTGAGCCTAACTAATCCCACTTATGGCTAATTATAGATTAATTAGGCTCAAAAGATTCGTCTCGCGGTTTCCAGGCGAGTTATGAAATTAGTTTTTTTATTCGTGTCCGGAAACCTCCTCCGTTATCCGGTCAAATATCCGATGTGACACCTACAAATTTTCTTTCTATGGCTATGTTTAGTTCCTGAAATTGGAGAGAAGTTTGGGGAAAGTTGATAGTTTGGAAAAAAAAGTTAGAAGTTTATATGAGTAGGAAAGTTTTGGATGTGATGTGATATGATGTAAAGTTGAGAGTTTGGGGGAAGTTTGGTGTGAACTAAACAGGACCTAAACAAGCCCTAAATATGCTGCGTCATGTCGACAGCCGATTTATTTTTCCATTCCTCCGGTGGTAGACTATGGTATATGGTATGAAAAATCAGCCCAAAAAGGGACGGACGGCGGCTGCGATGAGAGCGATGGCCGGCTTGTTTTGTCTGCTTCCCTGGGGAAAAAATTAGCACTACTGCAGGTCTCTGGTTGGAGCTTTAATTGAAAAGTTTAGTTGTGTTACCACACAACTGGAATGATCACTGGAAAACTTTATTGGCATGACACGACAGTGTGTGAAGAGGCTAATTTACGGTTGGTGGCAAGACGATTAGTTGTCTTCTGGTTAGCTGAATTTACAGTGACAGAATCATGCAAAAGGGATTTACATCCCAAACAAGCGTGAGCCAAAAGTAGTAATATTTTAGGGTAGCTGGCATCAGTTAACCCTAGTGGTGCACAAGGCAGAAACTTCTTGATCAAGTATTGTTTTCTTCAACATCAAAAGGAATTATTGATTTGTTAATCGAGGTGGATGAAGGCATAAACCCACATGCATGTCTACCGCTTGACCCCGTACAAGATTTTAATCCTCCCTTTTCTAGTCGGCCACTAACGTTGGAATGGAGCTTAATATACACAGGCTAGCTAGGTGGGCCCTGGGCAGTGCCTCCAACTGGCAGTTAATTAGCAGCAACGTTCATCTTTCTAGTTAAGATGCACTATTGAATTCCTCAGGAGAGTTAATTCACACAGAAAAAATATGAACATTAATAAAAAAGAAACCCACTAAAGAAAAAATATAAATTACTCCCTTAAACTATCAAGGTCGATCAAATTACCCCCTAAACTCAAATACCATATATTTTTAACCACGAACTTCTAACCGGATAAATTATCCCCCCTAGAACTGTTTTGGGTGGTTTTAACCAAGAGCTTGCACACATGGCGTCAACGTGGCAATACAGTCAACAAAAATAATAATAGTCAATTATAGGTCCCATCTGTCATTTTCTTTCTTCTCTCCCTCTCTCTCCAATATCCTCTCTTTCCTCTCTCTCCGCTCTCTCCTCAATGGGAATGGTGGCGTCGGCCAGCGAAGAAGGCAGGGCTCAGCATGAGGGAGGCAGCCGAATGCGAGGGTGGGATGTGGACGGCGGCCGGACTTGCTTCGAGGTGGGGAACTTCAGCTAGTGGTAGCGGCGGCAGTCTCGAGCGTGAGCTCGGTAACCATGCCAACGCCGTAGCCACGTCCTTTCTCCACCGCCACCATCAATCTCTCCGATGGGAGCAAGGCGACGCAAAGAGGGGCAACACCTACGTCGGCAATGCCTTCTCGAGCGAGGTGGGTGGAGGCCAGCGGAGCTCGCCCGGGTGGCCGGTGACTGAAGCGGAGCTCACCTAGGCTGCCGGTGGTGGAAGCGGAGCTCGCCCCGTCGCCCTCAAAGGCGTCGATGTCGCCCGAATATGCGCCATCACCGTCTATTGCACTGCCCTCCGACCCGCCACCTGCCGCCTCGCGCGTCGCCTGCCGCCTCTATCACCGCTCGCAACTATGCCCACATGGGCTCGAGCCCTTCCTGCTGCCTCCTGCTAGGGGGTTATTTGTTTGGTTTGCATAATTAGGGGGCAAAGAATGTCTGGTTTTGTGGTTTAGGGGTGTAATTCAGTCGACAGCAATAGTCCAGGGGGTAATTCGTACTTTTTCCTTCGACTATTGGTTACTACTCCCTCCGTCCCCCCCAAAAAAAAAATCAAATACTAGAGTTTGAATTTTGTCCCACAAAAAACCAACTTCTACCATTCTATACCTACCCTTAGCACGTAAAACAAGAAGTTTTACCCCTTCAATACCCTTTACCTACTCATCACTCTTACTTTTTTTTTCAATGATTAAGGGCATTTTAGTCATTCTCCATCTCCACCAATTCCACCTTGGGATGCTATGAATGTAATTTTTGTGGGACGGAGGGAGTATGTGTAAAGGCCAGGGAGCTAATCAACATATTAATTACTTCAAGTAAATTTCAATCAACCTATGTTTGATAGTTTTTTTTAATACAGGGAACAGGGATTATATTACTTAACTAAAGTATCGTCACAAACAAGTTGTGAGATAAACCTATGTTTTGTTGTTAAAGCTGCATAACATATACTATGATATCCTTTCAAAAAAAAACATATACTATGACCAGTGGTACGTAATCTTAGATATAATGGTTCAAAGTATCATATAACATTAGGTATACATGTTGAGTATATTTTTACTTAAACTTTTAAAATACAACATATATGATTTTTTTTTATTTCTTGACTGAGGCTATTGGTTTAACTCTTGGCTAGTTAAAAATAATAATAATTCAGATATGATAAATTTAATTTTGATTTAAATAAGGGTGGGGTTTTATATATGAAACATTTAATACATGTGATTCTCTGTCATTTTAATCATAAAATATAAGGTATTACTTTATTTTTGAAATACCTCTCGATCGTTGTACTATCTACAATAAGTGTACAATAAGTGATTTCTCAACTTTAGAGTTTACATCAATTTAAGAGCAATTTTACGGTACTTGAGAAGGTACCATGAGGTGCCACTTTTTCTATTGTACATTTGGTACCTAGATACTATGAGGTACTAAATTTTACACTAAATTTTTTGTACCTCCTCAATAACTATAAAATTACTCTCAATTTAAAGTTTAATATCTTCATAGATGAAGAGACTAATCCAATCCCATTGGTTGAGCCACGGCTTATAAGTCGAGAAAAGCAAACGATGTAACAAAAAATAATAATTTTATGGTAAGAATGCTCTGATTTTTGGCGATCCAAAAGCCAAAGCTCAAAAAAAGAAAAAGAAAAACAATGGGAAAAAGCCTAAGATCAACAGTATAATTAGATTGTGTACTTGCCATTCTAGCTTTGTTATAAGTCAAATATTTATATCTATGTCTTTGATCATTAACTTGTTAAATTCATGTAGTTCAATAACATGAATAACGTAAATCTTATGATGTTGAACTATATGAGTTCTTAGAAATTAATAATAAACATAGAAAATTAATTTGACTAATAATAAAATTAGAAAGTTAAGTAATGTGAAAGGGCATGAGTAGAATTTGATTCTCGATCAACAATTTAAAAGTTCTGACGAGTAACATCACTGTGGTCAACGAGATCGGCTAATGTGGTCACTGGGTCAGATAGGCATATCCACGGAAGATATCCATGGTGCTGTGTCTAGGCCGGAATAATCGATCATGACGCAAGAGCGGACGCAACGAGCGACGTCGATCGATCGATATCCGAGGATTTAACTCTCTTAATCGCGAAGGTGTCACCACAGCCATGCATGCACGCATGCATTGACCGGACCAAACCCCGGCCCGGCCGTGACAGGTCCGACCTACCGGCTGGCTGGCTACAACCGTCCGTGCGATTATTGCCGAGTCATTGCATCACGTGTGCCTGCGCCTGCCTATCTATCTTCCAGTCTTGATCCATGCGTTGTGCGGCTGCGGGTGACCACTATACTGTTGGGTAACCCCGGGTGACGACATCTGCATTGTTATTTCCTAGCTGAAGCAGTTCGTGGGAAAGCACACGTGAATCTCACTTAGGGGTGGCAATGGGGTGGCGGGGCAGCCTGGACAGGACGCCCCCACCCCCGCCCCCGCTCCCTGCATTCTTCCCCGTCTTCGGTCCCAGTCAGTAAATCGGGTGGACGGGTGAGCAGAGCCCAACACCGTTCGGATGGACAGCAACTGCGAAGCGTCGATTAGGACAGTTGTAGGCAGCACACCGCGACAAGAGGACACTGGCCAGGTGCGGTGTGCCGTGAGAAGGTGGCGAAGAGGCAATACCAGCTAGAGACGGTAGCAAAGAGACGGCGTTGTCTCGAGGCGGCATACTGAGACCGAAGAGGGAGATAGACGTGAGAAGAGATGTGAGTGGCGGCTGGGCAAGGATTTGGGAAAACTAGGGTTTTGCTTATATAGTCCTTCATTAAATTGGCCAGATGGGTCTTAGAATATGCTATATCTTTTGACATGTACTTCTTTCGTTTCAAGTTATAAGACGTTTTAACTATGGTCAAAATCAAATTGTTTCAGTTTTGACTAAGTTTATAGATAAATATAGTAATATTTATAATACTAAATTAGTTTCATCAAATCAATAATTGAATATGTCGATAATATGGGCCCGGGGGTATGCGGAGTACGGGGGAGTTACCTTCCCGTCCAGCCACGTGGCCCTACAGCCTGGCCCTCCCCCCACATCTCGGAATACGCAGAAGCAGCCAGGGAGTCTCGGGGTGCCACGTCACACCCCTCGGGCCCTCGCGCTGCCTCGCCCCGAGGCCCTCGCCCGGCTGCCACGTGGCGAGGGGAGCGAGCAGGGCGGAGACTCAGGCTGAACCGCCATCAATGCGTGGCGCCCCAACCGTCTCTCACCGCATTTAATGCGGTAAGGGCGGTCGTGCGGTGCTGCCCAATTAACCCACGTCAATCGGGCGTGACCAGACTGTGACTGGCCTGTCACCGGTCACATTTGATCGGACGGGCGGCTGTGCCCCCATGTTCCATCCTGTACCCAACGGAGTGGGGGCGGGTATGCCCTATCCTATCGAAGCGTCATTCAGAGCTCCCTCCATGTGAGAAGGACCGCCACAAGTCTTCGTTCATTTAAGAGGGAGTGACGGGGCTGTCCCCCGTGTCAGGCGGCGGGCGGCGCTGGGGTCCACTCGAGGACGGACGACTGCTTAGCTTCCAGGCGAAGGCACAGATCGTGGTCCGGTCTGAGTAGAGTGGGTCCCCCTCCCGTGAAAGAGTGGGTAGAGGCGGCGCATGTGGGATCCCCTTGAACTATAAAAGGAGGATCGAGAGTGCTCTCCAGGGGGATTTTGGGTAACACTCAATGATAAGTTCCACACACAGGAGTAGGGTATTACGCTCCATAGCGGCCCGAACCTGTATAATCTTGGCGCCCGTGTGTGATCTCGAAACACTCCAGGCGGATACACGATCTCAACAAGCGAGCCTTTCCCCCGGCCGAACTCACAAAAGAGGGATCTCTCGATCACCCGCTAGAGAGGATCACTCCTCGACAGAATATATTTTCATAATAAATTTGTCTTGAGTTAAAAATGTTACTATTTTTCTCTACAAACTTATTTAAAATTAAAGCAATTTGATTTTGATCAAAGTCAAAATATCTTGTAACCTGAAACGGAGGGAGTAACTCATAACTCCAGAGCCTCGTGGGTCACCTCACCAGTAGGTCAATTTTTATCCCCGCTCGACACCGCTCGCCCGCGGGTGAGATCCCCCCTCGCGGCGGCCTCATAGGGTGGGTCCCCGGTCCCAACAAGAAAATTGTCATTTTGTTATAGTCTATATATACTGTACAATAATTAAATCAGAGTGATGATTTCCAGTTCGTGGACGAACCGAGTATGCGACGACACCATCCTTGTCGTCGCGTTGCGTTGCACGCAGTCGATATGCATACTCACGCACGCACGCCCGGGTGGAAAAATCGATCGATCGGCGGGCGGTCGCGGATCGCTTGCTGGGGCGTTGCACGCAAAACGCCGCTACTTTTTGCGCGCGCGCCTTCGAGCGAAACGGCTGACCGATCGATCGATCCACGATCCCCTTGATGGCGAGCCGACGACGACGGCGCGCGCTGGAGGTTGGAAATCACGGGCGTTACGTGGTGCGCGCGCCGCGTGCGATTCAACAAACACCAGAGTTTCTGCGGGCAATTCCCCCTCACGGCCTCGCCTGCGCAGCGCGAGTTGTGGATACTGGTCGACGAGACAGCCGCTAGCCGCCGCCACCGAGAGCAAGCAAGACGACGACGTGCGGACGCCTCGTCGCGGAGAGGTGGGTGACCGGTGACACCGACGGCCGGGCCGGCCGGCGCCCGACTACGACGCGGCAGTCAATTCAATCTCGTGCCGCGCGGCAGGCCGGGCAACTAAGGAAGCGAGCGACGTCTCTCCTGTGATCGATCGAGCCGTGCGTATAAGCGTTTAGCACGTTGAGCACTTGGGCTGCTACTACTATTACGGTGTTCGCTTCAACGTCACCGTCCTGTCCACTATGCATATTCCTCGCCCGTGCTGCCTGCTGAATAGTCGTACCAGTTCATCGATGATCGGTTCATCCATGTCCGGCTTCTCAGGAAGATTCGGATTTTCTGACCGACAGTACGGTATTGTGACCAAAATGGAATAATCTAATATGGATATACTCCCTCCATCCCTAAATATAAGATATTTTGGTTGGATGTGACATATTCTAGTACACTGTCTAGATACGTTGTACTAGGATACGTCACATCCAACCAAAATCCCTTATATTTAGGGACGGAGGAAGTACCTCATAATTGGGCCGAGTTTAGTTCTAAACTTTAAACCCAAAAACGTCACATTGAACTTTTCTACACACAAACTTTCAACTTTTCTATCACATCATTCCAATTTCAATCAAACTTTCAATTTTGATGTGGAACTAAACACACCCTTGTACTACCAAATTAATATATTATAGGATAAAGAAAGTAGATTATTCGGTGACCGGTGACCAGTTAGTAAGGGCCATTCTTCGTAGTTAGTAAGGGTCATTCTTCTCAATGATTTGGAACTCATCTCTCGCACACGTAAAACAAAATGACTCATTAATACATGATTAATTAATATTAATTATTTTTTAAAAAAAATAATTAATATTTTTTAAATAATATTTTTATAGAATAATTTTATAAAAACCACACCGTTTAATAGGTATAATATTTTTATAGAATAATTTTATAAAAACCACACCGTTTAATATGTTAGGAAGGGTGCACGGAAAAGAAAAAGGAGTGGAGTAGAGAATATTAAGTAAAGAACACGGCCTCAGCCCTGCTCATGATTTAGAATGGGTCGTCAGCCTTTCGACACGTACTATGTACTAGGTAGGGTGACAAATCAAAAGGACTATGTTATCAAGATATCATTTGATCAGGCGTTAGTCCTATCTTTGCTATTTGTGTCCTCGAGTGTACGATGCTGTGGCTCAGTTCAATGAACTAGCCGCAACCCAAATTTGCCATTACTTTTCACGTGAAAATGCATGTCTCCAATAGTTGCCGCGCAGTTAATGTGACTTGTGTGCGGTCACTGTGTAAATCATAGATCTGTCAGATCAGAAAAGAGCTTGTGGTCACTTCAGTGATTAATTGGAGGGCAAATGCGAACAATGCAACATCCATGATGAAATTAAACAGCCTTATCTTCTTTTATAAGATAAAATTTAAATTTTCAATCTTAAATTGATAGTTAATTTTAGGTTTTATTTTTATCGTAATTTATTTTTCAGTTTTTATTTTAGATCGCTAAGAAATTTTTTAGTTACAAATATGTTGTTTAATTTATTCCCTAAATAAGCTAAACGATGAACTTAACTAATTAGAGTATCTAGAGAAAGCTCAGCAAACCACACAATCGTAGTAATCATATAACTTCGACAAAGAAAAACACAAGAGTTCGGTTTTCTTATGGTCGCTGGAGACTGGTGAGGTAGGTGTACTTGTGAAAAACGGCGTTCCACAGGAGGTCCATTGAGATTGGCGAATGATCAGATAACAACACCGGGAATTATAGCCACACAGACACAGCCTCAGTCGAGCAAATCAGCAGCAATTCACATGCGCCGTACTGTACTATTGTCCAGCCTTGGCCCTTGGATTCACCTTCTTGTTTTGCAGCACGTTGAGCTAGCATGGCATGAAAATTTTCACCGTTGGCACCGACGAACCGCGGCGGCAGGCGGCAGCCAGCCAAGCTATGTGGTCGCAGAGTCGCAGTGCGGCCGGCCCAACACAGCTGCGGGCCTGCACGGCCGCACAGGTAAACTCGCGGTCTGCGTGCGAACACGCGCGACGCCGTGCATACCGCGCATACTACCGTCATGCGTTTTAAATGACATGTCCACCTATAGCATGCGCGTGGCTCGCCGTAATCGCAGTACTATCCAGTATTTGCAGCATTGGTACAGCAAGGTTAATAATACAGTCGACCTATTAGCTATAAACTTATTTCTAGCTTTCTCTCAGCCTAACCATATAATAAATAGCTCTTTACAATTAATATAGGGCCCACTTATTTCTATCACAGAATTCTTGGTTCTTGTGTCTAAGCCGGCTGTAAGTTTACAACCCGCTTCTTCTCTCTCTCATCTCTTTTTCAGTATTTAGCCGGCTTGTAGCCTACTATTATACTTGCTCTAACTACTGCTACTTGCGTCGCTGTTCTCTTTATGTCGATAAATGCTCGAGGTAAGATGAGTTTTTTTAATAATGAAAGTTTTATTCAGACCCAAAAAATTTACACCGAGATGCTATAATCCAACTGGGCCTACTCTCAACCTTTGCATATAATGCACACTGCCAAAAAAAAAAAAAGAATGAAACAACTAGAAACCTATCCCAAGCATGAAGGTTTAATAGAAATATAGATTTTTAGTAACTATCAATATGTAAACTAGACCAACACCCGTGCTCTTACGTAAACTCATGTACCATCTAGTCCAACTATAAATATCCGGATAACCAATATCCCTTATTGAGAGGTCATTTTACATGGATGCGCCAGTCGAAGCATTGCGAGTTCATGCAGGATTGATCGGCCTGGTTGTTTGTCCCGGCTAGAACTCCACTGCCTCTGCGCAAGCAACGCGTCCACCTACATTTGTCTGGCAAGTAGAAAAGCCGAAAGCAACTGGGCTACATCATGGATACGCTACAAAATTTTGATAACACGAAAATTTCGACGTAATTTAGTCTAAAGTATTACCAAAATTTGATAAAGTTTAAATAGTTAACTTTTACAATTATCAAAGTTAGGTAAGGTAGAATTGGTAAAACGCATTTCAAATAACAAGGGAATCGCAAGGATACTTGAGCAAGACCGAGATTATTTCAGGGCATACACATCACACACCTTTGGAAACATCAGAGAGCACAAATGGGGCCACCCCAGACCCCTCAATCGCATATAGTTATAAATGATTTAAGATTCCACAGGTGATAATTTCAGTTAGTTTAAAATCCTTCTATGGCTGTACAATACAGGAAAACTCAACACTCAACGAAAATGTGTCAAAACACTAATCTGGCCCTTAAGCGGCAAGCTACAGGCAAAGCATCTGGCTAGCTTATCTAAAACTGAACCGAAAAACTCTGCAAGAATGGGTTGTCAAACTGGGCTCACAAAGTGTCAGCCCTGCATCATGTTGCACGTCTGACATGCCTATCTACAAACAGCATGACTATGCTGCAAATTTACAGTGAATTACAATTGATTGGTATATTTCGGAGTACAATTACTGTATTTAAAGTGGTTCCATAGACCCACTCTTTAGTCTCTCCATTCGTGCTTGCAGGCCAGATAACGCTCTCTCGTCCATGGGTGGAATAATATTTTGTGTTTGTGGGTCAGCATCCAATCGTGTTCCCCCATGGAGTGTATTACCATTCATGCTCGGCAATGGACGAGCCTGAACTCCATCAAAATTGGCACCAACAGCAGCAGCTTGAATGCTTTTCATCCGTTCCCTAAGGGCATCCAACGTCCCTGCTGGCATAGAAAGAACAATTCATACAATCAGATTATAAAGCTTAGAAGTGCAGCTTAACAGCAAGTATGACAGAAGGCAGACCTGAAGATTGGTATCTGTCGGTCTGTAGGTTAGTAGTTTGTAACCTATTATCAATCTCCCCTTGACCTCTGAAGGGGTGTGTGTCACCACCAGCATCATCTTCATTACAATCAGTTTTGTTATTTATCGATTTTGTGTGAACCGGTGAAGGTGCAAATTTTGGAGAGGGTATAGGTGCAATTGGCGGAGGTGTGGATAATGGAAGGCTGGAGGGAGTTCTTCCAGCAGCAGCATTCTTCTCCACCTGCATGAGCCAAAAACGATAATAGCCAATCAGTTAAAAACACCAAAACTAGCTTAAACACCTCCAGGATTGAAATAGCAAACCTGAGCTAGCCCATCTCTGATATAGGTTCTAAATGCTTCACTTGCATTCTGAAGCTGAGCAAATATATCAACCTGAAAATAGTTCTTGTTTCAGGAATTAAAATAGAAAAGGTAGCTTATGCGACATACATTATAATAACTGGCTGAAATAAACAAACTCATAACCAATAACAAACAAAAAAAAATCAAAACTCTTAACACAAGAACACAAAAAGAATCAACAACTAGGGTTCATAGAACTTTTGGATTCACTTGATCCACCAGGACCAGGTGAAAGATGAACAAATTGTACAGGACCTGGCAATTACTTTATATAACATCATGTTGCACTTTCACGATGAATAATATACCTTGGGGTACAGTTGGGTTATCCGGTAGAGTTCATAAAGACCAATTGTACATGTTTGTTTGTCACCAATTTTCTTGAATACAGCAGCAAGCTCTTGCTACCCATAATCAAAAGAAAGACAAAATAGAACATCAATTGCTGTACAAATTTGCAAGCAGTAATTTACAAATGTTATGTTAGTTAAGAATCAGTAATACTACCTTCAACTGTGCGTCAGTTGAATGAGTTGATGGGTTTGGATTATTGGACCCTGCATCACCCCAGTGAGTTTGGCCCATAGTTCCAGATGGAGTCAGCATTCTAGCTGCCGCAAGGGTCTAGAACACAATAGTATCAATTAAAAAAAGGATGTCCATGACAGTTTGTTGTGGAACAACAAAAGGATGTATTTTTTTTACCTGAAGATTAAGATCAATGTATGCCAAAATGATTGGCTGAGGTTCAGCATCTATAGGAACCATTGAAAGGTGACCTTTGATTGCTGTACCACGAAGCTTTACAAGTTCATGCAACACAGTTTTGACCATTCTAAGTGGCTTGTCATCGGCTCCTGCCCTGCAGGACATGCAAAGCATCTACTTGTATCTAAAACCCCAAAAGAAATAAATTTAAAAGCTAACTATTAAGCTCCAGGAGAACAGCAGTAACCTTCTCCGAATCTCTTCCATCCCTAGTTCTTGCAAATAAATATGAATGCTTTGAAGAATGCGATCAAGGTCAACTTCATATATTGTACTTTGTAAAACCTGAAAGACAATGTGACATCAGGCGGATATCCTGTATACATGCACATCCATAGCTAGCAAATAACCACATACCTTTGTCAACTTAATTAAACATTTGACAACTAAATCTGAGAACTTCTGATTTTTCACTGCGAGGGACTCTGGTGGTGTAGGGGATGGCCATCTTGAAGGGTCTAAAGGCCTCAGCAAATTAATAAGCACAACGAATGAGGATGTTCTCTCAGCATTATCCTGCTCCAAGTATGACCATTAGAAAAGAACAAGTAGCAACTAAACTGAGCATGAAAATGAAGATACAAACCAAGATTTTAAGCATCAAGACATTTAGAGCTTTGAGTAGCTGACTTCCATCATCCATAAGAGGAACCCTTTCATCTAAGAGCCAAAGTAGTAGCTCTGTGATAAGGTTATCTAGAGTACCCTCCTTCACAGCATGAGCAAGACGTTTGATCTGGAAAGTCTGAAATACAGCCTATACATAAATAACATTGAACCAAACAAAGAGCAAAAGGAGAAAAGAGTACACAAACAAACCTGCATGAGAGTATTTAAAACATATTTGCAAGATCTTGACGAAGCCCCAGATAGGCTAAAATTAAAAGTTTTTGGAACCTGAAAGGTTTGCCAACATCAGAGTTATAGTGACAAAAGTTAACCTAAAGAAAATAGCAAATGCTTACCATAACAGCCAAGCATGAAACTAATCTGTCAGCTTCCTTGATCAGATCATCAAGGACAGAGCTTTCAGGATCAACTGCCTGAGTTAGCTCATGGCAGATAACTTTCATTCCTTCAACAGACTGCATAAACAAAAATAAATCAGACCAATAGTTGTGGTAAAATAATGAATCAGGTAGAATGTTATAGTATAGAGAAACAAATATTTATGTTTGCTCCTTACAAAGAGGAGATGGTGCTCTACACTGTAGTAAATATATGTACTTCACGAAAATTATTTCTGGCATTTGGAATTAGAATATACGGCATAATAGTTATATGCAAACAAGTGCAAGACACGAGCATCACGCTAGTAACAACAAAATGCATCAATGCAAAAGGTAAAACGGTGAAGAAACATAACAAATCGGCAAAAGCATGACCTGCTCAGGCAAACCTAGTGCAACAATATCAAGAGCTTCACGCCAATCTGCTGGACCAGGTGTTGCGGTTGCCATCTGCCTGGGTACCATATGAGCATCAGAATACCCAAAGTTTTCCCTGTTAATAGCATGCATGCACAAGTAGAGTTACAACACTCTCTTCAAAAAAAAGTAGAGTTACAACACGAAACAAGGAAACAAGATGAACAGTTTGAAAAAGATGGATGCAGAACCTTGAAATCATTGACCCTGCCATTGAACGGGAAACCGCTTCCCCGCTTTGCTCTGCAATATCAGACCCATTCTCTCTAACTGAACGTCTCAAAGCTGCTCGAGCATCACCTGGCCTTCCTTCTCTTCTCTTATCCATTTCTCGAGCCTAATATAATACCACCAAACAGCATAATCATACACACCTCAGATTATACCAGGTGATTTTGTAATTTTAAACAAAAAAAGGTCTGGTAGGGTCATAGACAATAACCTTCCATTTAAATCTATCATCAAGCATGCTTCTTTGAGCATCCGAAAGTTTTCCAACATATCTCCATACATCATCTCCTGCATTACCAGAGTAAACAAATGCCATAAGGACCCCTTTCAAAAATATACCCTTCAAATAAATACCATAAATTTTGCCGTGATGTAAACGCTGCTAATATGTTCAGTGTGAACGTTCAGCGGTTTGACACTTGTGCAATAAGTATGAATGCATGAAGCATTTTTCTAGCACTCATAGTGAGGCTCGCAATAGTGAAATTAAACCTTCAGTATTTCAGTACAAATAAGAGCACCTAATTTTGCAACAGAGTACAACTCATGCATTGATTTCAAATATCAACTGCATAATTGTCAAAAAGGCACTCAAAGTATGGGTGGAGAGGACATACCAAGGTTCTTGTATGCAGTGGCAAGTGTATTAAGAGCAGCTTTCCGGATTTCACCATCACGTTCTGCTGTTAATGCCGCTACAGATGGCAAATTTTTCAGTAAACCACTAACCTGCAAGGAGGAAAAAAAGAAGTGTGAAACGAGAGACAATATACCAATTATCAAGAGGGGAAAAAAGGACGATAGAATGATACGTACCTCAGTCCCATGATGGTCCATGAAATATCCAATAATATCAACACATTCTATCCTAGTACGGTTATTCTTGGAGCGTAGACCCTCCAAAATGTATGGGAGAAGTTTTGGAAGAGAATAGATGTTGACCATTTGCTTTATCAGCTCTCCCATTTTTTCTCTGACTTTTTCGATGTTGTGGCCAGACTGCAATACAGCAGTTGTTTAGGAATGAATCGAAAATTTAAAATTATAGGCAAAGATTGCAATGGCATATAACAAATAAATATGTTCGATCAATCTGAAGAATATACTTCTCCAGCCTGTGTTTCTGATGGGAAGATTCAGGATTACACTAATCAATATTTGTGCACTCTATGTACCTTCTCCATAAGACATGGAAGGAAAATTGCAGCTTCAGCTTCTGTTAACATGTATGACTGATCTTTCAGAACATCAAAGAGCTCAGGAAGGAAGTCAAGCACCTAAAGGTAAAAACAGCACAGAAGATACACAGAAATCGAATAAGTGATAGCCCAGAGAAAAAGAAAATAAGGCACAGAATAACCAGCATAGTGATTTACCTTCAGCAAACATGTTGTGTTAGATTCACAAAATCGCAAGACAAACCACCTTAATAGTATATCGAGAAGCTCAATCACTTCTTTCCTACTAGAAGGCAATGCCTGCATAATAAGAATATCATTAAAAAAAATAAAATTGTAAAAATAGGTTACGTAGCAAGTGGCATGAAAAAAACTTCCAAGATGATCATTTTTCCAACCTTCTGTAGTAACTCAATACCATCTATTTGCCTCTTAAAATCAGAGTTCCATAGTCGCAAGCTTACATCTTCTCGGAAATGCCTAAATAACTCAATCTGTAGATAAAATTTTGTATTAATAAATCAAAGGATATGTAAACACAGCCTAGTAGTACTTAAAAAAAAGAGAGAAGCAAATGCATGATATATCACATGGCAATGACCACGAAACACATTAACACATATTGAATCACTAGATTCTTATGCATTGAAATATAGTAAAAGATATTTGCTACGGAATCTAATACAGTAAGTAGGAACTCGTTTTTGCACATGCACAACAGACATCATACCAGCTTAGAACACCAGCACATCTGCAACCCTAAGGCTTAGCTTCATATTAACCTACTACCATATATCATGTAACCACTTCTAGATCTGACAGGTCACAGGGAACTATATAGAGACAGACTAATTTGGATGCAACTGTTACAAGTACATATTTTTTTACTGATAGAAGATTAGTTGCAATCAAATGGTATCGATAGGCTATTTATTGCCACATAATATCTGAATCACCAGTATCTGTTATGCATAAATATCATAGCAATACAGAACACACAAAAGAAATATATCTGGGAGAAAAATGCAAGAAGCTTAAAACATCTCTTTCCGCAGTACAAACCTTCAATTCATCAATCTGCTCACGACGAGGTTCTTCAAACTTGAACTTCCTTACTAGAACACGTCTCTCTCGCTCTTCCTAAATAATTAAAGATAATAATAATATTATTAAACATTAATACATGAATTCAACACACGACCTTAAGAGGCGGAGAATTTGATGTCCACTTACCTTATTTGAGTCCTTAATGTTAAACAACGCCTGTGACTGTATAGAGTCCTGAGAAGAAATCATAGTAACAGAGGACCTAGCTGGAATTCCTCTCTGATAACAAAAAACAACAATCAGGAAAAGGCAATCATTTTCAACAATCACATAAACAGCAAGGAAACGTACTTGAGATACCGCTTTGCTAACATTAGATCCGCGATCATTTGGACCATGTTTGTTGTTCTTTGAACCTGCTTTTGAAGGCAAGCTCATGCTTGTTGTTACCATCTTCACAGAGTCAGAAAATCCTATTTCAATAAGACAGTGATATCAAATGAGTACACAAATGTTGACAACATTTCAGAAAAACAGAAACATTTGTGAAGCACGATAATCAAGGACACCTTCGTGTACAGTGGACAGTTTTAACCGCTCTGCTACAATGGCCAAAGTAGGTGATGGCAAATCTTTCAAGTTCTTCGCAACCTACCATCAATGACGTATCAGTAAGAGAGGAAAAGTTTCTTAAAAGTAGACAGGCGAGTAAAAATAAAAGATAAGATTACACCATACCACATCTTGGCCACAAATCTTGAGAATTTCATTCATAAAGGATTCAGCAGCTTTACGAACTTCAGAAGATTTATCCTATAGACATAAGGATATAGCCAATGTTAGAATGCAAAAAAGAACGGGTATGACTATTGGCAAATCAATAAATGCTAATCATATATTCTAACTAGTCGACTAATACCATCAAAGAAGATGCAGACGGCTTCAATAATGGCAAAGCTTCGGACGGATCACTCATATTCGAAGCATGTTTAGACAACCAATCAAAAAGATCTTTTCGCCCTTCAGAACCAGTTTTTTGATCACCCAAAGTTACTGTGATGTATGGAACCATCTTATCAAGTTGAGCTGCAGCAACCCATAAGTCTAGAGCAGTCAATGTGCATTCCCTCATGTGCTTCTTATTGTCGCCAAGACATTTTAGGACATCTGCCAAAATACCCTTCATAACAAATAGAAAATATCTGTGTCATTATAACTGCAAATGAATAATATAAAGTATAATGCAAAACTAGACATTCCAAACCTTGCTTGATTTTTCAACAGCAGGACCCATTGCAGATGCAAGGCCACCAATTGTTGACAAGGTCGCCATAACTAAATTTTTATTGCTGTCATAAAGTCGGGCTCTTAGTGCTGTGAACAGCTCCACTGTATTTGCACGATGATCATCAAGTAATATGTTAAATCACAGATAAATATAACACCAAACACACATTTAACAGTTCTAAAGAAAGACGAAAGCAATGAACCTGTTCCTGTCGGCTGAATGCGTTTATGTGCCTCCTCAACAATTTTGCTGACCGCATCTATGGACTCCAGACGTAGCTAACAGTTCACATAAGCACAATATCAAAATAAAATAGTGGGGAACTTACAAAATCAACCCAACACGTCAACAAAATCAAAATAACCCTCTAGTACCTTCCAGTCTGGACTACCCAAATTTTTCAATAATGTAGGTGTTATCTTAGCACTTATGTCTTCCCTCGGCAGACCATCAGATGTGCCAGAAGATGCAGAAGAAACGGCATCCGCAGCTCTTACTGTTCTCTTTGGAGCAGAAGCGGTACCCTGTTAATTGAACAAAATTGATGTCAGTGAAAAAAACTCGTAAATAGACTTATTTTCCAAACAATGCCAGATAGAACAAACCTCAAATGGATTTTTCTCATATTCAGCATCCAGAGTACTGAGAAGCGCTGGTTTGACATCACTTAGGAAGCCTTTGATATCTGCAGGAAGGTTTATCTCAGTAACAATATAATCAAGCATTGGCATTTATCAAGCAACATTTAAATTGAGAAATGAGCAAAGAACCTGGTCCGACAAACTTGTGCAGAACCCCAATTAGTTTGATAGTTGCATTTCTCGTTGCAGCAGCACTAGACTGCAGACCAATGTCTTTGCAGAAATCGATTGTATCCTGGAACAAGAAGGCTACTAAGAACGAGTGTCCAGTGACATTGTAAGTATAGCACAACCAGGAAAAGCTAAGCAAACCTTTAGCTTTAAATTGGAGATCCCAAAGTCCTCAACGGCAGAAACCATCCAAAGAATACCCTCGCTAAGCACCTTTGGATTTTTGTGCTCTTTCATTATTTTGTATAGCTATAAAAGAGAAAGGCATAAATTACAACAGTTACTTAACATCACCTGATTAAGGGCAAGTAAACTATTATTTATTGTAAATAACTAAAGGATCTTCACGGATATTGAACTGTTTGGACTTCCGATAGTGTTTTCTCTTACCCTCTCAAAAACAAAACCCGGACCAACAGCCTCACAAAAAGCAGTGAGACATTTCATTGCATGCCCCCGTGTTTTTATATCAGCAACCCTTTCACTAATGCCTGAGAGAACATAGGAAGATTTGCTGTCAGATACTCCATAGTAATAAGACATCCATAATACCTTAGATACTGCTCCATATTACATGCTACCACAAAAAAACTCCCAAGATAATAAGCAAGGACTAATAAAGAAAATCATGAACACAACCAAGGTCCCAAGAATAAAATTATATCAGATTTTTAACAAAACAATATATATATATAAGATGGCATGCCTCCTATAGTTTTTTGTTGTTGTTGTACTAGGTTTAGGAAAAAAAAAGGAGTTTTGTAATGCCCAAAAGTAACTGTTTCATAATTGCTGGTACAAATTGTCTAACATTAGCATAAAAATATTCAACGTTGATCAAAATATTTTCTACTAATGCATACTAATTATTTCTACCTTTGGTGGAATAAGTTTCACATTATCTAGTATCCTAGGCTCTGTTTGGGGGAGCCTTCTCAGGTCTATAGAAGAAAAAAATAATAACACTAAGATTGTACAGTGTTATTGTAGATACAGTGCACAGTGTCACTAAGATTTAAGACAAGTTTGGGCCTGTCCAAGCTTAACATCACTCGCTCTTTCCTGTCTTAATTCAGACAAGCTGAAGCTCATTGTGAAGAGCCAAGCTTAAGCTAAGTGCAAGGTACCATGAAAGCAAAGTACAAGGGGAAGAACTCATACCAAGAAGGCATAGAACCACACATCGCTTTGGAAATCTGTTTACAGTTGAAGCAATGTATGTGCTGACCTCAATAACTTGCTGTTGAACCTGTTTCAATCATAATATATATATCACATTGCCTACAGAAGAAATAAGCATTTCACTTGACACAATTATTAATAATTACCTGCACATTCTTTTCACTCCATCCAGGCACAGCACATAATAAACGAACCAGGAGTTCAGCAGATTTGTCTAGTTCTGTAAGACTTTCCACCTCCTGCTTTAGCATGCTAATAGCTGCCAAACAGTACAATGTTAGGGACTGGTATTCAACCATATACACCTTAACGTTTAGAATAGATTGTGAGAAACTCCTAAATCGCCAGAGAAGATATAGTATATAAAGCAATGGATGAAAACAGTAATAAGATAAGATAGCACTACAACAAGATTTTTTTAGCTAAGCATAGATCCACAGATTAAATGAGGAAAAAAAGGCACAAATCAGAACTTATTCTAAACCAAGCAAAAAAAAGAACAAAACAAGAAACACAGCATCTTTGGTAACCTTCAAGGCGTTCCTTCCAGACAGTGCTCTTTAATTGGGAAATTGTCTCTGATTTGACAACGGAACTTAACTTCTCTTCTATTTCTTCCAAACTCATTTCAGATGGCTGCAACACATCAAAGAAACAATCGGGTGAGTTTGCACCTATCTTCCCCAGATAATGGGCAATGGAAACAAAATATCAAAGAGTAAATTTCACAAAACTACAGATACTTTGACCACAATATCGAAAAACTACAGATTTAACATGATGTATCACAAAACTACAGATTTAACACTAATTTTATCACAAAACTACAGATTTAAGGTAAAATATCGCAAAACTACAGATTTAGTAATACAGTTATCACAAACATACAGGTTTAATGTCAATTTAATCACCAAACTTAGATATTTATAACTCAAACATAACATTAGGGCAAAGGATTTAAATCCTAAAATATGTAGTTTTGTGATAATTTTATTCTAAAATATGTAGTTTTGTGATACTTCGTCTTAAACCTGTAGTTTTGTGATAAAATTGTTACTAAATCTGTAGTTCTATGATATACGACCTTAAATCTGTAGTTTTGCGATAATTTGGTCAAAGTATCTGTAGTTTTGTGAAATTTACTCAATATCAAATAACAACAATTGGGCATCAGTAAGACATACTGGAAATATCTTCAGCAAAATTACCATAGTTTAGTTTAATTATGGTAAAATAAAAAAGTGTGGACGATATGCATGCAGCCTGGACATTACAGTATTACAAGTTCTACAGAAAGTTACTGTCACAATGGCAAAGATATACAGAATTCAAGCATGGCCATGCGTATCAAGAGGGACTTTGTTTGAAAGAAAGGATTGAACTCGAGCAAATTACCTCAACATCTTCAATTACAGGAGCAGCAGAAGCCTTTGACTGTGGACCACCATCTGTCTTCTTTGCAGTGGCAGATTTTGCAGGTCCAGACTTTTTGGTAGCAGGCTTATTAAAAAGAAAAGAAATTCTCAAATATCAGCACAACAATGAAATTTAACCACTTAACGTTCAAGTACGATATGCACATCCAAGAGCAGGAAGAGCAATGCTAACCACTGCCTGGACAGGCTTTTTCCCACTAAGCATGCTTGCAGCAGATCTTCTCATTGATGAGCTATCCATAACCTATAAAAACATAGAAAATTACGGTTGGCTTGTCAATTGCTATATCAAGGTAAAACGCCACAAGCCTGCCACGGGCTAGTAACAGCTCATAGTCGTTAAGCGTCACAGGGTATACTACAGTGGCTCTACAAAGCATTTCTTTCCCGAATTCAGGTATAATGTCAATCTGGAAGCTTCCTTCTTAGCTATAACAAAGTAAACAAGACTAGTGACAGCCAGTGGTCATTAAGTTTCATACCATACAGGGTATAATGACATACCTAAAAGCTAAGAATATTCTACTTCCTCCGTTTCATAATGTAAAGACTTTCTAGCATTGCCCACATTCATATAGATGTTAATGAATCTATACATATATGTGTGTATAGATTCATTAACATTTATAGGCAATGCTAGAAAGTCTTACATTATGAAACGGAGGGAGTAGTAATTGAGGATAACTACATACAACACGCTATAGTTTGTTGATGCCGCAGTAAAATAAAAAACTATACACAATGTACCTCACGAGCAGATGTGCCAACTCCAGTATTTGAGGCTGCCACTGAAATGGTATGGTTGGTATAGGAATGAGTACAAAACAGAGGAAAATGGAAATATGGGAAACAGAGAGAGTAGCAGTCTAGCAGCAGTTCTAACCTGTCCCTGAAGTAGTATCACTGGCAGAGCCTATCATATCTGACAGTTTCTTTTTCCTCACGTCATCTAATTTCTCCAAGGATCTTTCCAATGGTTTCATGCCAACCATCTACAGAAAGCCAAGTTTCAATCAACAGTACAATATAAACATGTCAAGAAAAAGAAAATGCTCATCAGAAACAAACCTTAGCTATTGCAGTCAACACAGAAAACGAAGCGTCACGCACTTCCGGTGTGCCATCATTCAAGCACTAACAATAGAAATAAAGAATACTGGGCATAAACAACAGTAATTAGAAAACAAACTCAGGCAGTGAACTACGAAATGGCTATTCACCTCCATGCAGATAGGAACATATTCCTTGTGCAACTTTAGCACGGTTGCTTTATTGCTTGTTTCAATGCAAAACGCGACCCAATTCAGTGTTAAGGATCGAACAAGAGGGACCTTGTTTTTTACGGCCACCCGAACATCTGTAATGACACAACAGACGGTTTTATTGAAATTTGGAAGCAACTAGAAAGATGGCTTCAGCATTTTCAACCTCAAAAAGGCACTTCATCATCAGGTGTTTCTCCAATGCATTTAATCAACAAAATACAAACTCAACAACAAGTAAGAGCACCAGTTCCTTGCATGTGGCCCCGTATATGGCTCAGAAAAGAATGACAGAACACATTCACAAAGAACATACAGCATCTAACAAAGAAAAATACTAACCTTCAATCACATCAAGAAGTGTGATACAGCCTGACTTATGCATTGCCTGAAGTGTTTGACTGAGTGCTTCCGTCATAGTAGGCTTTTTCTCTTTTAGTTTTTCCTGTTTAATAGAATTAAGAACAATTGGAAAGGAAAATATAAGTTTACTGAGTGTTCCTTTCATCATTATAAAGGGTAAGAAACAACTTCAGTTGTTCTGCCAGAAGTTCGGTTATATAATAAGACGCCGGTCAAATTAGTATACATTTAAATTGATAAAGCAGTGCATGGTGCTATTCACTGAAATTCAGAGACAAAGATGAATAAAGTTGATTAGAAGAGAATGATATGCAAATACAGACTATTTTACCACAGTCAAATCACTACATAGAGTTTTCTCAATAACAAAATCCGGTATGAATATCATATAGAATACTTATCACAATATTATCATATACATTTGTTTCTTTGGCACAATCTGTGGTGTTACCGCTATGATAAGCACTCTATCAATATGAATGTATTACAGAGTGTCATCACAGTTCCTCAGTAAAGATTCCACAGTGATAATATGGTGTAAAGAAATCGCAAGCAGTAAAACATTTCGATGGAAGTTTGTGTTACATAAAGAATAAATTATACTTACAAGTAAAACAGGAAGCAGAACCCGTGAATTTCCAGAAAAATGAGTTCTTAAACCTTTAGCTAAATTTCCTATTGCTTGAGTAGCTTCCACTGAAACAGCCAAATTGACATCGGTAATAAGCTGTAATAACAAAAACAAAAAGGGCAGATACAAGTGAATCATATTTCACAAACATATATTAGAAAAAAAAACATGTTCACTTTGAACACTCGAAACAACATAAAACCAAACTAAACATGACTGCAAATTTGAATGTACAAAATACATAGAGACTTGGAGCAGAATATTAACCTTCTTGAGTGTTCGGCAGATTTCATGAAAATCACCGGGAGCAATTTTTTTGGTTGAAGCAAGTTTGGTTAGCTCGGCAACAGCATCCCTTCTTTCAGACCACTTGGTAGCTTTCTGGTATCAGATAACAAAATAGAATCATTCAAAAGAGGACAATATTTCACTATAATGTTGTGATGGACAATGTATCAATGCTGCACTCAAATCAGCACATACCACACCATCCCAAAATCCAGACTTCTCAAGTGGTGTTAAGATATCAACAGGATCAACAAGATCGTATTCATCGATCTCCATAGGGGCTGGACAAATAATTGTGTCAGTATTCATGTAGGTAATAGAAATGAACTAACACTGAAAATGTTCAGCTAAGCAACAAACCCTCTGGCACTGCCTCTTCAGAATTGTTAGTGCCTGCTGCCTCTGGCACAACTTCCTCCTCAAGTTCCTTTTCTTGTTCGGATCTAATAGATAATGTTTAAAGCATATCAATCAAACCAATGTTATATGCTGCTGCATGAACATAGTATAGCAAAACATCATAACGCATGACAGCATACAGCCATACACAAGAAACACAAAATCACCACGCCTCCTAGGGCTCAAGAATATATTGAATATTTGAATAAGCTAAAACAACAGTCAACACAGGAAATCATATGTTTGATTTGGTTTGTGCAGCAGGATTCAGGAACAGGAAAGACTATGTAAATATTACATAAGTTCCTTGTCCAATGATATGGTTGCAAGGTAAATATACATTTAGTACAAGGGTCTAGTTCAAATAAAAATATAGCAGTTATATCTCACCAGTAAGATCATACACAATATGTTATCATGTAGAAGGCAAACAGAGAATGAAAAACTAACAAATAGCTTGGAATATAAAGCCCCAACTTAAAACCAATCATACAAACAAAAGCATAGTACTATACAAACATTTTTAGGGGCACTTTATCAATGTCTATGTACAATCATAACTGTATGAACAAATCATTCGGATGCAGTGGCAGATCTAGAAATGTTTGTGAGCCTGGGCAAGCCCCAAGCCTAATTAACAACACCAACGGATATATAACAAATCTATATAACTCCATAGACTATGTACCATACAACATTTTTTATCGTATTCTAATTTAGAGGAAAACGATAGTTGTGTTTTTGCAGACTATGGGACTTAGTAATTTATTATCTTGAAAAGAAAAAATAATAATGAGTACTAGAAAATTTATTTTGCTTTCAGGTTGCATATGTCTAATAGCTTACACTTAAGTAATGGGTACAACGATCTAGTAAACAATCATCATACTTATACTGCTGCATACTGTGGCTAAGCATGTTCTCTAATACTTACACAGATTATTAAGTGTATCAACCAAGTAGTGTGCTTATATTGCTGCATGCTGTGGCTAAGCAGCAAGATTTAGCATTAATCTAATGATACATGCGGTGCCGGAGCCCAGGCAACTGCCCAGGGTCGCCGGGCCCTGGCTCCGCCGCTGTTCGGATGCTTATTTGACAAGATTAGGTCAGAAATTTAGCAAATAAGTAATTTCAAAAGGAAAAGGAGAATCACCTTATCTTGCGAGTTGGCTTAGCGATTCCTGAGACATTTGCTAGCTCTGCTTCCAATTCTTTTTTCTACAAACAGGAATAAGTGTGATTATACTATTCAGGCAAGGTACATATGATCAATGTGTGCATGCTGCTCTAATGGCCTGGTATGAAATATTGTACCATTGTATCTCTCATCTTCTCAAATAAAATTGCCTTTACAGGCTCTTTGCCAATCCACCGACAAAGCTCAAGTGTCAAACCCTTGGATGAAGCCCGAACATTCTGATCTGGATGATCAAACAGCTCAGGAAGCATCTTCAATATTTTTTTGGGTGGTACTACCTTAGCTCCAAATTCACTAGTAGAAGAAAGATGTTAATGAAGTACAAAAAAAAAATATAACAGGATGGCAAAAATACAACTATGAGCTTACCTAAGTGCCTGAAACATCACATCAATAGCAGGTACAACTGCTTTGGCCACTTTGTTCTTTACAGCCTTCTCCATTGATTCCTAATAGCACAAAATACGAACAGTGTTTGACTAAGATATAGCAAGCTTTAGATGATAACTACAAGAGGCAGGATGTGATAATACAAAGATGAGAAATCTTTAGATCGGTTGATTAAGCAATTTAAAGATAAGATGGACTAAGTCAGAGGTTATTTGCCTTGCTGATATGGTCATAACAACAGAATTAATCCTTCTCTTACAAATAATATGATTAAATCAAAATATAGAATACATTAAGATTTAATAATAATATAGAAGAGTAAGAAGGCATTGGAAAATAAATGATGACAGAGATACCAATTGAAGTTTAAAGTTTTAGAATGTACATACTAACAGCAATATCTCTACAGTAAAAGGTATATTCTCTCTTAAAATGGCTATCTCAGTGCTGTTAGGATTACGCGATCACACAAATGCACATATACCATTTCCACCCAAATGGTTGTGGTTGCGAGCTTGATCAGTACTCAGTATACCTTCAAACTACTACAACGGTCACTACAATGCATGCAGTGACAGTTGAATGATAAGCTGTGTTATCATAATACTTATGTGGGAGGAATGTGCTTATGAATGGTGACAACGAAACAATCAAGTGTGAATAACACAATCAGAACTGTGAACAAATGTAAAGAGTTGTCATCACCATGAAGAAACAAACAAATTACTCCCAGTTATGGAAGCTCGTGAGAATATTTCAGAGCTGCTTACGATAATATTAGAAATTTGCCTTATATGCAAATGAATGAGAGTAGAATAGTTGAAGTGTTGCTGGTAAGTGATGATAGCCATCAAGCTTACAAATGATTTTTGAAATCTACTACACCCCAATCAAAACTATAAGAATGATAAGCAACCAGGTAAAATTGTTTTAATGGTTTCATGTATTGACTACCTACAGAGCATGGGCCAATTTCTGACACAATATTGACTAGGTGGTCAACATAAATCCACTATTTACAGGAATGGTGATCATTAACGTTGACGCATAGCATTCAGCAAGCCTGCAACTAAATAGAGCAATACACCTAGAAATTGTAGAGTATAAATTGTGGGAGACCGAGTGGCACCCAACCATCATTATGTGCTAAATGCAGTGATTCATCATGCTCCATGACCAAAGTAATCATCCATTTCAGTTGAACTTACAAGGAAAACCTCCGCCGCCTCCAACTCCACCCAAAGGAGGAATGCAGCCTGAGCCTTCTCAACCGTCTTAGGCCGGCCAGTGAGGCATTTGGCGACAATCGCATCACAGACCTCCTTAGCATACCTGGAGCCAACCAATTACACATATCATTGGAAAAATACAATCAGAAGTACAGCCGAACAGTGAATGATCTAGCATCATGACCGCACGCACCTCGATGCATCAGCATCAGCCGCCCGCTGGAAAGCGAGCAGGGCATCCAACGCCTTCTCCTGCACCGGCGCGTTCGAATCCGCCACAGTCTTCTTAAACAACGGCCCTAACCACCGGCGGAAAAGACAAAAGGGCCTTCAGATCTAACGCTAAAACACCCCTCGAAAAAAAAAACGAGACGAAACAGCGAGAATCAAGCAGGGCGCGGATCCGAGCGCGCAATGGGCGTGGATCGGGAGCCACCGGGAGCTTATCTCACCGAACTCGCGGAGGCGGGCGTCCTTGGGGTCGGTGATTGAGTCGCAGAGGGCGGCGAGATCGATGTTGGCGTCGTTCCGCACCTTCCAGTTCTTGTGCTGCAGCCGCTCGTCCCACGGCAGCTTCTTCGCCTCCTTGAGGAGCTTCTCGTCCTCCGTCGACATGGCCGGCCGCCGCCGCCACCACCACCACCACCACCACCTCCTCCGCCGTCGCCTCCTCCGCCCGAAGGAGCGCTACACCACCCCCACCACCAACGGCACACTAAACCCCGCCGCGCACCCCGGATCGATGCGGCGGCCTAGGGTTTCGAATTGGAGAGAGAGGTGGGAGGAGGCGTTCCCCTCCTACGTTTGGATCGGAGGAGAGGAAGAGAGAGAGAGAGAGAGAGGGAGAGGGGTGAATAAAAGGAGAAAAAAAAATGAATTTCCGGAGGTGGGAAATGGAAGCGAAATAGAAGGGGGGGAGAAGAGAGTTTTGGAGTTTCGTCAGGTCAGGAGCGGCTCGGCTCGCTCGCACGGGGAAGCCGGTAGGTTCCGGGTCGGGGTCGGGGGCTGCACGTACGAGATAATGCACCCGCACGGTTACTTTCTGGTGGGGCCGTGAGGTGGGGCCCACGCGCCGGTGAGAGGGGTAGCTCCGGGGTTTGGTGGTGAGCGGCCATTCGAGGGGGAGGGAGTGGGACGGTGTCGGTCCGGTCGGGGGATGTTTTGAAAGATTTTGAATTTCCGGGGAAGACGGGGGGTGGACGTGGACGCCACGTGTACGGCTCTGATCCTTTTTGTGCCGTTCGAAGAAGGGTGTGATGGGATGATGAGCTGTAAACTGGATTTTTCCTTTTTCTCTTAATATATATACACGTCAAAGCCAAAAAAAAATACGAAATGAAAAGATAGACGTTGCAGAGCCTGGGAAAATTGGTACACTAGCATTTCTCTGTGAAAGTAATAGTAAGGGCATCTACAATGAAGAACACTGCTACCAATGGTCTCAATGTGCCATATAGGTATCTCATCGAATTATTACGCTCGATTTTGTTACACAACTTTGAAAACATGTTTCTTTTTTGTTAAGAAAAATCTTTTGGTTGAGTTCGTTCCTTACCGTTCTCAACTCATCTCCCTCATTTTTTGCGTGTACGTTTTTCAAACTACTAAACGGTACGTACTTTAAAAAAATATATATATAGGAAAGTTGTTTTAAAAAAGCATATTAATCCATTTTTCAAGGTTTTTAACTAATACTTAATTAATCACGTGCCAATGAACTACTCTGTTTTCCGTACCAAAGGGGAGTGTTCCCAACCATAAGAAACAAACACGGCCTTTGTGTTGCTTAGATCTCTTGTTCTACGATGTTTGTTAAGTTTATTTACCGAAATATTTAATTTATACTAGTTAGATGCCCGTACATTGCAGTTGGATCCAGACATAGAAATATGACTCGATTTCTTTTTATCTAGTTTTTCAACCTTGGGTTGGGTTTTTAGAGACTTCCTGGGAAGAGACCATAGTGGTTTTCATGGAGGGGATAAATGAGGATGACTATGTTGTTTTAAAAGTAGTTCAGATATCTATAATCGTGCAAATAATTCACTACAATAATCCGGCTGATAATATGTTTCAAATTGCACCTTAGTCTCCTTGTAAAGTTGGGTATGTTAGGGAGCAGTGTGACCATCTACCCGCGAACGGTAATTGTAGAGTATAGGGATCGTTGAATCCAGGGTATATGTGAGATTAAGGTAAAAGAAACAAGAAACAACAATTTTTTTTACAGGTACGTGTACCCCTTAAGTGACAAGTTTACTCCTGTTGACTAAAACCAATGTTACCTTTGTCTATATCTGTATTGACTTCTCTTCTGACTTGGCATGCCCCCCTCCTACTATGGGGTATTGTATTTATACCCTCGAGTCCCCCCTTGTCTAAATAGAACTAGAAAGGAAGTATGGATACGATATGAGTAGTGCTTGTTGTACCCGAGTAGAACTGAGCTTCTCAATCCTTATTCGGAACATCTTACTTATATTAGGCATGACTCCGTATATAAGATTTGATCTATGGTGTGCCCCGCCGAGTCTAATCCAAGAGTATTGGGTATGACTTATCGATAACTCTAAAGGAGGTTGTAGACAATAAAGGAGGTTGATATAGCTATAGCCCAGGCAATAGAGGTTGAGTGATTTAGTTTACACCTTGTTTGAATAAATTAGTGGTCGAAATCATTATTTTGAAATATCTATTTGATTGTGAGGATAAGTTAAATATTTTAAAAAACAACTTAACAAAAACATTAGAACTAGTATTTTAAGCAATATATAGAAAGTTTTTTTTTGGAAAATATGTATATAAGAAGCGTGGAATAAACAATCCGTATTGATCATCCGGTAATTAGACGAGAAGAATGGGGCATTGATAAAGAGGGATGCTAGTTCGGAAAAAATGCTGAGATATACACCTCATTGTTTGCTTAATGATTTATATGTATATCCAACATTTGAATTTTCAAACTTTATTTCAATTATTTTATGTATTTTATCATTTTTTATTTTCTCGTACTTGTTTTTAAACCATTAAAAATAAAGAAATAAAACTTTATTTTTTTGTTGCCTCATTTATTTTCGATGGCTTATTAGTCAAAGCAGGAGCCATCGTTTCACCTATTCGCGGAATAAGAGAAACGACATATTTGTAAACGAAAAGTAATTTGTAAATAAAACTTTTATATACGTGTTATCGATCTAAAAGCAAAGGGTGAAAAATAAACTTTGATTAAAAAAACTCAAAATCAACTTTAAATTTAAGGTTGAAAATTCAAATTTTGGCTAATAAACATAAGCATAAGCGAAAAGAATGCGGGAATGAGTATATATCTTGACATATGATGGTATTTTCTGTATCAATTGAGAGGAAACATGATGATTGAGGATATGTTTGGTTTGTTTGTGAAACAATCCTTACCAAAATTTGTCATGGCACATAAAGCAAACTCTTACCATCTCAACCTTAGAACGTTACCAGTATCAGTACCAAAAATTGATAATTTCATAACCTTTTCACCCACAAAACTAAACCAGTTTTTTTGTTAGATCGCAAATCAAACAACACCTTCACATTATTTTTTTTAGAACTACCTTCAAAATATTGACATTATCAAATCCCGTCAGTGCTAAATTTTGGTATCCTTTTGTTGAAGAAATTAACTATGAGTACCTCCAGAAGACTGGGCTGGCATGTCTAGAGATTAAAGAAGTCACCGTAAGCGTCTTGCTGTCGATGGTTATGTCGCCTACCACTGAAAGAATAATTAGCCATAAATACGAGTACACATGTCAAATCTATGATTGGAATCTGGGTGGGCTGGTTATAGCACAAGAAACCTAACCAGTTGATCTATACTCACTTCGCCAACTCACAACTATATTTGTTGTGTGTGCGCGCGCGCGTGCGCCGGTGTGTTGGAATCTGTTTGTACTAACTAACACCTGAGATGATCTAAACTAGCTAGCTAGTCTAGCTTGATATATATAATTTTTAGAGGCTGGCTTGATATATGAATGCATCACACTTTTGTTCTCTTCTGAATTAAGATGCACACACTTTGCTTGGCCCAGGCAGTGGCATAGAGCAAATGAATCATATGAAATTTTCCAATGCATTTTTCTAAGAACAAGCAGCCTGCACATCTCACATCAAGTCGTCATTCAGATTCCATTGTCCCCTAACTAAAATTCAGATTACCGGTGCTAGCTATATCTCTCTTTATCCGAGTGGTCCTGTCAGTTGCAATTGGACAGCAAAAGGTTATCTTGATTCTAGCTAGGCCTGGCCTGGCCGGCACGCCGGTTAACTTAAAGAAAAAGACACCGTATTGCTGAGTTGGGTACGGTAACAAAGTCCTTGAGCTCCTCCTCGTGGTTACCAACCAGCACCCACACGCTTTTCTCCGGTCGATCTGCCAGGCCGGCGCTTGCTAGTTGCTGCCTTTTTGTTCTTTAAGACGCAGAGCAAACAAAGCTAAACTTCATGCTGAGATAACTTCAGCGTTCATCTTCCGAGCACAGGCAAAACTGACCTGATGAAGCTGTAATCAGCTAACAATCTGAATTATTTACTGCACGCTTTGAAAAGTACTTAAAAACTTTCTCACAGTGTATTGATTAGTCTACATGTTTTAAACAGGTTGTTTATTAAGTTTATTTCTTATAATTAATTGTTCATATAATTAAGTGCTACCTATGTCTGAGAATATAAAGATTTTCGTATTAAGAAAATATGTTCAATTAAATAGAGGAATTTGTGATTGGTTCAGAAGCAAAGACACGTGAGAAAATTGAATGGTAGAAATTGCATATTTTAAAATAAAATTTAAATGCTAAAAGTTAATGTATTTTAAGGCGAAAAGAGTAAATAAATCCGCAACAATGATCCGCTCAATACCCAAAATGGAACCGGCCGAGTTTAAGATGTCTAGCAGTCTAGCTACTGTGTCCTTCTGGATTCTCGTCTCCTCTACTACTATTCGGTGCAGTGAGCTTTTCAGGATGGCTACTGTCCTTCTGAATCTTCGTTTGGTCCGCGTACGTGTTTGTCCGTCGAGATCGGCCAACGGTTATCAGGCGTCGCTTTCCTGCTATCCGTGTTCGCTCGTATATCGTTGTTGGCATATTGGTTCTCTGGTTTCACTGAAAACTATAGGGTACCGGACGGACTCATCAGGCACCCGTTCTCGTGTATTTCGCTTTGGAAGATAGGAAAAAAAAAAGAACGTGCGTGGTGGAGTAGTAAAGAAAGGAAAAGGCGTCCGTGTGCACCACCGTGTTCACGTTCTGGATCGGACGGGCGTATGCTAATCCTTTTGAATCCTGCATGCACTCTGCTCCCTCAAAGATGGCCATTCATGAGATGAGAGGAGAAATCCATAAGGCTAGCCGGCTAGCCTAGTCTAGACTCACCATGACTGTCGTGTGAGACTAGGCTGTAGCAACACGGGCTTCTTCTTCTTTCCGCTCTCCCGCCAATGACAAGGACGTGAAGCCCACCCAGCTCGGAGAAGACGGGTCGGCGGCAAGCTTGATGGGAGCCTACCCTTTGGCCAAGCTTGGGAACAGAGGGGGTCGGTGGTGAGCTCGACATGGAGCCCTCCCCCTTGGCCAAGGCCAGACAGGGCTGATGGTAAGGGGATGAGGAGCTCCGGATGGAGCAAGTCTGTGGTGATGGAAGATGGACATTGCGTGGATCGGTCCTCCACAACATCTAGATCTCGCGGCGAAGGTTGATATCTAGGAGTCTTTTCGCCCTGACGATGCGGCGCTTTGATTCTCTCCGAGGACTCTGTCATCCCCTCCTACCCAAGCTCCGCTATTGTTGTGAGCCCTAAGCTCCGCCATCGTCACCACTCTCCTCATAGAGCTTAGGGAGCTCCCCGTACCGACGGCCTCCTACCCAAGCTATACCGTCGTCTCCTATTCAAGATCCATTGTCGGCATGATCCCCAAACTCCGCTGCCACTCTTATCTCCACATCACTATCCTTGCAGCTACAATCCCCTCAATCTTGACGAGTGGGGTGGAGGTGGAATGAGTCAAAGCCTCCCGTGGGCCATGGCATGGCGGATGCACGTAAATTCTCACTTATGTGGTTGTATTCTCCCCGATCTCTAGTCAACCTGCTCGCCGCTGACTTCTCGAGCTTCATTGCTGGCTCGCCTTCTCGAGAATCCCAACATATGCGAGCTCGTGAGAGCTCGAGCTGACATAGAGGAGGGAGATGGAGGAGAAATGTAGAGTTGACATACTGACCTTTTGTTTTTAATATCTTTTCTGGACGGAATAGGGATGAAATTGATTATTACCAAAAACCAGGCTATAAAACCGCCCAAGGGGCTATGGAGGTAATGTGTCCAATATCAATAATTAGAGGGTATGGTTGGTTTTGAAGTTCACATGTACTTCCTCCGTTTCACAATATAAGTCATATATGTCTAGATTCATTAACATCAATATGAACGTGGGAAATGCTAGAATGACTTACATTGTGAAATAGAGGGAGTATATTCTAGGCAAAGTGAAAAGTTGATGGGTAAAACGCACTTAACCCCTTTTAAAAATAACTTTATAATAAATAATTTAGTCATTTGTACTATCGAATATTATCACAAAATTAGGGAATATATTATTCATTTTTTCAAACATAATCTATGGTTTATTTGCAATAAATGATCTAGCCCATTTTTTTATTTTTTATGTAGTTTAGGGGTTACAGTGATCTAAGTAGCCCCTTAAGGTTCTGATTTCAAATCTTTATAAGAGTGAATTTCAGATTGAGTTGTTTGAGGGGCTAAGTTCCCAATTTAAAAAGGTTGCATATATCCCGTTGGATATAGAGGCTGTTTAAAAAATACCATTCTCTAAAAAAGATCTAGCCGATAATAAGAAAAAAAACACTAGTGGTGTAGTGATAGTCATGAGTGTATGACTCCACCCTCAAGTTTTAAATCCTAATGCACATGAATATTATACATATGTAAATAGGAATTTAGTGACATAAGAGATGTGTAGCTAGTTTTTGGGTGTGTGAGTATGGTGTGACGCATGTAGACATATAGTGATGCGTGCGTGTGTATTTACCGTGTAAATTTTTATGAAGAGATCTGGCCCGTAGACAGTGGCGGAGCCAGGATAAAATTATAGCAAGGGCTAAACCAAAATGACCAAGAGCAACTAAGAGAAATTTAGGGTTGGGGTAGGATTTTTTAGGCCTTCTTAGTCTTTTGGGCCTTCTAACAACCTTAAACAAAGTCTATATTAACCCCCGCCCCCACGCTGTCTCCGCCCGTGCCCGTAGAGACGAAGAGGTCTTTCTCCTAAAGAAACTGAGGCTGTGTTTAGTTCACACTGAAGTTTGAAAGTTTGGTTAAAATTGGTACGATGTGATAGAAAAGTTACGTGTGTATGAAATGTTTGATGTGATGGAAAGTTGGAAGTTTATAAAAAAACTTTAGAACTAAACAGGGCTGAACAAGAGCAGCATCACCCGAGCTGTAATTTTTGACTTCCGTTTTTCAGGACACAGCACGAACTGCGCTACTGATCTGTCGACAGGTGGCTCGTTTTGCGCAGCTAGCCTTGCAGCTGCAGTGGTTAGGCGCCACCATGATTTGCTTGCAGCTTGCTGCTCTTTTTCGTGGCTCCCGTAAAGCCTCTTGACTTTGCTTCAAGCAGTAGCCAGGAATCAATCAAAACACAGACCGGTCCATTTGCGCCGCGCTCTTCCTTTTTCTCAGTCGATGGGTCGATCAGCTGCTGTGTTATTGTACACCGCACATAATTAAAATCGATCGACCACGACCAAATATATAAATAGATCACGTTGCAGCTAATTAAGCTAGCGTGCTGGTACGCTGTCGCAGGCATGCCAGCACGTGCGGGCATGAATAGAATAACGGCTGGGCAACATATTCCTCCGGCCAGATATACAAGTCTCAGGTCGTCAAAACGCATTCTCCTCATAATGATTGGCAGGTGAGGTGTGATTAATTAGCACGAAAAGGAAATAGGTACACAGTACTAGTTGTTGGAGCGATCAACTGCTGCTACGATACGAGACGCTCATTCTTTTTCTTTAGCTAGTTTGCAGAATCTCTACGAGTAATGCACGATAAAATCATCATAAACCCATTTAGGAGCCAAAACCCAGCGAATTGGGATTTAAGTATCTGGGCTACAATTTTTTTAACGAACCGACACAAGACAATTCCAATTTTATTGTATAGAGTCAGGTTACAGAAAATAATGCTACTATAAACAGTTTATTGGCAACTTTCTGCTGCCGGCATCCGTTGGCTTGCCCGATTCAATCTTACCAGTACTGTTGTACTGCCAAAAAAGAAGCATAATTGAACTCTATCGCTAACACATGGTTCCGGTATCACCACATTTAATCCAGTACGTACAATCTTGCCGGGCATGACAACCGGTGTTGTACCAGAGGAGCACTAGAAGATTGCATTTATAAGCCTCTTTTTCATTTACACTCGCTGTCTCCCCTCTCTCAATGGTGATATTAGTAGCTGTTATTCGTTCAAAAAAAATATTAGTACTAGCTGTTATTAGATGGAGCAAAGGTCGAATAGTAGAGCAGGCTGCGTTCTTTGCATGATTGCGGGGAAGCTTTGTAGCACAGGTAAAACGAGAAAGCTCATTAGCATATAATTAATTAACTATTAATTATTAATTATTTGATTTTTTTAGATTAACTTATAAAAATTCAATATGTTGTATGATGTACGTAAGTACTACATCCGTCCAAAATATAAGAAACTAGAACCGGATGGGATATTTCCTACTACTACGAATCTGGACAGACGCCTCCTATCCAGTCTTAAGTTTTATATTTTGGTATGGAGGGAGTACTAGTGTTCCATCATTCAACAAATTGAGGCTATGTTCTTTTCTTCAACAAAAACTGGATAAACTTTTGGATAAAAGTGGCACACTTTTTAAACTGCTAAACAGTGCGTTTCGTGCAAAAACTTTCTATATGAAAGTTGTTTTAAAATATACTAAGATTAATTCATTTTTCAAGTTTATAATAATTAAAACTCAATTAATCACATATTATTACCACCTCGTTTTGCGTGAAACACTTAATTTTTATCTTCATCTTCACGAGATTCAAACACCACCTGAATTTTTAGGGGATCCTGAAAAAGTGCAGAACCAACTAGCTTGGAGTACGTGAGTATCACAGTAAAAGTTGATGCGCCTTCTTCCGAACTGGGTTATATGCCATGCACGCCATACAGATGATTTCCATTGCTCAAGTTCTGATAGTAGAACCTATCTCAATGTTGCTCAGATCAATTAATGTTGCACTCTTGAATTATGGATTGACATTTCACCCAACTTTCAGCAACCGTGCATGCACAAACATCTTTCAGCAAAAATACATGATCGCAAAGATAGATTCAGGACACAACTAATGTACATTGCCATCACATGCATAAGATACATCTCAACATTAACTTGACTCAATGGATTAGAAAGTTGATTGCACCCGAAAGCAAACCTATCCACCAAGACACAATGCAACTATTAGCACTACGAATCCGACAATAATTGACAACAGAAATTGTATTTCCTCTTCTAATTCAACAACTCTAGCACTAAGTTTACAAGCCGAGCAATCTTTCTCCTTGAGTTTTCTTCTCCTATCAGTCACTGCATTATGCGCAGTCATGAGCTCATCAATCTGTGCCCTTGCACTGATAAGAGATGCTTTAATCTCAGTGTTGTCCTCCTTCAAACCATGTACAACAGCGTACAAATCATTCAACAGGTCCTGCTTCAAATAAGGTGTAGGGGTAGTCTACGGCTCATACCACTTCGAGAAGTCGCAGCCATCGTTCTACAATACTCAAAATCACACAATATTATTTTCATATAAACAACAAATCCATTACACTACTATTTGACGAACTCACTGGAGCTGACATGGCCCACATGGTATTAGTTTAAGTCATCTTACATGGTACAAGGGCTGACGTGGACCACTAGTACATGTGATATCCTACGTTGCGTTCATGTGTACCACACTCAATGTAAAGCAGCTCGAGATGGGTGAAGTGTCCAATATTTATTTTTTTTCTAGGGGGAGGGGGTATTATACTTGGTTTTGTAGTTTGGGGTGTATCTAAGACAAACACTCGTTCATGGGATAAAATTGGTCTTACCCTTTCAATAAAAAATGACTTTTCCCTTTAGAGTTAGTATTATCTCCATTTGTAAATATGATTCTGTTGACTTTTCGTCATGCCGTTTAACCATTTGTCTAATAAAAACTATATAGGCATTTTAATTTTGTTGACTTGTTTTAACAGGTTCATTAAGGATGATTATTTTTAATATTTTTGCTAAGATTTTAAATTAGATCAAATGGCCAAATACCATATCCAACAGTCAACAATATCATATACTTAAAAGTGGAGATGGTACATCATAAAATTCTTCTAAGCAATAAGAAGGGTAAGAAACAACTTAGGCTTCTATTCGAAACAGAATTTGAAGTGACTATAAGCCGTACACAAAACGAGGAAGGTTATTAGTTCATGCTTAATTAAGTATTAGCTATTTCAAACTTGAAAATAGATTTTTTTTTGGAGTTTTTCATAAACTTGTATATATATTTTTTAAAAGAACACTTAACAATTTAGAAAGTGTGTTAATGGTAAACGAGCAAGTTGCTCCTCCCTTCCCCAATAATAAGCACAAAGGAACGAACGTGTTTGGCTAGAGGTCCAGTTATATAATTTAAATGGTTAAATTGTACTTTTAAATTGATACAATTTCATGTTACCTTATAACTAAAATTCAGAAACAAAGATGAATAAGTTGGTTATCAGTGAGGCAATCAAATAATTCAATGGTAATTTATGGTTACTGAAATTTATATAATGCTTACAAGTAAAACAGGAAGCATTCCCTATTGTTTGAGTTCTTAATCCGCTAGCTACATTCCCTATTGTTTGAGTAGCTTCTTCTGAAGCAACCACATTGGCATCGGTATAAAAAAGAGAGATACAAGCGAATCATGATTCAGAAACAACGTTGATTTTTACTAACACTTAAGAAAACTTGGATGAACTCAACAGGGCTGCAAATTCGAATGTACATAATGCACAGAGACTTCGAGCCAGGATTAACCTTCTTGGGTGTTGGACAGATGTCTTCAAAATCACCAGTAGCAATTCTTTTTGTTGAAGAAAGCTTGGTTAGCTCCGTAGCATCCCTCCTTTCGGACCACTTAGTTGCTTTCTGGTATCAAAAAACAAAACAATATCAACAAAAAGAGTAAGATATTTAACTATAATAGTGTGACGAACAATGTTCCGATGCACATACCACACCATCACAGAATCCAGACTCCTCAGGTGGTGTTAAGGTATGTACAGGATCAACAAGATCATACTCATCGATCAACGTCCATGTACAATCATAACACCGTATGAACCTATAATTCACATGTTTATCTGGAAAGATTAGATCACAAATTTTACGATAGAACAAAAAAGAAACAGATTCAGAAACTCATAATTTAAAAAGAAAAAAGGGCATCACCTTATCTTGTGAGCTGGCTTAGCAATTGCTGAGTTATTTGCTAGCTCTGCTTCCAACTCTTTTATCTACAAACAGAACGAAGTGTGCTTGTACTATCACGCATGGTATATATGATCAGTAATGGTCTGGTATGAAATATCCTACCATCATATCCCTAATCTTCTCAAATAAAATTGCCTTTACAGGCTCTTTGCCAATCCACCAACAAAGCTCAACTGTCAAACCCTTGGAAGAAGCCCGAACATTCCGATCTGGATGATCAAGCAGCTGGGGAAGCATCTTCAATACTTTTTTTGGTGGTACTACCTTAGGTCCGAATTTACTAGTAGGAGAAATTATGTTAATGAAGGTACAGACAAATAACAGGATGGCAGAAATACAGTTAGGAAGTAGGAACTTACCTAAGTGCTTGAAACATTACATCGATAGCAGGCACAACTGCTTTAGCCATTTTGTTCTTTACAGCCTTCTCCATTGATTCCTGATAGCGCAAAATATGAAGTGCGTTTAAGCTAGACGATAACTACAAGAGGCAAAATGTGGTAATACAAAGAGATGAAAAATCTTTAGATCGGTTGAGTAAGCAATTTAAAGAGAAGATGGTCTAAGGCACAGGCTTGTTGCCTCGCATCAGGATATGATCATAACAACAAAATTAGTCCTTCTCTTACAAATAATATGATTAAATCAAAGTATTGAAAGGAATAAGACGTAATCAAAATATAGAAGAGTAAGTAGGCATCGGCAAATAAATGATGACAGATTATACCAAATGAAGCTTATGCATCAATGAGTTCAATATAGTTTAGAAATGTACTACATACTAATTAAAAGCAATGGCTTAAGGTAGTTTCTCTCTTAAAATCTATACATCGCATTGCCGTTAGGATTATGCGATTGCACAAAATGCAGATCCATTATACATTTATACGTCCAATTTGATCCAGTATATGTCCAACATGTACTTTATCAAAAATCGTAAAATTTCTCTATCAATATATCATTTTCATCCAAATGATAGTGCGACTTGATCCAGTATACGTCCAAAGTACCATGACGGTCGCTATAATGCATATGGTGTAAGTTAAATGAAAAACTCTGTTGAGAGGAGCTTTTGATTACTTTAGATATTGAATAACAATCGATTAGCACTAAGCAAGCCTGCAACTAAATAGAACAATACACCTTAGAATCTACAGTATAAATTGTAGGAGACCAAGTGAGTGGCACCACACAGGCACACACCATCCCTATGAGCTAAATTAATGCAGGTGATTCATCATAATCATGCTCCATAATCATCCATTCTAGTTGAACTTACAACGAAAACCTCCGCCGCGTCCAACCCCACCCAGAGGAGGAGCGCAGCCTGAGCCTTCTCGACGATCCTAGGACGGCCGGTGAGGCACTTTGCGACAATCGCATCACAGATCCCCTTCGCATACCTGAAATTAACCAACAAATCCCACACATCAACTCAGAAGTAGTAGAACCGAGCAGAGATCGAATGACACGGCAGCGTACGCCATGACCAACACGCACTCAACCTGGACGCATCAGCAGCATCGGACGCCCGCTGGAAAGCGAGCACGGCATCCAGCGCCTTCTCCCGCACCGACACGTTGCAATCCGCCACGGAATTCTGAAACAACGGCCCTAACCACCGGCGCAAAAAAAAAAAAAGAAAAGAAAAGGCAAATTAGAATGCATTTCAGAGTTCAGACGACGCGGATCCGATCGCGCAAGATTCGGGAGACGCTGGGAGAGTGTAACTAAACTGACCGAACTCGCGGAGGCGGGCGTCCTTGGGGTCGGCGATGGAGTCGCAGAGGGCGGCGAGGTCGACGTTGGCGTCGCGCCGCACCTTCCAGCTCTTGTGCCGGAGCCGCTCGTCCCACGGCAGCCACTTCGCCTCCATGAGGAGCCTCTCGTCCTCCGCCGACATGGCCGGCCGCGGCCTGCCCGCCTCCGCCTCCGCCTCCATCCGATGGAGCGAGCGGTACACCACAGTGCTACACCACTCCGGATCGATGCGGCGGCGTTCGAATTCTTTTTTCCTTTTTTTTCTTTTTGGAAAGATTTTGAAGTTCCCGGGAAGACCGGGGTGACTGGGATCACTGTAAATCAGGAATTTCCTTTCTCCCACACGGGCCATTCGGGAATTGGGCCCACTGGTCCTGGGCCAGTTTCTCTTCATCTTCTCGTCTTTGAGGAATAAGTCCAATTTGACTCCCTCAAATATAGTTCTAATCTAATTTGTGTCCCTCAACCGTAATATTGGATACCTCGATCTCTAAACTATTAAAACTGATGCAAAATGACACCCTTGGTGGTTTTGAAGACTGTTTTCCTGATGTGGTGCGTTGACTTGATCCAACCGACTGGGTCAGCATGTGGGGCCCATATGCCAACTTCTCTTTATTCTTCTCCATTTCTTTCTCCCTCTCCTTTCCCACACACGCACACAACGACTCGAGGGTGGACCGCAGTAGCGCGGCCCAAGGCGGAGCGGCGTCTAGGTGGGCCCAATGCATAGTGATGGCACAGACTGGAGGCGGAGGAGTGGCGGCATGGCCTCGAGGCTAGAGGCGGAGCGATGGTGTGGCCTCATCCTTCTTGCAGCCCTTCCATGCCAAGCTCGACAGTGGCCATGTGAGCCAACCGGTGGCGGTGGTGCTAGAGAAGACCGGCGGGGAGATGGGAGAGCCGGTGGAGGCCAGCCGCTAGAGACGGTGGTGGCCTGTGGGCGCCGCTCCCTTCCACCGGCTGGAGGGGGTCAGGATTTGAATTTTGTATGTTAGATTATAGGGATTTTAAAATTTAAATTTCATTTAAAATATGAACAAAATGATTTAGCTAAGTGTTATCAACATAATCGTAGATTTATATATCATTGGATTTCTGAAGCTAGGAATATCCGGCTTCAAGAAATCTTGAAAAGGTTTAGTATCTACTCCATCCATTTTATATTATAATTCGTTTTGATTTTTTTCCTAGTCAAACTTTTTTTAAGTTTGACCGAGTTTATAGAAAAATATATTAGTATTTTTAATACAAAACAGACATATTATCAAAATATATTCAATGCTCGATTTGATGAAACTAATTTAGTGTTTTAGATGTTACTACATTAGTTTCATCAAATCGAACGTTGAATATATTTTGATAATATATCTGTTTTGTATTGAAAATACTAATATATTTTTCTATAAACTCGGTCAAACTTAATAAAGTTTGACTAGGAAAAAAGTCAAAACAAATTATAATATAAAACGGATGGAGTAGATACTAAACCTGTTCAAGATTTCTTGAAGCTGGATATTCCTAACTTCGGAAATCCAATGATATATAAATTTACGATTACGTTGATAACACTTAGCTAAATCATTTTGTTCATATTTTAAATAAAATTAAAAATTTAAGATCCCTATAATCTAACATACAATCTTCAAAATCCACTATGGATCTGAGTTCGGGAGCCCTGCCAAACATGTTCTAAGTTGCCAACACGAAACGTTCCTTCAGTTTTGGATGCAAGATTCTGAATTGATCTTACGCAATCTCCAGTTGTCAAATTAGACCGAGTTGGAGGCGGCGAGCAAGCGCAGCTACCGTGCTGTTGCTTACGTTGAAGCCACAACCAACGTGATCAAGAGCATATTACAGTTATATATTTTCCAAACAAATGGCAATTTGAAGCCACATCCAACGTGATCTAAGGGCATATTACAGTATAGTATTCTCCAAACAAATTGCAAGCAAAGGATCCTCACCAGAAGAGCCTGAACTGTTTGTTCGCAATCACTTTCGTAGGATCATACATTCACACTCCGTTTGTCAAAAGCTTTCGAGGCCAATGATTGGCGCATATAAAAATAAGAAGCAAGCAACTGCTCTGGACATACTAATAATCTGAAATTATTTCAGTAATTCTATCTCAGTTTGTCCTCTCGGGGAAGATGATATCATGCATGTAGTAACTTGTGAACTCCATATTCCTTTCAGTAAATACTTTCAGCTGCAGAATATCAACCAGCTTATCATTAGACTAAACTCCGAAGAACATTTCAGCAGTTAAGTTGCCAAGTAAACGGCACATGTGACATGTTGTTCGCTTTGACCGATTACTCCCACAGAAGAAAAAAGAAGACATTTTTCTCACACCAGTACATTTCATACGAGCACGATTGTCACCAAGCCATCTAACTCAACTGCGTCAGGCTTATATTTTCAATTAGAACAATGGACGAAACAAATGCGAATGCATTATATCAGCTGGCCAGTGGAAGGAAGCAAGAGGCAACTGGGTGCCATTGAGTTTTGGCCTCATGCAGAAGGATCTTTTTCGTGTGTCGCCGGCTCCGCCATTTGCTGTGTATATAGTGCACCTAATGTTACCTGATGAAGCTGTTAACAATACCTACAAAAGGAAGAAGCCGGCCGGCCATGTATTAACAGAAATTGGCCTTCCTGCCCCACTGAATGTGACCGTGAATTGCATAATTTGCGTTGCATGATGTCACACCGAATCATTTTTCGGTGTTTACTTTGTTGGATCCAGCGGAGAACATAATCCTCTACAAAATCTTGGCTTCCTGCTGACATAACCCAAAGCTTTCACTGTCCTTGAGAAGCCTGCAAAACAAGATTTTATATTCATGTTCTATTGCTTACAATCAGATTTCTAGAGCTTTTTCTGAATCAAATTTCTGGAAGATGAAAATTTGAAACAAGACCAACCATGGAAGCATTCACAGGCAGTTACTTAGGATAATATGTCGATCCATTTTCTGATGCCATATCCCATCAGAAAGGTTGGCATTGGCAGGCACTTTGACTTAGCCTGAAAACTGTTGTTTACAGCTCCAACGGTCCCAACTATACAAGGGAAAACAGATATGATAAGAACAGCCTGAGCGATTAACACAGTGTCTGACATGCAGGTACAGGACAAAAATATCCAATCAATGGCCGTATCAAAAAAATAAATTAAGTAAAAGCACAGAATATACTGACCAAAAACGTATAAAAGCCAAGAACGTCCAAACCAAGAAGTTCTGACTGGATCAAAACCCAGAAGGTGTTCCCAGATAAGGCTCCATAGATAAAACAGGCAAGAAGTAACTGCAAGTAAACGGTTTATTAAATCATTTCACATTTTGATCAGCAACTGAGCTCTTCAGAGGTTTCTTTTAATTAAGCCTCCCACTACAACGCATACATGCATTTTCTATGTGCATGTTGCTTGGACCTGGTAAGCATTCTCATAGGCAATGTTTGATAAGAATTCCCTTGAATCAAGTTATATAAGGTTGTCTTGTTTGATTAGCTATTTTCTTTGCCTGGTTGCCAGCCTCAAGGAGGGAGACGCCATTTGGCATCTACTCGAGCTTGTTCACTGCACAGTGCTCTTCGACAAGAACAATCAGCAGATTTTGCTATCCTCCGGTGTGAATTTGATTTGCGTGGAGGGTGACACCGTGTGGTACGATGGTGGAGATGCAGTGGCTGCTACTTCTGTTCATGCTCTTGGTGAGCCTACGGCTAAGCTTCAGTCAGACAAATCCTCAAGATGGTAAGTCTTTGATCTTTCTGCTTTTCAATAGGTTACAGGAAGAAAGGTGACATCTTTTCCAGGATTTGTCACTCAGACTGGCCATTGACCTGAAAACAAGGTGAGTAGGATTAGGTCTGCCAGAAGTACAGCAAGAGAAGAATCTATTTGTGGAGCATGAATGACTAGATGCTACAGAAAAACAAAATCCTTAAAGATAGCCTTCTGCCATCAATACTATGTTCTCCTTGGGTAGTTATGCAACAAATTGTGATCATTTGGTTATTTCCATCTAATAACCTAGGAAGATTTTTTTTATGACCAAATTCATAGTGTCATGTACAAAGAATAGTTTCCCATGATGAAAAGGGGAGCTGCAACAGCTATATCTCATGCACGCACGATCAATAATTTTAGAGAGATGACTCCTTCCTTTCCTGCAGGAGCGAATCCATGAAAAAGCCATGTGATGCACAGGACAGGCGGAACTTTTGAATCCCATTAATTTTAGCTAATGTTAGAATGTAAACATAGTATTATATCCATGATTCATACAGGACACCTGGTAATTTTTGTTTTTAGATTCGCCCCTGCTTTCCTGGACCATACTTTCCTGTGAAATTTTCCATGATGATGATAAACTAATGGATGATATTGACCTAATAGGCCAAGATGACTTGGATCAACCACTGGAGTTGTTGACACATTTTGCTTGACTAACATTTGTTCCATTTATTCTACAGTTTCTGCACTCCAGGCATTGATGAAGAATTGGCAGAATGAACCGCAAAGCTGGATGGGATCGACTGATCCCTGCACCTCCTGGGATGGAATTTCCTGTTCCAATGGGAGGGTGACAGAAATGTGAGTGATCAACTTCGATTCATCATATTTGTACTTATTTTTGAGACAAGAACTACACCGAAACCTGGTATTTACAGGAGATTATCAGGCATTAATCTGCAAGGCACATTAAGCAATGCAATAGACCAACTTTCTTCTTTGACATATCTGTAAGTCCCTGCTTACTGAGTTTTGAACAAACTACCACACTGCAAAATGCTTTATGCTCCTGATGTAAAATAAACTACATCCAGGGATCTGTCTAACAACCTAAATCTTGGAGGTCCACTTCCTCCAAGCATTGTGAATCTGAAGCAGCTCACAACTCTGTAAGAACAGCATGTCACTATAAGAAAACATTTCTTCCTTTTTGGTCTGTGGAGAGGACTAAGAAAAATAGGGGAAAACACTGATTTATATCTTGGTTTTGTCAGGATTTTACTTGGATGCAGTTTCACTGGTGATATTCCAGAGCAGATCGGAGCATTAAGGCAACTCACATTCCTGTAAGAAACAACTCAAACGTGGGCAGATATATTGAATGGACATCAATCTCTTCACGATATGATTTACTTTAGCCTAAGAAATGCTCTCATGCAGGGCCCTGAACTCAAATAAGTTCACTGGTGGAATCCCCCCAACACTTGGCCTTCTCTCTAAGCTTTTTTGGTTGGACTTGTCAGACAATCAGCTGTCGGGGAAAATACCGGTTTCATCAGGTTCAAACCCAGGGCTGGATCAGCTTGTTAATGCAGAACATTTGTAAGTTCTCAAATGGTGTACCAGTTCTAGAACAAAAGAATCAAGATATACTGCTGCTTAAATGTATGGTATCCTCATATGACTCATACATTTCCAATCAACAGCCATTTCAGTGAGAACCAGTTGACAGGCCCAATTGACGAAAAGCTTTTCAGTGAAAAAATGAACCTTATACACGTGTAAGCTGCACACTGTTTGTTTGTGCTTGGTAGTATCATCTTGCCATCACCTCACTGCCTTCAGTAATAATTGTCAGGATATTTGACAACAATAACTTTACTGGACCAATCCCAGGATCTCTCGGGAGAGTCTCATCAATTCAAATTATGTAAGTACCTCGTAATATGATTTACCCTATGTTTTGACCCCCTTTGAACAGTTTCATGTTTTTTTTTTCCTGCCTATTGCAACAGCCGACTAGATCATAACCAATTCAGTGGTCCAGTTCCAGGAAGTATAGCAAACCTATCTCGTCTGATGGAACTGTAAGTGATTACCATCAAGGAACATCAACAAATATTTCTTATTCCTGGAAACAACATTGCAAATATTTGTTTTTGTTTTTGCAGGAGCTTAGCAAGCAACCAACTGAATGGGACAGTGCCAGACCTCACCAGTGCAAATGCTCTCACTTATGTGTAAGGAAGAAAGTATATGAGCATTTAAGGTTAATGATTCTTTGAGTTATGGGAAATTTTCTTCCTTTTTACAGGGACCTAAGCAACAATAACTTCATGAGCTCACCAGCACCGCGATGGTTTTCAACATTAACATCCTTGACTACCTTGTGAGTTGTCTGATGACGAAAAAACAGTGAGTATCAAATGGACTTAGTAAGATACATCACAATTAATGTTTCTATTCCTGTTGACAACTTACAGATTTATGGATAGTGATCATCTTACTGGAACAATCCCCAGTGCCCTGTTCAGTTTCCCGCAATTGCAGCAAATGTAATTTCCTCATGGATCATGCTACAGCTCTCTGATAGCATCTCTAGCTAAAAGTTTAACTTCAGTGAACTTATGCCTTCTGATGTTATAAATTGGAATGCAGATCATTAGCTAAGAATTCATTCAGTGGGGAACTTAATATGAGCAGTAACATCAGTTCACTACTGCGGGTTGTTAATTTGACAAACAATCAGATCTTCAATGCTGAAGTTGACCCAAGCTACACCGGCAGCCTCATGTAAGCATCATCCTGTACTGTATAAGGGTGTACAAGTGAGTGCATGCATTCTCACCCAACGTATTCTTTCCTTGTCCAGACTATCAGGCAATCTTATATGCTTCAACAATATCAGTTTCTGCACACTCAAGCAAAAGCAGCAAGTGCCATACTCAACAAACCTAGGTCCATGTGGTGCCATTTCATGCCCCACTGACCAGTCAGCAAATCCGGTGGCTTCACAGAACTGTGCTTGCGCCAGCCCCTTCCAGGGTTTGATGATCTTCCGAGCACCAGCCTTCTCTGATGTGACCAATCCCAAGTCATTCCAACCTTTGGAATTTACTCTTGTTCAGAACCTTAGCCTAGCTCCAGGATCAGTTGCCATTTCCAATGTTGAGTTCAGTCCAGGGGAGCCACTAACATTCACAGTGAAGGTTTTTCCAGAGAGCGGAACAAGCTTCAATCACTCAGAGGTTATCAGAATCAGTTCTTCTTTGGTCAACCAAACCTACAAAGCTCCAGCATATTTTGGACCATATAGCTTCATAGCAAGCACATATTTTGCAAGTATGGCGTTGCTTAGGTCTGCAATTTCTTTAGTTTGCTTTATTTTCAAACATTACATAACTCATTCATTTCAGGCCCCAGTGGTAAAAGGTCGTCAATGGGCAAAGGTGCAATAATCGGAATAGCGGTTGCTGGTTTTCTCCTTCTTGTTGGCCTTATCCTAGTAGCAATGTATGCTCTAAGGCAGAAAAAAATAGCTAAGGAGGCAGTAGAACGAACTACTAATCCTTTTGGTAATGTGTTATTTCATCATTCAGTATCCATCCAATAGGGAAGTGTTAAGCATGATTGCTAATCTGTGCTAGTGAATGCTCTGGTGCCACAGCATCATGGGGACAAGGTGGTAAAGATAATGGAGATGTGCCACAGCTGAAGGGAGCAAGATACTTTGCATTTGAGGAACTGAAGAGGTGCACAAACAATTTCTCAGAAACCCAAGAAATAGGATCAGGAGGATATGGGAAGGTATATTGGTGAATGAATTTCCATGCTAGTATAGTCACAAAAAGAAATAAGGATTTCCAAAAGCAATTAATCTATTATCTTTTCTGTTAAAAGGTGTACAAAGGAATGCTCGCAAATGGGCAAATGGCTGCAATAAAACGCGCACAGCAAGGATCTATGCAAGGTGCAGCTGAATTTAAGAATGAGATAGAACTACTTTCCAGGGTTCATCACAAGAACCTGGTGAGCTTAGTAGGTTTCTGCTATGAACAAGGGGAGCAGATGTTGGTTTATGAGTACATTCCTAATGGGACCTTAAGGGAGAATCTGAAGGGTATACTTTTCAAACTTCATCACCACTACTACCCCCATTTATAACCTATTTACATAATTAATACATGCTACAACAAAAGGACATGGGGGTTCATCCACATCTTAACTGCAGGTAAAGGAGGAATGCACTTGGATTGGAAGAAACGCCTTCAAATTGCAGTTGGCTCTGCTAAAGGTCTAGCGTATCTTCATGAACTTGCTGATCCACCAATTATCCATAGAGATATCAAATCAACCAATATCCTTCTGGATGAAAGTCTAAATGCAAAGGTTGCTGATTTTGGTCTTTCAAAGCTGGTATCTGACACAAAAAAGGGCCATGTTTCTACCCAAGTGAAGGGCACACTGGTATGTACTTCTGGAACTTCAAAATGCATAACTTTTATTGACAAAAAAATATTTCTAGTTGATTACTCTTCTGTGTTGATATCTAGGGTTATTTGGATCCTGAATACTACATGACTCAGCAGCTATCTGAGAAGAGTGATGTATATAGCTTTGGAGTTGTCATGCTAGAACTGATAACGTCCAGGCAGCCCATAGAGAAAGGCACATATATTGTCCGTGAGATCAGGACAGCAATAGATCAGTATGACCAAGAGTATTACGGATTGAAGAGCCTAATTGATCCAACAATCCGGGATTCAGCAAAAATGGTTGGCTTTAGGAGATTTGTGCAGTTGGCTATGGAATGTGTAGAGGAGTCTGCTGCTGACCGCCCGACAATGAATGATGTGGTGAAGGAACTTGAGATTATAATACAAAATGAAGGGGCACAGTTGCTAAACTCAGCATCTTTATCGGCTCAGCAGTTTGGATATGCAAAGGGTAGAGATCCAGATCCTTATGGAGATCATGTGCCTATCAATGATGACAGCAGCAGCAGTGCTTTTGATTACAACAGTGTATATTCATACTCAGTTGTTGAACCAAAGTAGATATGATGTATTGGTTTTGCTTATCTCCTACTCATTGTAAAGGACAATATGTAGTCTACAATATCATATTTTTTGTGTTGATAAAAACCAAGGTCTGGATATTTTATAAGCATACACTGGCCAGATGAAACAGCAGAGGATGATCTTTCTATAGAATCATTCTTGTCATTCTCTTCATTGAAAACCCAAAATAAATATATTTTTTGACCATTCGCATGCATGTCAAGATAAATATTGTTTTTGTAATTTGATATGTTTCCACTGATGTTTAACTCAAGTAGTTACCAGGTGCACCTCATTAATTTTTCTCTAAACAATCCTACATCAACATGATGCCCTTTCATAGCATAAAAGTTAAATATTAATGACAACAGTTGGAACAATAACAGCCTCTGATTGGCCAATGGGATTAATGAATAGCTGTGAAAATGCTCTCATTGTGGATACAAGATAGGATTAGTGAGAGAAACATTTATTTAGAATTTATTTTAATTGGTGGTGTCATGGTTCAGAAGATGCTGCCTTGTACATAGGAAACATCATTTTTTAGATTGAATTACCAATTGAAAAGATGATTCAGTTCCATTACTATTTATCCATCACAACGCGTGCTAACTGCTCAGTGTGCCTTTTCTGGGAGAAAAAAAGTACAGGTTGAATTCTAATCCCCACTGAAAATGTCTATTGTGCTAAATTAAGGCAACCTTACACCCAATCAAGGAAATGAGATAATTCAAAGCTGCATTCTCAAAGTTAATGATACAGGAACTTTACCTCTTAACGGTTAAAACAAGGAAGTACCTTTCATTGACATCGAGATTCCAGTCCACACTAACATATGCTGTGACAAAAGGAATATGATTTTATTGACTACTTAACAAGAAATATATATTCCAATATAAGGTAACAAGCATCATTTTCATCACTATAAACATGTGCAGACGAACATATTTCAACACACACACACACACATATAAAAGAAAAAACGAAGAACCATCTGTCCCAAGCACATATGAAAATTTTATTTCATATCAGGTCACCAAAGATTAAAGCAGAGTTAAGACATGAGAAGGTTCTCACATAACTACATTTCGGAACAGCCTGCATAGGAAGGTTTAAGAAATAACATCTGTGTGAGAGTCAGTTATCCTTATACAACTTGGTTGTCTTGCCTTTCCATTGCCCTTCACTTTTCCTCCAGCTCTGAAACCAAAGCTGCAGCTGGTTCTCATGAGGTATATGCAAGCATGGATCGGTTGACCTATTCTTACTTCCTGAACATATCGTTATGTACTTTTTTGCACATTTCTTTCTTAACTATCCGCATTCTGTATTCTGCAGCAAGTAAATTTATCTGGAATGGAAAGGGATGCTCAGGATTGCTCTTGGCGTAGCCAGAGGACTAGAATAATTCATGAACTTACCAATCTGCCTATTATCCATAGAGACGCCAAGTCAACAAATATCCTTTTGGATGACAACCTTAAAGCAAAGGTTGCTGATTTTGGTCTGTCGAAGCTAGTTGCAGACACCAAAAAGGGTCATTTGGAACCTTTTTTTTTTGTGAACGAACCAGCACAGTTTGCGCCAATTTCATTGAATATAGGAGGAGTAAAAGTTACATGTACTGATGTACAGAAAAGAAAGAACTGTACAAAAGGGGAAAGGCCTAAGGAATTAAAAGTGCTAGGTGTTTCACTCCCGCTGAGGCCCTAGTTTTGGCTTCCTCCTTTTGGAACCTGAGACATGACACAGCAGTTCTCACAGAAGAGTGAGCTGTACAGCTTTGGGTCTGTCATGCTTGAGCTACTAAGCAGAAGGCTTCCCCTAGCGAAGGGCAGATTTATTGATCGGGAATTCAGGATGGCAATAGATGCAAGCAACTACGACTACTATGGCCTGCAATGCATCATCGACCTAGCTATTGACGACGCAACCATCTGCTACAGAGTTTGAGCATGCAGGGGCAACTACCGTGCACCCGTATTTTGGTTTGGTGGTTGCAACCAGCACAAGCAGCAGTAATACCAACATGGTGGAAGACCCTTCCAACCCTGAAATTAAGTAATGAAAAAGCACTAAAAACTTCAGAAGGAATCGCTCGATTTCTCTCTAAGGCACGACGTTTTTTACGCACTAGTTTCCTTGATCCTTGCTCCTATTGCACACATTGTTTCTCAAGGAATCAAGGATTACAATTCCCAAAATTCCCCAGTTCTCTAAAATCATAGGTCACCTTCCGAGTTCCGAATAACCAACAGCGACCAGGAATTCATCCCGTGAAGGAAAAAAGAAAAACAAATCATTCACGAACACATCGACCTCCAAACAACATCACAGAAATTCATACTCCTATATTACTGAGTTTGAGCCCGACGCAGTTCGAAGACTTAGGGCATGGATTACACTAGCGAGATTGCGAGAACAGGGAGAAATGCAGCGCACCTGTGCGCCGCTCGCCGCTCGCGGATTTCAGCGCGGGCTCGGCCGGCGGTGGCGCGGAGCGCCGTGCACTTCCGCCGCGGATTCGGCTCTACTCCTCTCCACTCCACTCCCCCACCTCCCGTCTCTGCCTCTCCCCTCGCGCCGTCAGCTACTTCCCTGCGAGGGCTAGTGTGCCTCTCCCACTAGGGGTAAATCAGCCCAAAAGGCCCAACTATCGAGACATTTCATGGACAAGGCCGAACGGGCCGGCCCAGACACCAAGAACCATCTCGTCCCACGCGGCGACCAGCACCGACGTGGCGTGCGTGCGTGCGTGCATGCATGCATGCGGCGGAGGAACGAGTCAAAGGTTGGGGGGGAGCCCCCGGCGGTGCCGAGGCGAGCGGACGCGCGGGCGTTGCGGCCGTTGGGGCGAAAGCCGTCCATCCGCCCGCCCACGGAGGCGCGCCACGGACACGTCCGGCGCGCTCTCGCGGGCACCGCTCCTTCCCGCGGCCGCTCCACGCATATAAGCCACGCCTCCTCCCGCCTCCCCTCCCCACCACCGTACACACCCCCACCCTGCCTCTCTCCGCACCGGTCTCGCACCCACCTGAGACCGGCCGCCGTTTCTCGGTGTCTCTCTCTCTCTGCCCGCTCCGGCGAGAGGGGGTGCCACACACACGTACGTACGGGAGGATCAGTGCAACAAGTGACCGCGCGCGTGCGTGCTCTCCCCCCGACCGATGACAACGATGCGCGCCTCCGCCGCGCTGCTGCTGGTGGCGGCGGCGGTCCTCGCCGCCGTGCGCGCCGAGGACCCGTACCACTTCTTCGATTGGAAGGTGACGTACGGGACCAGGACGATTATGGACGTGGCCCAGAAGGTGATGCTCATCAACGACATGTTCCCCGGCCCAACCATCAACTGCAGCTCCAACAACAACATCGTCGTCAACGTCTTCAACCAGCTCGACCATCCCCTCCTCTTCAACTGGTACGTATACGTACATTGGTATACATGCATGCATACATCGATCCGTTATTGATGTTGAGCTGATCGATCATTTTGGTATGTACGTGGCAATGCGACGCGATCCAGGCACGGGATCCAACAGAGGAAGAACTCGTGGATGGACGGAATGCCGGGGACGAATTGCCCGATCCAGCCGGGCACAAACTGGACGTACAAATGGCAGCCCAAGGACCAGATCGGGACCTTCTTCTACTTCCCCAGCATGGGCATGCAGCGCGCGGCCGGCGGCTACGGGATCATCACCGTGCACAGCCGGCTGCTCATCCCGGTGCCCTTCGACGAGCCGGCCGGCGACTACCCGGTCCTCGTCGGCGACTGGTACACCAAGGACCACACCGTGCTGGCGAAGAACCTCGACGCCGGCAAGAGCATCGGCCGGCCGGCGGGTCTCGTCATCAACGGCAAGAACGAGAAGGACGCGTCCAACCCGCCCATGTACACCATGGAGGCCGGCAAGGTGTACCGGTTCCGCGTCTGCAACGTGGGGATCAAGACGTCGCTCAACGTGCGCATCCAGGGCCACAGCCTCAAGCTCGTGGAGATGGAGGGCTCGCACACCGTGCAGAACAGCTACGACTCGCTGGACGTGCATGTCGCCCAGTGCGTCTCCTTCCTCGTCACCGCCGACCAGAAGCCCGGCGACTACCTCCTCGTGGCCTCCACCCGCTTCTTGAAGGAGTACAGCGCCATCACCGCCATCGTCCGGTACAACGGGTCGAACACGCCGGCGTCGCCCAAGCTGCCGGAGGGGCCGAGCGGGTGGGCGTGGTCCATCAACCAGTGGAGGTCGTTCCGCTGGAACCTGACGGCGAGCGCGGCGCGGCCCAACCCGCAGGGGTCCTACCACTACGGGCAGATCAACATCACGCGCACCATCAAGCTCTGCACCAGCAAGGGGAAGGTGGACGGCAAGGAGCGGTTCGCCCTCAACGGCGTGTCGCACGTCGACGACGCCCAGACGCCGCTCAAGCTCGCCGAGTACTTCAACGCCTCCTCCGGGGTGTTCGAGTACAACCTCATCGGCGACGTGCCGCCGGCCACCACCGTCCCGCAGAAGCTCGCGCCCAACGTCATCTCCGCCGAGTTCCGCACCTTCATCGAGGTCGTCTTCGAGAACCCCGAGAAGAGCATCGACTCCTTCCACATCAACGGCTACGCCTTCTTCGCCGCCGGGTAAACACATGCACAAACGTATAAAGTTCCATGCTCGCTCCGTTCTTGGTGATCGATCGCCATCGCCATGCATGAATATATGGATGTGTGGGTGCGTGCAGCATGGGGCCGGGGATATGGACGCCGGAGTGCAGGAAGACGTACAACCTGCTGGACACGGTGAGCCGGCACACGATCCAGGTGTACCCGAGGTCGTGGACGGCGGTGATGCTGACGTTCGACAACGCGGGGATGTGGAACATCAGGTCCAACATGTGGGAGAGGTACTACCTCGGGGCGCAGTTGTACGTCAGCGTGGTATCGCCGGCGAGGTCGCTCCGGGACGAGTACAACATGCCGGAGATAGCCCTCCGCTGCGGCAAGGTCGTCGGCCTGCCGATGCCGCCGTCCTACCTCCCCGCATAATAAAGCAGAACCCCCAACCAAGCTCAGGAACCCATCCATGGTGCTAGCTGCTGCTGTACACACAAACAACGCAGGCGACAGGGAGAGCACGAGTTTTTCCGTTTCCTTTTTTCGTACGTCCCCCCGTTTATTCTTCTTGCTCGGTTTACTTTCTCTTTCGAGGAATAAAATTGGGCTTCAAGATCGACGGCTTCAATTACCTGATGTCGTCACACCGGAACGAGGATGAAAACACAGCAAGGAGAAAGATTGGCCAGCGAGATGCATGGAATGCATACAAAAGCTCGAGATGCCCTCTCGAATCGTCGTTGCATGTAGTAGGAGTATTGATTCTACCTGATCGTCAATTAATTTATCCCCCAGTTAATAAGTCCTTCAAACCAATTGATTGTTCTGTGTCTATAATATATATGTACATGAGTATCTCCTCTCGATTGTTTTGATGTAATTTTTGGTTATTTCTATCCTCGATTTTGTTCGGTACTTCACCTTTGTAAGCTGTTGTTCCGATAGATGAAAATCACAGTAGTATATGAGACATATGGATGTGCAATTCAGTGTACCTTTTGAATTCGATCAGATTTGCATTTTCAGTGCCATGCAGCAAGTGATTTGCGTTTTGTGCAATTCTGTATGACTCTGTTTTCTTCAGCCAAAAACAAGCATATGCCTGGCTAGCTGGTATCCCATATAACTTTACTAATACGTGGGCATTGATGTATGGATCGAATGCTGTTAGCTTTGCCAGATATTGTAGAGTAACGGTTTCAAAAAGATATTGTAGAATAGATGTCGAAACTAGATTTCGGCAATAATAAAAGGGGTAGCGCACGAGCCCTAAAAGTGGATGGATGCGGAGACAAAGGATTTAGATAGGTTCAGGCCCTCTCAATGAGAGGTAATACCCTACTCCTGTTTGGGGATTTGAATCCGCCGGGTGTGTATTGATCTGACGATCTAGTTGTGTCATGCCCCCTAGAGGGCCTCCTGCCCACCTTATATAGGATGGGGGGCAGGATTACAAGATAGAAACCTTAACCAACACGGTATCGGTTTCCTAAATCTACTTTACAATCTTATCAAATCAGGACTTTAGGCCGTTCCATAATATACAGGGAAACGTAATACCCAAGTCATAATCTGTTACATATTTCATATATATAAGTTATCCCCTATAACTAGTCGGATAACCATGCCGTGTGGGTATGGGGTACCCATAATCTCCACAGTAGCCCCTGAGACCTTCACAGTCGAAAAGATAATCTTCTCTCGAACTAGATTACTCCAAAACCGAGTACTTCAATCATCTTTGCCATGGTCTCCCGAGTATTTTTACCAAATCTGAAGACTGTGGAGGGCTGAAAAAATAAAGTCAGGTGCATCGACTAGATGCACCGAGTGGTTTCGATAATTGTAGTCAACCAAGCGACTTAATATTAATATGTAGCATATGCGGTGTGAATCCCTGAATAATATGATCCAAGTGATATACCGACTGCTTTGTAAAATATGATGAGTGTAACCTAAAGTTGGCTACATCATTGAAAATTCACATAGCAAAATAGCTATAAAGAAGCTTGTATGTTGTGAATAAAGAAATTTCCAAAGTATTGGGCATACGCCATACGCACACTGCTTTAACAGATGTGCTTAAGTCCCTAGAAGACACATGGTTCCACCACACCTGGAAATATATGGCATATGTGGTATAAAATCCGAGTAAATAAACTCATAAAGGATTTACCAACCGCCTGAAAAATGACCACAATATATAATCAGCCTAAGCCATAATATTGGTCAATAAAAATGCACACTTACGTGGCAAAAAGCAATGATATTGTATCCAATCAATTGCTTAAAAACCCAAACAGCACCATGACTATATAAAAAAGTCAGCGGGCCAGCTATATAAAGCTTTACTGTTTGACACCTTTTAAGATGCATTGTACCAACTCCTAAAAAGTTAAGTAACTGTGGTATAAAAGGATTTTAAGGTATTGGGCACTTGATCACGCGCACTTTGGCCTAAGCAAAAAGTGCCTAAGTCCCTAAAAGAACGTGACAGGCCACACCTGAAAATATGGGCTGCAGACATATTAGGCCTAGGCCAAAAAATATGCCTTCGACACCCTTTAAAGGATGACGCATGTAACATGCTCCCGAGTAATAAATCTTCCAGGTATTATAGACCAAATGTAGCTCATATGAATAGCTTCTGATCTGAGTGGTTATCCCTTATGGGATACTCCAAAATAGATGTAACAATTGAATCCCGACTGGTGCAAGTATTCAGTTGATAACCCTTACGGGGAATAATAAATAGTCCAGTCTTTGAGCATAGAAAATAGACCCATGATCATGAATTCATGTTGCATGTATCCGGAACAAGTCCAAATTGAAGGTATGATACTTGTGTTTGATCTAGTAAGCCCCTGATCATATAGCTTGTCCTTCTGTCGTAGTCATAATAGTCCATTGATGGTAGCTGACGCAGTTGGCATAGAGACAAGACGACCAATATAGAGATAACATTGCCTAGCAGAGGTGGCAAAAATATTAGTGGTAGTGAAGATAGTGATTCCAATCAAAAGTGATGAAGTTGCACAGCCGCAGAGGCGAAGAAACCAGTCGGCAGCAATCAGGTCAGCTAGCAATGAAGATGAAGGCCCCCAACAACAATGACAGAGCAGTCGGCGGCGACGAAATAATCAGTCGGTGGTGATGAAAGCAAGCCGACGGTGAAGATGTAGACACGCATCAAAGACGATGACGAAATCCACCAATCATGAAGATGAAGAAAATACTTGACGACGACAAACGCAACCGACATGATGAAGATGACGATGTCGGTGATCCAGCCAATAGCAGTGTAGCAACCAATGATAATGACAAAGACGCTCATCAGCATTTGCATAGTAGGTCAACCGTGAAGGTGAAATAATAAGTCGGCGAAAACATAATCATCCATTAGCAACAACAGAGATGTCAGGGTCGATGAAGCAGAGGTGCGAAATATTTGAAGTTGTTGAAGTAGAATGTCTGCTCCGAAGCAAAGATGAAGATAATGACTCCTGGAGTTGACTCGTGGGTTGATGAATTGATTTCTTCAGCTTGACATAAAATTTGTCAAATTTTGAGCCTTGTATTTGTGTAGCCCCCGACTCTTTGATTAGTTGGGAAACAACTAAACATAGAGTCGAGAACTGTAGCTTCTTGTCATCGAATAGTCATTGCTTGATTGAAGATATGTGTTGAAGATGTCCAAGTAGAAATCCTGAATATTGGAGAGCCACTTGTTGTAGTAAAATAACACGGCATCGCATGCCGAGATGTCGAGGTTCACAAAGACGTCGTGGTTGGTGAAGTAGCAAAACTTGCGAAGTAGCAGCAATAGAGTTTGCCAGTGACGAAGATAATAAAGATGAAGTCGCTCCACCATGATGACAAAGTTGCATCGCCGTGATGAAGTGAACACGAGTCGGCGGCAACAGAAGCAAACTGGTAGCGAAGACGCGCAGTTGTGAAGATAAAAGCACCAGTCGGCGGCGGCATAACCAGTCGGCAACGGAAGACGATGATGTCCATCAGTAGTGGTAGCTGTCTAAACCAGACGTAGAGGTGAGGGCACTAGTCAGCAGCAGATGTAGACAGCTTGCGTTGAAGATGATGATGCTTATTAGCGGTGATGGTGATGTAGCCAGCCGTGAAGAAGATAGCATCAGTTGGCGTCATAACAGGCCAGCCGTGCAGGCGGTGACACCAGTCGGCGGCGGACGAGGCGGCCGGTCGGTGAAAGCGTAGACGCCCAACAACGGCAGCATAATAGGCCAGCCGTGCAGGCGGAAACACCAGTCGGCGGCGGACGAGGCGGCCGGTCGGCGAAGACGTAGACGCCCAACAACAGCGGCATAATAGGCCAGCCGTGCAGGCGGAAACACCAGTCGGCGGCGGTCGAGGCGGCCGGTCGGTGAAGACGTAGACGCCCAACAACGTCGGCATAATAAGTCAGCCGTGCAGGCGGAAGCACCAGTCGGCGGCGGACGAGGCAGCCGGTCGGTGAAGACGTAGACGCCCAACAACGGCGGCATAAAGGCCAGCCGTGCAGGCGGAAACACCAGTCGGCGGCGGTCGAGGCGGCCGGTCGGTGAAGACGTAGACGCCCAACAACGGCGGCATAATAAGTCAGCCGTGTAGGCGGAAGCACCAGTCGGCGGCGGACGAGGCGGCCGGTCGGTGAAGACGTAGACGCCCAACAACGGCGGCATAAAGGCCAGCCGTGCAGGCGGAAACACCAGTCGGCGGCGGACGAGGCAGCCGGTCGGTGAAGACGTAGACGCCCAACAACAGCGGCATAAAGGCCAGCCGTGCAGGCGGAAACACCAGTCGGCGGCGGTCGAGGCGGCCGGTCGGTGAAGACGTAGACGCCCAACAACGGCGGCATAAAGGCCAGCCGTGCAGGCGGAAGCACCAGTCGGCGGCGGACGAGGCGGCCGGTCGGTGAAGACGTAGACGCCCAACAACGGCGGCATAAAGGCCAGCCGTGCAGGCGGAAACACCAGTCGGCGGCGGCGAAGGCAAGCCGGTCGGTGAAGACGTAGACGCCCAACAACGGCGGCATAAAGGCCAGCCGTGCAGGCGGAAACACCAGTCGGCGGCGGCGAAGGCAAGCCGGTCGGTGAAGACGTAGACGCCCAACAACGGCGGCATAAAGGCCAGCCGTGCAGGCGGAAACACCAGTCGGCGGCGGCGAAGGCAAGCCAGTCGGTGAAGACGTAGACGCCCAACAACGGCGGCATAATAGGCCAGCCGTGCAGGCGGAAACACCAGTCGGCGGCGGACGAGGCAGCCGGTCGGTGAAGACGTAGACGCCCAACAACGGCGGCATAAAGGCCAGCCGTGCAGGCGGAAACACCAGTCGGCGGCGGTCGAGGCGGCCGGTCGGTGAAGACGTAGACGCCCAACAACGGCGGCATAATAAGTCAGCCGTGCAGGCGGAAGCACCAGTCGGCGGCGGACGAGGCGGCCGGTCGGTGAAGACGTAGACGCCCAACAACGGCGGCATAAAGGCCAGCCGTGCAGGCGGAAACACCAGTCGGCGGCGGCGAAGGCAAGCCGGTCGGTGAAGACGTAGACGCCCAACAATGGCGGTATAAAGGCCAGCCGTGCAGGCGGAAACACCAGTCGGCGGCGGCGAAGGCAAGCCGGTCGGTGAAGACGTAGACGCCCAACAACGGCGGCATAATAGGCCAGCCGTGCAGGCGGAAACTAGGGCTGGCCAGGAAGCTCGTGGCTCGTTAGCTCGCTCGGCTCGTGAGAAGCTCGGCTTGGCTCGGCTCGGCTCGTTTGGTTTTCCTAACGAGCCGAGCTTGCATTTCAGCTCGTTAGAGATAACGAGCCAGCTCGAGCTGGCTCGCGAGCCGCTCGCGAGCCTTAACGAGCCAGGGCAGATGAGAATGGAGGCCCAGCCCAACAGCCCAACTCGGTTGCCGGCCTGCCGCCTGCCGAAAACCCTAGTACTCCCAGACGGCCTGACGCCCAGAGCCCCAGACCCCAGTCTATCCCCAATTCCCCATTCCCCAATTCCCGATCTGGCTTGGCGGCCGATCTCGTCTCCTCCCCTTCTCTCGTTCTCGTCTCCGACCGACTCTCCTCCCTGGCTCCCCGCCGGCCGCCGCCAGCCCGCCAGCCACCACCACGGGCCCACGGCTGCACGGCACCACCCGCCAGCCGCCAAGCCAGCCATCGCAAGGCGCCGCCGCCAGCCGCCACCGCCAAGCGCTGCCACCAGTCGGCACCGCCACGCGCTGCCACCAGCCACCACCGCCAAGTGCCGCCGCCTGCCGGCACCGCCAAGCGCCGACGCCAGCCACCACCGCCAAGCGCCGCCGCCAGCCGCCACCACCGCCAAGCGCCGCCACCAGCCACCCGCCAGCCGCCGGCGCCACGCGTTTGAGAAGCAACTCAACGCCGCCGTCCACTGAAGGAACTCGACGCTGCCATCTCGCCATCCACATTCCACGCCGCTGCTTACTGACATGGAGGAGGCGCCGCACCCGCAACCACCAAGCGTGGAATCCCAGAGCAAATGCGCGAGCGCGAAGCCAACCTCGTCGGCAGCTACAGGTGCAGGTGCAGCGGCACGTACACGCTCCGCACGGATTGCTCAAACCAAGGTTGGCCGTAGTCGAGGATCCGCAACCGCAAGGACCGCAATCGCAAGTGGGGCAATTGGATCGCCGTCACCGGCATCAGCATCACGAGCTAATGTGTCCACGACCGTGGTATGTATCTAAATTCCACAATCACTTGATTTATACCACTGTGAATTTTGCATTTAGCTTTGAATGAATCGCTATACCTACTAGGCTACTACCAAGGCAGCTAGCAGCTAGTAATCAGTTTGTGTGTGTATGAATTGAATTTGTGCAGGAAATGGACATGGTGGCCATTTCAGATGGAGGGGAGGATGAAGAAAACAGCTTTGACTTGAATGATGAGATGTCGGTGAGCCTACCTTCGTCAAGAAGCAGCAGTGAGGGAGAGGATGGAGATGACACATCAAAGACTCAAAAACGAGGTGCAAAAAGGCCAAAGGCAGGTATTTCACTATCTCCTTCTAAAGTTAAGATAACAAGAGGAAAGCGTGCTAGTTGTTGGAAATATTATAAGGTGATCAATGTTCCCTCCAAGAAGGAAAAAGGGAAAATGGAATGTAAGGCAAAGTGTAGGTTTTGTCATCACAACTATGCATATCGCCCTGGGGGAACCACTACAACACTAAATCGTCACTTAGATAAGTGCACAATATATCTGAACAAGCTTGCAAAGGCTAAAGCTCAAGGTACACTTGATTTTCCTTTAGCTGATGGTTCTATGGTTGTGCATCCTACTGAGTATGATCATGATCACACTAAACTTTTGATTGCCCGTATGATAATTCTACATGATTACCCATTTAGAATTGTTGAGCATAAAGGGTTTAATGCCTTGATGAAGTGGATGAATCCTAGCTATGAATTCATTGGTCGCAAGGCCATAAAAAGTGAATGCATGAAATTGTATGAATCTGAAAAGGAACATCTCAGGAAAAGTCTTAGGGAGGCTGAGACCATAAGTTTAACTACAGATATGTGGACATCAAATCAAAACCTTCAGTATATGTGTTTGGTGGCTCATTACATAGATGTTAATTGGGTTTTGCAATGCCGTGTCCTAAACTTTGTTGAGGTGGAGCCTCCTCACACCGGTATTGTCATAGCTCAAGCTATTTTTGATTGCTTGGTTGATTGGAAAATAGAGGACAAGGTCATGACAATAACCCTTGATAATGCTTCAAACAATGACACCGCTGTTTCAAATTTGAAGTCTAAGCTTGCTGCTAGAAAGAATGCTCAGTTTGATCCAGATTATTTCCATGTTCGTTGTGCTGCCCACATAGTTAATTTGGTTGTTAATGATGGCCTGCAACAAATTCAATCTTTGATAACCAATGTTAGGAACACTGTGAAGTACTTTAAGAAGTCTCCAGCCCGTATGTATAAGTTTGTGGGTGTGTGCAACACTTATTCAATTAAAGTTGGTAGAGGGTTGTCTATTGATGTTAAAACAAGGTGGAGTTCGACCTATCGGATGCTAGAGACATGCATTGAGTATAGAAATGGTTTTGATTATTATGCTGAATCAGACACCAAATATGAATGGCTACCTTTACAATCTGAATGGGATTTGTTTGAGAAAATTCAGCCAATCTTGGGAACAATGTCTGGTGCAACCACTGCATTTTCAGGGTCAACCTACCCCACTGCCAATGTTTTCTATCCATACATAGCTAAAGTTAAGATTGCAATATTAGCTTCTAGAGCACAAGCACAAACTGCACTGTTAGAAGCTGCAAGGTTAGGGCAGCAGTCTGGACTTTATGAACCTGACCCTAATGATGTATTGCTGGTGACTATGGCTGATGCAATGTTGGAAAAATTCAATAAATATTGGGAGAACACAAACAATATCATGATCATTGCTACAATCCTTGACCCTAGGTTCAAAATGAGGTACATTAGATGGTGCTTCAGTGAATTTTTTGGTGAGACAAGGTGTGTAACAGAGGTTGCTGCCATAACTGATGAGATGGAAAAACTCTACAGAAAGTATGAGCGGATATGTCGCCACAACCAAGGTGGGAACAGTCCACACAATGGTCACTCGGCCTCATCCTCAATCTCTACTACCACCTCATTGGCTTCAATTATTCCAAGTGGATTTCAATCCTTTTTGCAGTCAAATGCTAAAGAATCCTCAAAGTCTGAGTTACTCATCTATCTAGATGAACCAAATGTGTCCCTCGAAGATAGCACTTTCAACTTACTCAATTATTGGAAGGTAAATGCCCATAGGTTTCCTGTTGTGTCCAACATGGCAAAGAGGTTCTTGGCTGTTCCAGCTAGCAGTGTGTCATCAGAGTCCACTTTTAGTACCGGGGGAAGAATTCTTGATGACTACCGGAGTTCTTTGAAGCCAGAAACAGTTCAGGCTTTGGTTTGTGCTTCAAGCTGGATAAGAGCCTCTCAAAATGACAATAGTGCACCTATCCCTGTGGTATGTAATGCAATGATTATTTTTTATTCTTTATTTTTGTCAAGTCTTTTGTATAAAATGTTCACTTTGGACTGTTTTCATAGGGAGAAAATGGAGATGATGACATCGAAATAGTGGACTTCCCCAATTGTGTGGTGGCAAGCAACTAGTAGGGACAATTTATATTTATTTAATAAGTTTATGACTTTCACCCATTTATATCATACTCTATAATTTGTTTACCTGCAGGCTACAAGCCTACACCCTATGGGAGAAAGGGAGTGTGGGACTATGGGAGAAAGGGAGCTGCCAATTGCCATGCTATTTGTGTTTTGTGTTTATGTGCAACTGTGTTGGATGAAATCATGAAAATGATGAACCTTGCAGGCTGCAGCTTTACTAGTTATGCACTTATGCTAAATATTGGTGTATTGAAGTATTGAACTATTGAACTTGAAGCATGGATTATTGTACTGGACTGAACCTATGTTTAATTACAGTCTTTTGTTGAACTATTTTGAAGTTAATTGCAATATGTGATGAACTGATGATGTATGTCACTATGTCAGTAACTCAGAATGTGTCATTGTGACTGTGGAGTACTGGAGTGTGGACGTTTATGTACTTGTGAAATGTGTTTAATCCAAGACTTTGAGTAGATTACTTATATGTGAATGTGATTTGTTGCTTTGATATTTTCATGTAACAATTTATCATACTATCATTGCATGCTTGGCTGCTTGCTGTGTTGGCTGTTGCTGAGGGCTAGGGGCAGTTTTTGGATGGTTTGGCTCGCGAGCTTAACGAGCTAGCTCGAGCTTTTAAACGAGCCGAGCCGAGCTGGGTTTTTAGCTCGTTAGGATAACGAGCCGAGCCGAGCCAGCTCGTTATCCTAACGAGCTTTACCGAGCCGAGCCGAGCCGAGCCGAGCTGGCTCGATATCCACCCCTAGCGGAAACACCAGTCGGCGGCGGCGAAGGCAAGCCGGTCGGTAAAGACGTAGACGCCCAACAACGGCGGCATAATAGGCCAGCCGTGCAGGCGGAAACACCAGTCGGCGGCGGTCGAGGCGAGCCGGTGGTGATGTTCTGACTGATCCATTCCTGGAGCGTAAGAGATAAGCTTAAAGCCATGAATCCCTTTTATGCATATCTGGATCTGGATCCTGCAGAACAAACATATAGGATGAGTAGTATCTGATATAAATATAATACTCGAGAAAAAATCAAGTATTTTAAAATATTTATAAATATGTATTTCTCCTCTTGTCAATTTTGATTTCCCCGAGCAGATGACTCTGTACGTTTAAACACTCTGCCCGACTAGTCATAACCACCAAGCATCGGGAGTCGGCCTAGGCACTTCCCAAACATGCATATGAGTGACATGAGTTCGTCATTAATGGAACAAAGTTTCACGGATCAGAGTTTACTACTCGGGTACTTTTGCAATTGTTAAGAGCAGAAAATAAATTTATCTCATCTCTATGCTTTTGATTTATTCCGAATAATACTTAGCACCTTGCGTTACTCGGTCCATCCAACGAGCCCCCGGGTGCTAGGAATCGGCCCAAAGGCAACCATCCATTGGCAAACCAAACGGAAAGCATAGGAAGATAGAACTCCATAACTCGATAGGTACTTTTGTACTCAGATTATGTCGCAAGCAATCAAGATAAATATTATGAAAATTGTTTAAAAAATACGATATAACATCTATAGCCCCCGACTCACTAGTCAACGGCGAACCAGTTGATGTAGTGAGGCAAAGGAAAAGACAAAATATCATATAAAGAATAAAATAAATGATGACTTAGCTTTGTCGTATTCCCTCGATGACAGCAGAAGTAGCCGATGTGGGAATAAAGCAGTCCATCAATGGTGACAAAAACACCAGTCGGCGCCAGTGGAACCAAGCCAGTGGTGTAGATGATGAAGCCCATTAACAGCGGTGGTGTGACCAACCGACCGTATAGGCGGGGACACCAGTCGGCGGCGACGGAGGTAGGCCGGTGGTGATGACGTAGACGCCCATCAACAGCGGCATAATAGGCCAGCTGTGAAGGCGAAAGCACCAGTCGGCGGCAGACGTGGCGGTCGGTCGGTGAAGACGTGGACGCCCATGAACAGCGGTGTGACCAACCAACCGTATAGGCGAGATCACCAGTCGGCGGCTACGGAGGCAAGCCGACTGTGAAGTCGTAGACGCCCAACAACGGCGGCATAATAGGCCAGCCGTGTAGGCGGAGACACCAGTCGGCCGTGACGGTGGCAAGCCGGTGGTGAAGTCGTAGACGCCCAACAACGGCGGCATAATAGGCCAGCCGTGTAGGCGGAGACACCAGTCGGCGGCGATGGAGGCAAGCCGGCGGTGAAGTCGTTGTTGATATCAGCAATGGCGGTGGCGAGGACAAGCCGGCGGAGTGGACTCGCGGCCGATTGACCGGAAAGCTGAGATGCCTTGAGTCCATGACCAACATCGTTCGCCTCAGTAGTGCCGCGTAATTATATGCGAACAACAACAAAAAATAGCAAGAAATTAATCTGAGATTAGAAATCAATCTAATATATATTGATTATTGATAACAAATTGAAACGAAAAACTCAAGTCGAGCAGTGAGGCTGGATCGTGGGTGATAGCCGGCGACGCGCCATGCAACATGTATAAGCCCCGGCAACTAACTGCTAACTCGATGTTCTTTCGGTATGACGCCATTATCGGAGATGGCCGGCGGAGCACATCAACTGTCATACATGGAAACAGGAATCGAACGGCACATGTGTACATGCAATAGAAAGCAATTAGTAGATTAATTCCAGTCTGCATATACGTGTTGATTAATAAATCAACAGATGCGTGTGTTTAATTTGCTCCTGGCGGCCTGTGCTACTCCAGCAACACGTCCAACTGCAAGGAAAGGAAGAGAGGAGCACTCGGACACGGCAAGGGCACCCGAGCAGGCGACGATGATGGCCGTGTCTCGATCTCATCGAGTATATGAAATGCATCAAAATATCAGGAAATCAAACAACGATTAAAAATCAATCTAATAAAAATTAGATTGGAACGATAAACCCGATTAAAGATTTGAGCCGTCGAAATTGATGAGATTGATCTCCGGGCTTCTTCTGAAGTTGATTCCATCGCACTTTTCGACAGGTAATTCGACGCAACCCCTACCTGGCGCGCCAACTGTCGAAACTAGATTTCGGCAATAATAAAAGGGGTAGCGCACGAGCCCTAAAAGTGGATGGATGCGGAGACAAAGGATTTAGACAGGTTCAGGCCCTCTCAATGAGAGGTAATACCCTACTCCTGTTTGGGGATTTGAATCCGCCGGGTGTGTATTGATCTGACGATCTAGTTGTGTCATGCCCCCTAGAGGGCCTCCTGCCCACCTTATATAGGATGGGGGGCAGGATTACAAGATAGAAACCTTAACCAACACGGTATCGGTTTACTAAATCTACTTTACAATCTTATCAAACCAGGACTTTAGGCCGTTCCATAATATACAGGGAAACGTAATACCCAAGTCATAATCTGTTACATATTTCATATATATAAGTTATCCCCTATAACTAGTCGGATAACCATGCCGTGTGGGTATGGGGTACCCATAATCTCCACAATAGAGTAGTACTCCCTCCATTTTTAATAGGTAACGCCGTTGACTTTTTCTCACATGTTTGACCATTCGTCTTATTCAAAAAATTTATGCAAATGTATAAGATATAAATCACACTTAAAGTACTATGAGTGATAAAACAACTCATAACAAAATAAATTATAATTACGTAAATTTTTTGAATAAGACGAATAGTCAAACATGTGAGAAAAAGTCAACGGCGTCATCTATTTAAAAAACGGAGGTAGTACGTCGTTTGGATTGTGGTCAATTCTTGCCCTACCAGTTATTTGATAGTTTTGAATAGTATTTACTAACTATTTGGATTGAGGCCAAATTATGCCAATTCAATAGAGTTGAAACAATACAATCCAACCAAAAATTTGATAGGACTTAAAAACAAAACAACCCATAGTGTAGAACGTGATTTCACCGTTACTCGCGAGGGAACATTCTCAAAGTTGTTATGCTAGCAAATGCTGCTTTTATCCCTCTTCCTGTGTATCCAAACAATGATGAGATACAATTGATAGTGAAATGGTAAAAGATGTGTGGTTTCAACTCTATAATCATGTGTTCAATCTCCAAAACACACATTTTCTTTTTAAAAAATATTTGGAGGGATATCTCTCCCCCCAAAACACACATTTTCTTTTTAAAAAATATTTGGAGGGATATCTCTCCCTCTAAATCTCTTTTTTTTACGGAGGGTGTACATCCAAATGTTTGGAGCTATATCTCTCTCTCTACGGAGGGTGTACTTCCAACCTTGTTGTATTCAGGTGCAGGTTTTGCCCTTTTGGGGTTGGGCCTCGAATGTTAATTTTAAAGTATATTGTGCACCTTCTTAGGATGAGTTCTTTTCAGCAAATCAAAACGACAAACGACATCTTTCTTGTATTTCATTAGCATATGCTTCCCAAATTGCCAAACAATATATTCTGTGCAAAATTGTATATATAGAAGTTCTCTTTTTGAAAAAAATATTTTTAAGTTTATAATAGTTAACACTTAATTAGTCATGCTAATGATTATTCTCGTTTTGCATGCGGCGAAAAAGATTAGCCAATCTGTCTTCTCGAACGAAGCCTTTGATCGAAAAGGTAGAGGTACCTCATCTGCAGGGTTACTTAGGAATCCATAAATGTACCATATCTTCTTCTCTATCTTTTTGCTTTTTGAATTTTAGGGACAACATCTTCAGGTATTAATCTATCTATCTATTATATTATTAAAACAGCTTTGAAAGGAGGCACCACGTTCGCTGTGGGGGCTAATAATTCCCACATTAATCGGAGAAAAAGAAAAAAAAAAGAAAATGAGAGTCCAAGTAGAAATACAATCTAAAAATAGTTATTAAAACAGCTTTGAAAGGAGGCACCACGTTCGCTGTGGGAGCAAAAAATTTCCACATTAATCAGACAAAAAAAAAAGAAAAGGAGAGTCCAAGTAGAAATACAATCTAAAAATAGCTGAAATTCGGAATTAAAAATAAGCAATATTGAAATAAGTTTCCATATAAGAACCTAATACGAGATTAATCAAAATTCGAAATAAAAATAAAATAAAATCCAAAATTATAAAAGGAAAGGAGAGTCCAAGTAGGAATACAATTTAAAATAGCTGAAATTCGGAATTAAAAATAAGCAATATTGAAAGAAGTTTCCATATAATAACCCAATACGAGATTAATCAAAATTCAAAATAAAAATAAAATAAAATCCAAAATTAGAAAAGGAAATGAGAGTACAAGTAGGAATACAATTTAAAAATAGCTGAAATTCGGTATTAAAAATAAGGAATATTAAAAGAAGAGTTCATATAAGAACCCAATACGAGATTAATTAAAATTTGGAATAAAAATAAATAAATCCGAAGTTAGCAAAAGAAAATAAAATAAGAGTTCAAGTAGGAATACAATTTAAAATTAGTTGAAATTCGGAATTAAAAATAAGCAATATTGAACGAAGAATCCACGTAAGAACCCAATACGAGATTAATTAAAATTTAGAAAAGGAGGCACCACGTTCGCTGTTGGGGCTAGAAATTCCCACATTAATCAGAGAAAAAGAAAAAAAAAGAAAAGGAGAGTCCAAGTAGAAATACAATCTAAAAATAGCTGAAATTCAAAATTAAAAATAAGCAATATTGAAAGAAGTTTCCATATAAGAACCCAATACGAGATTAATCAAAATTCGAAATAAAAATAAAATAAAATCCAAAATTAGGAAAAAAAAAAGAGAGTCCAAGTAGAAATACAATTTAAAAATAGGTAAAATTCGGAATTAAAAATAAGCAATGTTGAAAGAAGTTTCCATGTAAGAACCCAATACGAGATTAATCAAAATTCGAAATAAAAATAAAATAAAATCCAAAATTAGAAAAGGAAAGGGGAGTCCAAGTAGGAATACAATTTAAAAATAGCTGAAATTCGGAATTAAAAATAAGTAATATTGAAAGAAGTTTCCATATAAGAACCCAATACGAAATTAATCAAAATTCGAAATAAAAATAAAATAAAATCCAAAATTAGAAAAGGAAATGAGAGTCCAAGTAGGAATACAATTTAAAAATAGATGAAATTAGGTATTAAAAATAAGAAATATTAAAAGAAGAGTTCATATAAGAACCCAATACGAGATTAATTAAAATTTGGAATAAAAATAAATAAATCCAAAATTAGCAAAAGAAAATAAAATAAGAGTTCAAGTAGGAATACAATTTAAAATTAGTTTAAATTCGGAATTAAAAATAAGCAATATTGAACGAAAAATCTACGTAACAACCCAATACGAGATTAATTAAAATTTAGAATAAAAATAAAAATAATATCTAAAATTGGAAAAATTAAAAGAGAGTTCAATTAGGAATATAATTTTGAAACAACTGAAATTGAAAATAAAAAATAAAAACATTAAAAGAACATATTGGTATTAACTAATTTTTTTAAAAAAATACTGAAATTAGAAAAAGAAAAATAAGATTTCAATTAGGAATACAATTTATAAATAACTAAAAATTTTTGATAAAAATAAAGATTATTGAAAGAAAAGACCATCTAAAACATATGACGAGATAAATTAAGTAACAGGCCTATAAAGGAGTGGAGTGGTGGCGGTTGATACGACATATAAAAATTGTTAATAAAACATCAAATAGAATCCTAATGACGATTAAAAAGAAGAGACGTCAGGCAGGCCGTGAAGCAAATGAGTAAGGCGGTTGCCGAGACTTCTTAGACAGTAAAAAAACAAACCGCATTGATAATCGTATTCGATTTTTAAAATCTCAATGACAATAAAAAGGAGAAGCAGCGAGCGGGGTGTATAAGAGTATAGTTGCAGAGCCACCGACGGTTGACGGGACTTCTAGAAAATAAAAAATAAATTTCAACGATAGTTATATTCCATTTTTAGAATCACAATAACAATAAAGAAGTAGGCGGCGAACATGCTGTAGAGGGGCATAGTGGCATCATTTGATAGGACTTCTAAAAATTATAAAAAATGAAACTACAAGTCCAACTTTTAAAGGTTCAGAACTTCTAAAAAGTAAAAAAAACAATGATAATCATATTCGATTTTAAAATCTCAATGACAATAAAGAAGGTAGACAGCGGGCGAGCCGTAGAGGAGTACAATGGCAAAGCTACTGACGGTTTGGCAGGACTTCTAGAAAGTAAAAATGAACCCAAACGATAATTATGTTCGATTTTTAAAATCTCAATAACAATAAAGAGAAGAGACAGTGGACAGCCCGTAGAGGAGTATAATGGCAACGTTTGACGGGACATCTAGAAATTATAAAAATGAAACACAACGTGACAATAAACTCTAAAAACTATAAAATCCAATTTTTAAAGGTTCCAAAAAGAATGAATAAAAATAGTGGTAGATCGAGCAAGCAAATAAAGGAGATGACATAAGGGGTAGCAACTGGTGTGACTTTTAAGAACTATATAATTAGAAACACGAGGATGATAAGGTTTGGTCTCTCAAAGTCTTAAGACAATGAGATAGCTATTTAATAAATTTTAAGTAAAATCATACTTAAAAAAATATATGATTTTGTTTGGGTGTTAGCCGCGCAATTGGGCGGGCCACCCAGCTAATGGGCATCAATCCCAGGGATTTCCGTGAGTTTTTTATGCCAACCAAAAACACTAACCATTCAAAAATCAGAGTTTTTTTTACCGCTTTGTTAGCTGATATTTGCTCGGTGCTTTGGACCACAAGAAACAACATGATATTTAGATCGAAATTGGTTTATTTCCCACCAATATTACCTTTACAAATCATTTTTAATTTGGTGCACTGAAAAGTTCTTTATCGCGCTGAGGAGGTCGAGATGATAGACCTGATGACTGATAAGATGAAAATGGTGATCTCACTGCTTTGAGAGATCAGAGAACTGGGATTGGCTAAATCTTCTTTTTTTTTTCTTTGTGCTGGCAAGCTAGCTAATATTGAGATGTTCTCTTGCTCAAGTTCCTTGTTGAATTATTAAAACAGCTTTGAAAGAGCGCATCATATTCATTGTGGTTACTACATATTTCCACATTAATCGAAGAAAAAAAGATCTTAATCGTTAAATCATGGTGGGTCCGGATTGTAACGGTATGGATTGCTTGATATAATTGTATATAAAATACAATATAATTGTATATAAAATACAATTATATCTACAGAAATAGAAGTTAAAAGTTTAATATGAAATCTATGTCTATAGAAATAGAAGCTAATAGTTGTATATGAAATCCAAATATATTTCTACATATAATGATTTCTATATCTTTACTATTATAAAAATTGAAGATGTTTTTGCCGGTATTTTGGTACATCATCCGTGTATGAGTCGGTTTTTTAATTCGTTTAGGTTTTTAAGTTCGTTTGCTTTTGGAAATACATATCCGTATTTAAGTCGGTTTTTAAGATCATTCACTTTTGGTAATACAGAAGGAATCATATAAGAAATCTGTTTAAAAAAAACTCGAATGCTAACTTGAGACGATCGGACTCCTAACTGTAGCTCATGATTTTCTAAAAATATATATATCCAAGCAAACTCCCACAGTGAATTTCATCTTAACTAAACCATATAACAATAATAAGATTAAAATAGACTTCACCTATTGCAACGCACGAGCATTTTTTCTAGTAGAAATAAAATTTCAGAGTTGTATATTAAATCTAAGGCTTGTTTGGCATGGGTCTAGTTTCAACTCCATCTCTCCTAGAGCTGGAACCCAACCGTTTAGCTTCACCGAAGAAGGAAGTGGAGCTAGCTGAAGTGCTCTAACAAAATAAACTAGATAGATGGAGCTGAATTTAGGTTTCTTCGCAACTTTACTTTAGACCCTATTCCTGAAGTTAAATTTAGAAGTTGGAGCCTTATCAAATGGGCTCGAATTATCTAGCTCACGTGGTGCCGTGGGGCAATCCCATAGTTTGTGTTAACTTAGAAATAAAATGTACTTAGCAAGAAGATTACACATTTTTTATAATATGTATTCTGCTCCATACATATATGATTTAAGGGTTAATTAGATTCATATCATTAAAACTTTATCAAATTGAAAAAAATATCGCTACAATTCGTGTGTACCACTACATTTGTCTCGGCCCCTCCACTGCTATTGTTGTCATCCTACCGGCCGCCGCCGGAATCGCCGGGTTAGATGAAGTGTTGCAAAAAAGATAAGGGTGTGTTTAGTTCACGTCAAAATTGAAAGTTTGGTTGAAATTGGAACGATGCGATAGAAAAGTTGGAAGTTTGTGTGTAGGAAAGTTTTGATGTGATGGAAAAGTTGAAAGTTAAAAAAAAAAGTTTGCAACTAAACTCGGCCTAAGTCACTAACCTATGATTCGAAGGTAAAGACTGGTTGCAATAGCAGCCTGCTCCAGTCCATATCTGATTGTTTCTACATATACTCCATGACGTTGTCATGTAGTGCCGTGTGACTGCATAGACCACGGAGAATACGACTCACGCAAGGCCGCCAGCGGCAAGCGCCACCTTTGTTTTTAATTTCGTTTAATACTTTAGTGTTACTAAATTATTAGATACTAGCTGAATACACATAAGTTGCGACGGATTATTGTCAGTATATCGCAGTGAAGACAATTTGTCACTGAACATTGCACTTTAGAGGCTCCTGATTATAATAAAGTTGATTGCCTTGCCGATGATTATAGTGCTACAATCGTCTGTGTAGACTTTGATTGTCTCGAGTATGGAGAAAATGTGTACTAAGGTCTTTCAAAATAAATTGATTTTATAAATAATATTTATTCGGCTATGATATATTTTGGTACAGAGTGATTGGAACATTAGTGCCTATAACAAAATCATTCAGCAAGGGGACTAGCTGCTAGCCTTAAGCCTACCATTGTCAGTCTGTGAGCGGACAAATGTGAGCAAGGTACGCGAGGGAGGAGAGAGATCCTCTGACATGTTAGAGAGATTTGGTGGCTGACATGTGGATCCATAGATAATGGATCCCACATGTTAGTGTTCATGTCACGCTGTGCAGTAACGTCAGAGAAACTGGTTCCCATGAGAGACAGAAGGCAGTTTTTGAATCTAAAGGGCACATGCTACACACCGATAATTAGGACCCACACGTCGACGATAGGATGGTGGTGGCAGTTCACTACCATTAAAGTCTTTTAAAATAGTATGGATTGATAAGTGCAACAGTGCATCGTAAAATATTGTTCTATTTTACGTTGCTATAAAATATATCATGAATTCATATGAATTATTATCATTTATTTTTGCCACTTAAATTAGGGCTCGGTTTAAATTTCACACAGGCCTCCCAGTTTAAGGACGACCTGTTCTTGTACTCTTTTCTTTGTAACTGTTGGAACACAACTTCGGCCAGTCAACTTCGAGTATCTGATCCACCCAAAACACCCAAAGGCAGTCTTCAGGAACCGATATGTTTTAAACGTGTTGCACATTTGAGCGTCGTCCCCTGTTTTTTCTAAGCATACCACGAAGTTCCAAACAGCAGTGGGCAGAAAGCGCAAAATTGATTATCTCGAGCATATCTCAGTCAAACTCAAACAGCCAAACATAATCCAATGCGATTACACGAAGGTCGCTATCAGACAAATCCAAGCAGAAACAGGCACAGCGATCTGGAATTCTTGATTCCTGAATCTTGCCATCTTGATTCCAAGAAAGCGACGTCCCGCTTAGCAGCAGCGGCCGCCGTATCATGCCAGGCATCTTCGTGCGCAAACAGGGTAAGTATCTTGACTTAAACCAAAAACTGATGTCAACTTGGGTCACCTGGCCAGGCGGCTCAGACTGAGTTCTTCCCTATTCTTTTCTAACTCACCTCTTATTTTTCCGCACATACATTTCAAATTGCTAAACGGTGTGTTTTTTTTAAAAAAAAATTATAGTAAAGTTGCTTTAAAAAAATTATATTAATCTATTTTTAAGTTTATTAGGTTAATGCTTAATTAAATGTGTTAATGGGTAACACCATTTTCAGTACGGGGAGGTGGAGTTCTGAACTCAGTCTCAGGGTGTGTTTAGTTCACGTTAAAATTGAAAGTTTGGTTGAAATTGTAACGATGTGATGAAAAAGTTGAAAGTTTGTGTGTAGAAAAGTTTTGATGCGATAAAAAAAATTGGAAGTTTGAAGAAAAAGTTTGGAGCTAAACTCGGCCTCAGTAGAGCTAGAGGCTAGAGCCGTGGAGGCGCGGGACATGCTGGCCTACGCCTCGCCGGCGCCGGCATTATATTCAAGAATTGTGGGTGGCGGAGCGGATCATCCGCCGTGCGCGGGCATCGGGTTTCAGGCTCGACGACCCTGTCTGCTTTTGGACCATTGCTTTCATCCACATGGAACCATCGGCTCAAAACTGCAAGGCCCTTCATTAGAAAATGAATCTCGGCCTGATTGCGATCAGACTATTTTATTTTCAGCTTATGCATGTAGACTGGTTGACCATTTGTGGAGTTCTCATTTTCTTTTCTTTTTCTTTTTCCCATTTGTGGAGTTCTCCTTCAGGACCGGCCGGTGCATTCTCTTGAAATGAATCGCAGTTCTCTCTTGCTTTGGTTTCAAAAGGTGCATTTGTATGGTAATGTCACGGTAGTTTACAACTCATGGGAGATCAAACACACCATCAGAATGCCCTGGTATCGTTCTGTCCTGTTTTGAACAGTAATCACCATCACACACTAGCAGATCAGGCACAATACAGAAAATATATGGCAAGTATTCGAAATCGACCAAAAAGACCATAAAGCTAATGAATCTGTCCACATTGCACAGTAGATTAGCAGTGGCTGCAGAGATACACAGCTCTCGGTAAAGCTTCTGGTCATATGATCATACATGTAAAGCTTTCCTTCCAACTATCATGTGCTTGTGCTTCAGCATTGTTACAAAAAAGGATTATAGTAGCTATTAAACCTACACATTTGCATAATGGAAGACCATAAAAAGGGTCGCAAAAGAAATATGTCCACCTCGGCAATGCAAAATATCAGCTTTGCTAGTATTTTCTTGATCATTACTCCAAGAAAATTGAACAAGAAAAGAAGCAATGGTAGATTAGTGTTTGAGCGAAGGTTGTCATTTGTTAACGGACAACTCGTGAAGGTGAGCCATGTCAGGGTTGGGAGTTTGGTTTGTGCCACACATCTTCTCCAAAGGACCTTTACAGCGCCTCTGGAGCTCCAGGTACCTATCCAGGTTGAAGTTCTGCCTCTGAATCAGCTTCTTCTGCCGAGACTCAAACAGCCTCTCCATGAAGTCTCGGTAAGTTGGATCCCTTGATGTGATGAGGAAGTAGGCATACCCTACAACCAGGCCTGTCGTGGTGGTGAAGAAGGTGATGGGTTCCATGACATCCCACGAGAACTCCCAGAAGGTGAGCCTGAAAAAGAGCCCAACCTGTGTGATCAAGAACCCTAGCCCAGACCAGAGGATTCTACGAACTTGCTTGTGTGCGAGCTTGTTTATATCTTCCAACTGTGTCTGCAGCTTCTTGAGTTCTTCCTTTCTTGGATCATCCTCAGGTGTCAGCGCGAGTGGCATAGCTTTTCTTACAAGATCCACGATCTATAAGAAACAAACAAAAGGAACTAGTTAGTGCTAAGTTTCTTTATTATTATTATTATTATTATTATTATTATTATTTTGCTAGCAAGTTAATGCAAAGTTAAATATCAGATAAAGTTGCTTGCTGTTTAGAGTAAAACCGCGTAGAGAACTTCTGCAAACCTAAAGCCTGCACTGATAGATTTGATGCAAAATCGTAAAAACTAATTCATACTTATCACAACTAGACACAACACAGAATACTGCACAGACGAACAATTTACTCACTCCGTTTCATATTGTAAGATTTTCTAGCATTACCCACATTCATATAAATGTTAATGAATCTAGACACACATATACGCTTAGGTTCATTAACATCTATATGAATGTAGATAATGCTAGAAAGTCTTATATTTTGAAACGGAGGAAGTACCTTTTAGTGAATCAGTTTGCTCATTACCAAGAAATGGGGCTTGCTATCAAACAAGTGTTATGCATGATAGATTGGTTGTCTCATACTACATGATAATGAAAAGAACTGTTGGATAAACCTAGTCAGACCCAGCAGGCACTCATCTACTTCTACTAACAAGTCAGTAATTAACTAACAGGGACCCGAGAGGCCAAGAGCCCAAGACTAGAAAGCACTGTAATGAATATGCATCAGCCTCTACACGGCAATGAGCCAGTGACCCACCATCGACCATCCCATATGACACCGAAAGGGCAAAGGAAAGAAAGGTAGAAGAGAAAAGCATTCAATAGATTCTTTATCAGCACACTTAATCGGAAGAATTCCTCTCCATCGAAGAAACGAGGACGGCTTTTACACCGGTGCGGTCCGCGTGCGCACACCTGCGCGGTGCATCTTGCACGCACGCAGTGAGCCACCAGATGCCACCACTTGGAACCGCGTCCAGAAGCAAGCGAGACCTTTCCTTTTCCTGCAACAGGTGGATTTGCCAAGAGGTCCAAACAGTACGGCCAGTCCCCACGATGGTTGGTCAGTTCCCATCAGCAGTTAAACGGTACTACACAACAAAGCTGAAGATGGATGGATGGATTAAATTGTTAAAAATATGGGGGGTAATTACTCATTAGAGCGATTTGGATGCCATTAGGCAAAACCCACTAAAATTAGGGCGTCAAACTTGGGCCAGAGTTTGCATGAGATGCATGCAGCATTGGACCACCGATGGTTAAGTGCACTTCTGCTCGCGGGAGATCTACCAAATGTTGCATATCAACATCACAAATTCAGTACCAGGGGGCCAAGGATCTGTACTTTAGCCGTTAACCGCGGAGTGATCTGTTCCTAGTGGACCATATGCTTCTCCGGCCGAATTGGGGATGCGCCAAACAAATCTCTGGGTTGCACCGAAAAAACAAAAACGAAATCTAATCGATCAGGAAGCTAACATGGGCTGTCGGCCGAACACACCAAACTTCGAATCGGCCAAGTCCCACGAATCGCCGAGCGGCGAACGCAACAATCCAAAAAAAGGAAGAGAAAAAATTCTGGAAAAAAAAAACAGTGAGGTGGGCGAGGGGGTGAGCTGACCTTGTCGGGCTGGAGGTAGACCTTGTCGCGGAAGAGCAGCACGACGCCGGCCTCGTCGAGCGCGCCGGCGAGCGCCGCGGCCTCGGCGCGCGTCCTGGCGGCTCCGGCCTCCTCGCACGCGCGCAGCAGCTCCGCGTACGGGATCACCTCGCCGTCCCCGAGCTTCCGCTTCAGGGCCTCCACGTTCGCCAGCCGCATCAGCCTCCTCGCCTCCTCCGCCGTCACCTCCGCCTCCCCGTCCTTCCCCGGCACCGCCGCCGCCGCCGCCGGGAGCGACGCGTACCAGCACCTCTGGAGCTCACGCGGCGTCACCCACCTCCGCGACGCGGCATGCTTCCCCGCCGTGGACGCGGAGGCACACGCCGCGGTGGCGGTGGTGGTGGTGGCGGCGGCGCGGAGGAGGGAGCGGGAGAAGCGCCACATTGACATCTCTCTTGGGTGAATCGCGCGGGCGGGAAGTGGAGGAGAGGAAGGGGAGATGATATGGGGGAAGGGGAGGCGGTCAAAGCGGGAAGCGGGAAGTATGGCGATTGGAGAGGAGAGAAAGGAAAGGGAAGGAGGGGAGGGGAGGGGAGGGGAGGAGGAAGAAGAGGCGGAGAAGGGGTCGGGATTCGTTTGGTTTATTTTTGGAGGCGAGGGGTTTTCTGAACCTCGCTTTCCATTTTATCGATGGGTTGCTTCCTGTATACTTGTACTGTACACACAGGGAAAGGGGCATGGTAGTGCACCTGCTCCTCTGCTGAACGGCCGGTGCCGTGCTTGTGCTATTGCAAAGGAGAATTCTCCCCGTAAAAAAAAAGTCAAACTCTAGAGTTAAACATGAACACGTGTATTCAGATTCATTTCTAAAGTTTACTCCATTTATTTTAGGTTATAAGTCGTTTTAACTTTGATCAAGTTTAACTAAGTTTCTATAAAAAATATAATAATATTTTAATACTAAATTAGTTTCATCAAATCAATAATTAAATATATTTTCATAATAAATTTGTCTTGGTTTAAAAATGTTACTATTTTTTCTACAAACTTGAGTTTTATTTTGACCAAAGTCAAAATAACTTATAACCTGAAAAGGAATAATTCTTTTTTGACAAAAGAGTACTATTATTTACTCCGTGTTAATACTAAAACAATGATTCTAAATATTTTAAAACATCTATATTCTAATGTTTTGGAACCTACAATAAATTTAGTCGCATGTAGGTTATAATATCTTAGAACAGGTTATAATATCTTAGAACAAAAGTACTCTATCCATTTCATTTCATATTATAAGATATTTTGACTAAAGTCAAACTGCTTTAAGTTTGACTAAATTTGTAGATAAATATAGTTATATTTATATTATCAAATTAGTTTTATTAAATTAATAATTAAATCTATTTTTAAAAAAATTATTTTGGGTCAAAAATATTATTATTATTTTTTTATAAACTTGGTCAAACTTGAAGCAGTTTGACTTTGACCAGACTTAAAACATCTTATAACCTGAAACGGAGGGAGTAGTAATAAATTTCTTCCATATGCCATTATGCAAATAGTGGTAACAATATGCTAAATAGTCAAAACGGTGACAGAGTATGACGATATTGTTTATGCTCATGGCAAAATTCAACTCTAAAAACGTGGCATCCACCAAAGGGGGAAAGGAACAAAGGCAGACGATGTAGTGGTGGAGGTTAGTTCTTGTCTTTATTTCAGAAATTTTCCGTTTAATCCCATATTTGTTTTCTTAATTTTTGTGGGGGAGCCCGTCTTTGTATCTTTATTCTGTTTTCAAAAGTTTAGTATTCTGTTTTCTTTGTATGGCTCTATCTGTTGATGTAATCGTCTGAAATTAATAAAAGCTTCCTTTATAAAAAAGAATCGTATTCGTCCATATATGCAAATATACTTGCTGTTGAGTACTCAACGCCATCACAAATTATATAAGAGCATGTACAACGGTTTTTATTAGTGGTCTCTCTCTATTACCATGCAAGTAAGTTTGGTAACATGGAAGAAAGAGAAAAGAGGAAAGAGAAATATAGTTGTTATGCATGATAATAACTGTTCAGCAAATTTTGTTGCATGGTGGTGAAAAAAAGAAAAGAAGAGTAAGAAAAAGTATTTTGATACATTAATAGTAGAGACCATATTATCTTCAACTGTTGTAGGACGTTAGTCTCTAGATAGTATAGAGCTTATACCTGTCTATACCTTTGTACATGCTTATGTTCATATGCAAATAGTGATAACATAGAATAAGCAATAATGCAAATAGTCAAAATAATTGCAGGACACTGTTCATACTCAGACCAAAATTCAACTTAACGTGACTCCTACTCAGGGAAGGAAAGAAAGACAAACGTCATGATGGCAGGCGTTAACACTTTGTCTTCCCTTTTATTTCAAAATTGTCCTTCGCCCGTATTCGTTTCTAAATTTTGTTTCAAAACGCTCAAGACTAGAGTTTAAATCTTATCATACCAGATTTTAGAAAACATAGGTCACGTATGGAGAGCTAGAAATTGGGGTTTTAGCACCTACATTCTCCTAAAATTTACAGCTTTCTAAACCATTTGGATTCTCATCGACCATACAAAATATGTAGTGTAAATAACATATAAGGTGTATGGCAAAATCTATTGAAGAGAAAGTATCTCTACAATCAGATTCTCATTTTTTGTCAGGTCTCATAAAGGTCAAAGATACCTTCTTAGATATGAGTTCTTATATTGTAAATAATAGGAAACAAATAAGGTTTTGGGAAGATAAATGGCTAGGAAATCTGGCTTTTAAAGACAAATATCCATCTTTATACTCTATTGTCCGAAGGAAAAGTTCTACTATTGCTAATTTTATGAGATATGTTCCACTCAATGTTTCCTTTAGGAGATCATTAGTTGGTTAGAATCTTGCATATTGGCATGAATTGTGTGCTTCTATTGTACATATTCAATTGAATCAATCCTCTGATAGCTTTAGATGGAATTATCATCAGAATAGAATATTTTCTGTTAGGTCGATGTATCTAGCTTTAATTAATAATGGTTATATTAAGAGAAACAAGATTATTTGGAAGCTTAAGATGCCACTTAAGATTAAGATTTTTATGTGGTACTTGCTTAAAGGGGTTGTGCTAACCAAGGATAATTTGGCAAGACGAAATTGGAATGGCAGTTTAAGATGTTGTTTTTGTATGAAAAATGAGACTATTCAACATCTTTTTATAGAGTGTCATTATGCAAAATTTGTTTGGAGAGCAGTACAGTTCTCTATTGGTTTATAGCTTCCTACTACCATATCTAATATGTTTGATGGTTGGCTCTTGGGGGTAGACAAGAAGAAGAGTAAACTCATACTTGTAAGAGCTTCTGCCATATGTTGGGCTCTGTGGTTGACTAGGAATGATATGGTTTTTGACAAATCATCATCTATCTCATATATGCAGGTAATTTTCAGGGCAACATATTGGCTCCGATTTTGGGCACAGCTGCAAATGTGTGAAGATGATCGAGAGCTTATGAAGGTTGCATGTCGTAGGCTTGAGACAATGGTCATGCAACTCCTTGCAAACTATGGATGGAGATTCACAAATAGACTTGAATAAATGTGCTCTCCTTATCTTAGTTTGATCTTTTATTTTGTGGGTTGTGTTTAATTCATTTGAACTACACTCAGTGTTTGGGTGTTACTTTTGTAATAATTGACTGTAACTCTGATGAGCAAAGGCCGGGATGTTTTATTCCATTATCTAAAAACAATAACTTATATATTGTGGAAATTTAAAAACTATCGTAGATAGGATGTGAAAATTAAAACGTATGATATTTTTTTACACGTCACCATGAGTGAAAATTAAAACTGACTCTTGAATTTACATCATACTAAGAGTTAATTTCACTTGTAATGATGTAGACGAAATCTCAATCATTCAATTTTGCATCGTACAGTAGTTTTTTAAGTTTCTACTACATATAATTTTGATCACATATTTTGCCCTGCCAAACTTTTTCCAGGATTGATTTCTATAGCTATCTACGCGCTTTACCTGACCATCCGGACGATGTTTCCACAAAGAAAGAGAGGGGAAAGCGAGATTCGGAGGCCAAAGAGGAACTACCATTAACAGCAGGAGGAAAAAAACTTGGAAAGCGAAACGCTCCCGGACGGAGTCCACTACTGGTCGACACGTCTTTGACGCTGCGCTCGCATGTTCCGCGGCTAAGGCAAAGCTCACGCCCAAACGCTTGGCCATTTTTTTTCTACCACCACACACTGCCACTGCCATTGTCACCCCTAATTGTCGAGGAGGTTTCATCAGATCCACTACCAACCCCACAAAGGCCCGAAGCACCAAACTACCAATCCACAGGTTTTATAACAAGAGCAAATGATTTGATTCGTTCAAAAAAATAACAAATGATTTGCTTATCGATCCACGAAATGCACGTGGAAGTCCACGAAAATTGCTGCAAGTTGCCGACAGTTCGATAGTACAATATTACTGTGTGTCTGTAGGTAAGCAGCTCCAAGCGAGGAGTGACAATGCTGTTATAAGATAGTGTACAGTTGCCTGGATGGACGATTAAAAAGAGGAGAGGTTAGAATTATTGTAGTGACTGCAGTATGCAGGCTACTCTACAATAAAGTTCTCACACTCGCAGGCAATTAGAATTGAAAAGATATACTACTAATGAATAGAAAACGCCCAAATGTAATGTAAGTACAAAGGATGTTTAACTTTGATTTGTCGAAAGTTAGACGCACTAACAATAAAAGTGAACAAAACCTCCTTCCACCTTCCTTGTAAGTTCTACTCTGCCTTTCCGTTTTCACTTTGCTGTCTCCTTTTAGACAGGGTCTTCAACATTCCCTTGAATATCTTCCAGAACCAAAATAGGTTCATCACTGCCAGCGCCGGTGGCACCGTCAGTATACTGTAGAAGCCCAGGGGGAAGATGGACTTCACCTGAAAGTATGGCATATGCGTACAGAGAGCATTAGAACAGAAATGTAACAAGAAAAATATTGCCGGTAAAATGTAAAGGTAGATGAATTTAATAGCTATATTTGATTTGATTATCTGGGAAACCTGGTAAAGTCATGCATACCTGATCAAAATGGAAGTACATGTGAGTGAAGAAATATATGAACAAGATTACCCGAGCAACCTGCAAACCAACCAAAGGTTTGTAAATCACGTGTTTCAAAAGAGCAATAGGAGAGCTGAAAATTTGATTAATTATTTAAATCAAGTCATCATGGGTTATACCAGCCATCCGACAAACAGAGCCAATCCATTGTATAAGTAAAGGTTATGCGTCTTCTTACCAGCAACCTCCAAATACCTGCAGCAGACCATCATGAATTCAGAATGAGCAAAAGCTTCATCAGGATAAACAGATTTAATAGAACTGGACATTACCATCTAAGGTTCACAAAGGGAGTGGTGGCTTCAGTAAAGAGAACCATGAGTATGTACATGTGTGCTTTGCCACTCAACAGAGCAAGACAGATTGCATACATCGAAAGTCCATGATGCAGGAGCTGAGATAAAATAAATCCTGGTCAGGGAGAAACTGAGACAACAAGTTTTACAGATAGCCAGTATATTCACGTGCACTCACTCTAACAGTGTAATACTTACATATTCCTTTCCACCTAAAGAGGGGAAATACCACAGAATCATCACCAAATCTGTCAAAAAGTAACCAATCGAGACCTGCACAATACATGAATTTAAAATGATACATTATACGGTTATCATTTGCATGTTGTGCCACTTGATGCAAAGAACAATATGAAGAACATTTTTTAGATTTTCTTTTTATTTTGTTCTGAAAGGTGTGCATAATTAAATTATATGAGAAAATTTAACTTTCTCAGAACAGAGCAGGAAATGAACAGCTTACCCCAAACATGGCATCAGATAGCCATGAGTTTCTATCAATTATTATGTTGCTATGGAAGAGGTCAGATATCACAACCAGGTAAAAAGAAACAACAGCTGCAACCAATGCATGGAATGTAGAGAAACCCCTATCAACAAGTGGCATCATGTAGTTAGACTCAAAATGGAAAACAAGCAACAATAATGACAGCAGATAAATAACAAAAATTGTGTTGGAGAATATCTTACCTATTATTCCATTCAACCTTTTTCATTGGGCTTATATTGTCATAACCCTTGAAGCAATGAGAGCTAACCTTTTGAGTTATGTCATATACCTGGAAGGGCAAAATGATGAGTGTTGGTAGCAAGATACAATGAATTCTAAAAGAGATAAAACTATCTGCTTCAACATTGGTAGCAAGATATAGAATATCATTTTCAGTTTAGGAGACAGTAGTTAACGAAAATAAGAGGCAGCTATTGCCACCATTGACTATTGAATATATGATATGTAACCTAAGTACCACTCTTATTCACATAAGACATAACCCATAACAGAGCATATTTTTCACACACCTTTGATGTGAAGGAGGATGGCGTATACTATGAAGAGGATATCACGTCTAATTTCAGCAATCTGTACTTTTAAAAATAAATTAGCACTACCATGTGATCTAGGGAACAAACTCCGCAACTTCTGCATACGGATAAATATTCCCCTTTGCAGATGGCATGTACTCGTTTATATGCTTCATAGAACTTACATTGAGATCTGTAAATCTCAACAACACAAAGGACAATGCTCAACTTGGTTAAATAAATCGATACATGCATATATCTTGAGCAGATTTCTTTTGTTAATGCGTGAATGTATCTCCAACTAACCTCACATTGGAGGATGCATGTCTAATTGAGGGAAACATACTACCTTGCATAAATAAATTGCAGCATAAGTTTTCATGATATTGGTATTAGGCACATTGAGAAAAACAAATACTTATTCCTTTTCGTGCAAAAAAAAATCCTTATTCCTAACAGAACTGAATGTGCCCGGCCAATGTTTCCTTCTTTTCCTTCTATGAAGTACAGTGCAGAGAAACAGAACAGAACACGACAAATGACGAGAAACAGTGCAGACTACTCCAAAATAACTAGAGAACCTTTGCCAGAGCACACGAGTTATACTGACTGCACTAACTAGAGAAATTCCAACAGGAGAGCAGTAATTACACGAAAATGAGATATTTCGCTTAAGCGAAAACTATTCAACAATCAACACTGTCTTGCTCAGCTCAGCACGGTTGAATGTCACATTCTTGCATTGAACCTACGGCCTATCAATACCAGGCAGCCACACATCATGAATCAGTTATCACCAATTGACAAGTATAAGCACCATCATCCAGACTTCCAGAGCTGTGGCCACCCGCATTAATTTCACCAGCTACTAACCTCTTATCTTCCTAACGATATTGACACTTTAACAGTAGTATTTGGACAACCTCCATGCAACACAGAAAGCAACATGCACAACTAATTTCATAGAGAAAAAAAACAAAGAGTAAATTTCACAAAACTACATATTTTTTTTATGGTTCAAGTTGCAGAAAACCACACATATTTTGACACTTGGCACTTAAGTACATATATTTTGGTAGTTTAGTTTCACAAAACCACACTATCGATAAATGGATTCACTTGTGATATGACGACGTGGTTGTTTCATCTAGTATGAGGACGTGGCATCATATTAATTTCGTGCGATGGCTGATAATAGAATGTCATGTCCTCGTCCTAGGTGAAACAACCACATCATCTCGCGGGTGAATCTATACATCGATAGTGTAGTTTTGTGAAACTACACGACCAAAATATATGTACTCAAGTGCCAAGTGTCAAAGTGCGTGTGGTTTTCTGTAACTTGGACCACAAAATATGTAGTTTTGTGAAATTTACTCAAAAACAAAAAACCGAGAAAAGCATGAACATGGCATCAAACTAGCAGATAGGGATGAAAACGGTCGGAAACGATCGGAAAACAGCCTCAACCATTTCCGTAACCATATTTTTCTCGGAAACGAAATCGGAAACGGTAAAGTCGGAAATGAAAACGATATCGGAAATATCGGAAAACCGGAAACGGAACAATACGGACGGAAACATGTCGGTACAGATCGGAAACCGGTAACAAATACGGAAACATTAAACTATAAAAACATATATTTAACTTTACATAAGTATGTTATATATATACATAAATTCAAGCTTATACTATATAAATTATAAATTAACTTCATTTTAGCCATGTACAAAAGTTAGAGATTTTATTGAAGAGTCATTCAATCTATAAGCTGTGGGTCAAGTATAAACATGTCCTATAATATTGACATATTTAGAATACGGTAATTACCATATTATAAGAAACGGTAATTTCCGCAAGAATACGGTAAATACGGAAACGATCGGTATAACAGCAAAACCATTTCCGTTTTCATTTCCATATTTTTTACCATTTCTATTTTTGTTTCGGTCGATTACCATTTCCATATGGCTCGGCCGGTAGAAAGTCGAAAATGAACTCCGGTCGGCCGGTAATTACCGTTACCGTTTTCACCCCTACTAGCAGACTAAAACTGAGCGATTGAAGTGCTGAAAACTAAGCCAGAAAAAGAAAGAGGGTTAACGGGTTAAGTGGACATCTTACCGCGGCGCACATGGCGATGCCGGCAAGAACCGACGCCGGCCACAGAATCCGCTCCTCGCTCCCGAAATTCCCATCCATCCCTCCTCTATCCGCTCAAATCCAATCTAACAGAGTTAATAAAGAGAAGCGAAATTTCAAAAGAGACTCCTCCAAGAAAACAACCTGCACTCCCGAATAATCCGGAAACACACCGCTCGTTCTTTAGTTCTCTTGCAAAAGATAGATTCGCCATGGGCATCAAGAATTTGGTGCGTACTTACCTGGATGAGATTGGGATGGGGAGTGACCCGCGGCGGTGGTCGCGTCTCTCCTCGTCGTTCGCTTTTGCTTCTGTGCTTGTGCTTCGCGCGGGTTGGGTTTTCTTCCTCGTCCTGCTCGGCTGCTCCTGCCTCTTCGTTGGGGGGTTTTAAAAGGGGAGGAGACACACACCTCGAGGCGAGTGGCACACTAGTACACGACCATCTGGTCCATCTCCTAGGCGCTACGGGGGATTGATTTGTCCTCCTTGACTCCTTGTGCGTGCACTCGTGCTGGACCTGGACCATGGGAGTCGTCATTAGAAATTTAAACGGAAATAGGATGTGACGTACGGCAGTTTTTTTTTTTTCTCTTTCGACAGAGAGTGATGGTGCTTTTTTTTTTCCAATCTTCTTTCACGTATTTTGGTCGAGCTAAGCTAGAGCAATTAAGAGGTGCTTTCTAGGTTCATGTGCGATCTCACCTCCTCCATGTCTGTCCTAAGTAAATAAAAGCACGTAATGGTGAGGTACCATATTTAGAATTGAACATAAGAGTGTTGTGCTAGCTAGTGTCACCAACTAAAGCGCAATGCATCATAGTATCATACCATATGCAGATATGCTCTTCGAAGTCATTAAGGGCCTATTCACTTTAATGCCATTTCAAATCATATCCTTTTTTTTTTTTGCTAAAGTTAACGAAAATGTGCATCTGTTTAGTTTCTTATCAAACTTTGGTAAATATACTAAAAATTTGGCAACTGCACAGTAATGATCAAAATTTAGTAGCATGTACGTTGGTAACAAAGTGAACATATTCAAAATAGTTATCTTGCCAAAATTTGACAATATTACTAACCTTACTAAAATTTTATTATTGCTTTGGTAAGGTTTGAAATGGCATCAAAGTTAATACGCCCTAAGCCAAACTAATTGTCAAATGGACCTCTTGGCCTCATTCCTCATTTTAGCAATATACCTGGAGAGACGTGTTAGAGGCATCAGCATATAAAAAATAATAATAATGTATGACATGATGTGAAAAAAAATCATTAGTCAACTATTTCACCGAACTCTAGAAAGAACCTTTGCATAATTCAACATATTATAATTATTGGCGTGGTACAGCCGTACAGACTACAAGATTCACAGAAAAAAAAGGGCCATTCCAATGAGTAACTGAAAAAAAACGTGTCTAACTCCGTGAAGAAAAGCTGTTCCAATGGATTTTTTTTCTCTAGAACATATAGTAGTATAATCCAACCAATCTACTCGAAAAAAAGGCTACATTTGTAGCACAATTATGTTTCTGCACAACTTATTAGTTTGCTATGTCAATAGAAAAATAGTAGAAGCCAAGAACACAGATCTTTCCAGGGGAAAAAACAAATGAACATAAGCAAGCTGAGAACGATGTTAATAACAACGTAGGGTGGTTTTTTACAACTCGTGTATCTCTACAACAGTTATTTTTTTCTTTAACTAACATACTGCGATATCCAAGTGCATATATAATTTATATATGACAAGGACAATAATATATTTAGTCGATTATGTCATGTAAAATAGCAAGCCTAATCAACCCGTTTTTAAAGTTGTTTATAATGTGGTTGGAGACAACGTACAACCGATACATATACTTCATTTTCTCGAAAACCAGCCAACTAACTGAATAATCATCCCTACATCTGCCATCTACTACATTGTATCATAAGGGCACCCACAATGGTTATCTATAAGCTCTCTACAAGAGATCCATGTCAGCATATTTTCCTACTTGGAAGAGATTAAATGAAGAGAGAGAGCAAAGCTATCTACTAACATGGAGATAGTCTATAGAGAAAAACGAGGCAATGGATTAGAGAGCTATAGATACCCATGTAGACATACCATTGAAGTGGTTTACTATTAATCTAGTCTATTGTTGAGGTGTACATGTTTTATAGATAGCATCTTACTTTACCATTGCGGGTGCTCTAGGAGCAAGGTCAATAGTAGTGCTCGCTACCGGCGGCAAAAATACCATGTCAGCATGTTGCAGTTAATATTCAAAACTAGCTCGTACAGTAGTGAGCTGCACTCCATCTCTACACAGCTTCCAATGACAGTTTTCCTATTTTTTTAATCACAGTTTCCCTGCTCAGTCGATTTTGGCCCCACGTAAAACATTATTTTATTGTCACCTGTGCTACTCGCGCATAAAAACTTGTGCTGGCGCCAGGCCGTAGATTAGTCGCCGGCTTTATTCTCTTTGCTTGTTTCTCTTCCTTTCACCTAGAGATTAAATGACGTGGCATATTTTAGAGTCTGCTGAGTCATCCTATTGTACTTGCTCTAACCAGTCCCTTTCCACATAATGTCAAGCTACTTGCATTGACATTGAAATTTCCTAATCAATCGTGAACACGCATAAGGATATATGACGTCCCAACGGAGCTAAGAGATCCCACTCAGCCCGAGTTTTATTCGTAGTACTCCCTCCAGGGGCGTGCCTAGGTTATACTACCCGGTGTCACAGTACACCGGATAGATTATTCAAATCCTATATAAATTACACTATATTAATTAATATGTTAGTCAATAATTAGATAATTAGTATGTATTGGACCCCTGGTAACTTTTCTTCTGGGTTCGCCACTGAGTCTCCCTCCATTTAATTTTGATAGTTATATTTTATCTTGGCACACACACCAATGATAAGTAATTCTACTTATCATCCATTTAAACATATTACTCCCTCCATATACTTTTGATAGTCATATTTCATCTTGACACACAGACCAAGGATAAGTGATTCTACTTATCATCCATTTAAATATGCTACTAGTCATTCCTCGTAAACAAGCGATTCATTAATATTTACATTTCTCGATGCTCATGCAACCAATCTTGTGTGGAAGAATGAAGAGCCATGCATTAAATCCAAGAAAGTCATTAAGATAATAAGTTGTTGGATTGAAATATGCCTATCAAAAATAAAATTTTCAGATTTGGAAGTATGACTATCAAAAGTAGATGGAGGGAGTATTAGTCATTCCTCGTAAACAAGCGATTCATAAATATTTACATTTCTCGATGCCCAGGTAGCCAATCTTGTGTAGAGAAATGGAGAGTCACGTATTAAATCCGAGAAAGTCATTAAGAGGATAGGTTGTTGGATTGAAATATGCCTATCAAAAATAAATTTTTTAAATTTGAAAATATAACTGTCAAAAGTAGATAGAGAGAGTAACTCATATACGGTCGGTGCATTTATCTCCGGCTTAATTAGTAGATCAAAGTATACGGGACTTTGTCATTGTCATTCAAAGAGAAAATTAAGCAAGGCACAGACGCGACATCGTGCGTCATAATCTTGGTTAGTCACACGCTAGGACGACTGCGCAGCAACACATCATAACGCTAAACGCTCCCCGGAATTACGCAAGTACGCATTGATTAGTCAGGCACGCCGGGAGCCCGGGACAGAGTTGGGGCAACACACGAACCGACGCACCCAACCAACCCGCCCTCCGTTCCACGCACGCGCGCGCCACACGCCACACGCCACGGGAGAAACGAACGGCCGGTGCGATGCGACGCACGGTCGCACCACACGCGCTTCCCTTCCACTGCTCGCTCCGATGGCGTGTGGCTGCGCGCCTGCGCCCCCGGGGCCACTCCGGCGTTTCGCGTGGGCAACTGGGCAACCGCACCGTTCGACGGGCCGAGGGGCGACGAGGACTCGGAGGCGGGAGCGCTGGTGCGCTGCGCGCCTGCGCGTGCGGAGGCGGGAGCGCTGCCGAGGCGACGGACCGGCGTTGGGTGAGAGATCGCAGGCACCTGTCCCACGGGCCAGGGGTGCATGTGTAGCGGAGGTGTGTCATGTGTGTGGTTTGGCTGGTTGCTTCGCGCGAGCTTTTTATTTATTTATTTATTTATTTATTGTATATTTTTTATTCGGCCTCTACATCCAATCGGAAATATGCGACCAATTAAATTAGGAACTTAGCCCCGCAAACAATCCAATCTGAAATTTGCTCCTATGTACTCAAGACCTTAAGGTACTACTTAGATCGCTGCAACCACTAGGCTACCTTCGCACGAGCTATTGGTGTGGCATTTGAAATAGACAAAATTTTCTATAGGACACTCAAAAAATGTGTAATTAGCTATATGACATCGTAAAATCATGAATTGACTACAAGACACTTAAAAAACATGTAATTTGCTGAAAAACACTGAAGCCGTTATTTTATTATTTCCAAACAAAACGGAGAGAGAAACAACGAAAAAAGACCAGATTACCCTTCGGCTCCCCCGGCTTGGCTCCAGCGTGTGAGGCGAGACCGCACGCGGCTCGCTCCGTTCGGCTCAATCCCCTCTCTAATCTGCTGCACGGCCGTCACTCTTGTCTGCTCGCCGCCATATTCTATATTCCACCGTCTTCTCCTTCTCGGTTTGATTCGCGTGCACTCCGCCGGTCGTCGTTGGATTCTGAGCTGCAAGTCTGCAACGTGGGTGGATCCCAGCGTGCGCGTGCCGCAGCGCATCCTCACCGACTACGGTGGAAAGGTGGTCTAGAACCCTCACCACCGGTGGCACTAGGACGCCCAGGCGAGCTCGGCTCCATGACTCCGGCAACCTCGTGCTCGAGAACTACAGCGGCAACGCGGTGTGTCGGTGTAGTAGAGCTTTGATTTTTCCACCGTTGCCTTGGTACTCAATATGTACTAGCTTGCATTCAGATTGCAATATGTACCACTCCAAATAAATAGATGCAAGAAAAGGCAACAGCAGCAAGTGGTCGTGCTCTAGCTGCTCCGGGTGGTGGTTAATGAACCCATCCATACCGGACCTAACCCTCTTGTGGCCGGGCATGACGGATGGTGCCGAGTGCCGATGAAGCCACCATCGGAGGCACTGGGCCGTTGTCGTTGGAGCCGGCGAAGAGCGAGGAGAGATCGCCATGGCCATTGGAGCTGTTGCAGCGCTCACACGTCATATCGCGGAGGGCGGCGATGCCGGAGATGGTGGTGCGTGCCAACTGGAGCGCTCGCTCGCCATGGGGTAGCGTCCGTCGATTAATTGAGATAGGGGCAAAATAGTACTTTTCTTGTTGTTTCTCACTCAATCCACACTGGATATAATAAAATAAGGTGTTTGGTGTCCAGTAGCTAATTAACAGGTTTTTGCAGTGTCCTATAGCTAATTCACTTATTTGCAGTGTCTCACGGCCAATTACACATCTTTTAAGTGTCCTATAGCAAATTTTGCCTTTGGAATAACTTCACCTTAAGTGTCTATCATATTTTGATGTCGGATTTAAATTACATCATTAACCCAATGTATTTGAGATCCTAGTTGATTTAAAACTTTTAATTGGCATGGTGAGTTGACAACAACCAACACAGCTGAGTCAGCATGGGCTCCATATGTCAGTGGCCAACTCTTCTTCCCCCTATCCCCTCTCTACCCCATTTCTCATTCGACCATCTCTCACCCAACCTATTGCTTCTTCTTCGGGTCCCATCTCCAGCTTCGTCATCATCCCATCTGGTGTTGCCGCCTCCTCGGCTTGCTGGTCAACACGAAGAGGAGGTCAATAAGGAGACGGATGAGCTCTGTAGGCCATGGAGCGCGAGACGTGAGAGTAGAGGAAGTGAATAGCTTTTTGTTCCCCTCGTGGATGTAATCAGATGGCAGTGAATGGAAGCAATCAGCACAGCAAGGAGAAGGGGAAGGGGAAGGGCCAGCTGCCACCCTCCAACGGAACCATCGCTCTAGCTCAAGCTCCTCACTTGTTGCTGCCGCCCTTCACCGGAACCACTACTCCAACTCTAGCTCGAGCTTCCCACTCACTGCCATCGCCGCCCCTTTCCTCTTCGGCCATCGTCTCTATCCACGCCTCTCATCCTGGATTTATGGATAGAGTTGGGAAAAGAGGGGAAGGAGGGAAGAGGAGGAAGAAGAGGCTGCTGACATGTGGGGCGCACGTGGTCCCACGCTGACTCAACTGGGTTGGCTGCAAAATCAAAAACTACACTATCCTGGGACCTCATGTATACCGATTTTGTAAGTTGAGAGACACATTTTATCTAGTATCGCGGTCAAAGGACACAATTTAAACTGGATTTTTCACATTTTTGTCCTTTTGAAAAACTTATTTCGCAAATAGACCCCTGAAAAAACTTATCCTAGAAATGGTCCTTTTTGGGGCGCCAGAGTGGCTGGCGCCGTCATCCAACGGGACGGCGCCAGCCTCTCTGGCGCCGTCCTCCTGCCACCGTGGCACACGCGAACCGACGTGGCAGGAGGAGGGCGCCAGCCATGCTGGCGCCGCCCCAGGGAGGACGGCGCCAGCATGGCTGGCGCCGCCGCCTCCATTCCTGTTTCTCTGTATGGAGTTGCAACGGTGTCATTTTTATTTTATTTTTTTGATGTTTTTTCACACTCAGGATCACGATACAACCACAAAAAAAATTTAAACTCGAACTACCACTTAGCTAAGTCTGAAAATATCTAGCATACCACTTAGTCTACTTTGCACCTTCACTAAAATTAGACCATAACTCCTTTAGTAAAACCCTTTGATCAGCATGTTAAACATAATGCACTCTACCACTATATGAAATTACTTAATCTAATTCAAAATATAACCACATGAAATGACATATATAAGTTAAACAATACATAGAGATGCAATTTTTTTATTTTTATTTCATTTTTTTGATATTTTTTTCACACTTAGGAGAACATAGGAACCAACCGTATAAAAAATAAACTCAAACGGACAAAATATGTGACATGCAGAATTTTCCAAAACTCTACCGAAACGGACAAAATATGTCATCTATTAAAATAGGCGTAACTTTCTCATACGGACTCGGAATCAGGCAAATAATATATGCACGGACATCTACAGAAAAAGTTACATCCGATTCTCCCCCGCTTTGCCGGGTTCGGCGATATTAAAACCGACAAATTCCGCTTGCAAGATTGTGTTTTCGAGGAGAGAAGTTTTTCGGTGGAGCTTTGGAAAATTCCACGTGCCACATATTTCGTTCATTTGAGTTTATTTTTTACATAGTTGGTTCCTGTGAGTTCCTAAGTGTGAAGAAAATATCAAAAAAATAAAATAAAAATAAAAAAGTTGCACATCTCTCTCCTCTGCACTAGTTCGGAGAGAGGAGAGGAGAGGAAAAATTCTACATGTCACATATTACGTCCATTTGAGTTCAATTTTTCTATGGTTCTTGTGTGTCCCTAAGCGTGAAAAAAATATCAAACAAATAAAACAAAAATAAAAAATTTCGGGGGGGGCGCCAGCCACTCTGGCGCACTCCCCCTAGCCACCTCAGCATCGCCCCGCCACGTCGGCAGGGGGACGGCGCCAAAGAGGCTGGCGCCGTCCTGTTGAACGACGGCGCCAGCCACTCTGGCGCCCCCAAAAGGACCATTTTTGGGATAAGTTTTTCTAGGGGTCTACTTGCGAAATAAGTTTTTCAAAAGGACCAAAATGTGAAAAATCCAGCAATTTAAACCCGGCCTACATAGGACCTAAAGTGAACATATTCGCAGCATTTTCCGTGTCCCTAAGACCACGGCCCAAAGGGTTGTTTTTGGGCCATGTGGCACGTCTTCAATCCATGCATGCATGGTATGGGCCTTGTACAGAACGCGTGGGCTGCATGGGCCAAAATATAACACGAGATTTGGGCTTCAAATGCAATTTCCGGCCTCAACGAGCACCACGCAACGCGGACATGAAAAATCGGAGACCCTCCACAACTCCAAAGTCCCCGGGCGACCGGCCAAGAAAGCAGCACGACGTCGAAATCGACCCCCCCTCTGACCTGTTCCTCCCTCCATTCGGGCCATCTCTCGACCTCGTCGCCACAACCACCATCTCCCCTGAAACCAACACCGGCAAAACACAAAGCAGGGGAGCCGGTGAGGGGCCCCCGTGCGTGCGTGCGGACGTGCCATGCGCCAAGATGGCCTCGACGGTACCGGCCCTGATCGCCGACGACCTGCCGACGAACGTGACGTCGCAGATCACCGATGCGGCGCGCCCCAAGACCACCAGCTCGGTGGTCTGCTACTCCCCGATGATGATCACCACCAACGGCATCTGGCAGGGCGTCAACCCGCTCGAGTTCTCCCTCCCTCTCTTCATCCTCCAGGTCGCCGTCATCGTCGTCACCACCCGCCTCCTCGTCGTCCTCCTCAAGCCCTTCCGCCAACCCCGCGTCATCGCTGAAATCCTCGTAAGTAAAAGATTAACGTGCCCATCAATCCCTCTCGTCCATCAGATTCACGGCGTGCATGCGATGGCGATGAATTCACCGGCGTTGTCAGCGTAGGCCGGGGTGGTGCTCGGGCCGTCGGTGATGGGGCAGGTGGAAGTCTGGGCGACCATGGTGTTCCCGCAGCGCAGCCTGCTGACGCTGGAGACGGTGGCGCACCTCGGGCTGCTCTACTTCCTGTTCCTGGTCGGGCTGGAGATGGACCTGGACGTGATCCGGCGGTCGGGGAAGAAGGCGCTGTTCGTCGCCGTGGCCGGCATGGCGCTGCCCTTCTGCATCGGCATCGCCACGTCCTTCATCTTCCGGCACCAGGTGTCCCGGAACGTGCACCAGACCTCCTTCCTGCTCTTCCTCGGCGTCGCGCTCTCCGTCACGGCGTTCCCGGTGCTCGCCCGCATCCTCGCCGAGATCAAGCTGCTCAACACGGAGCTCGGGCGGATCGCCATGTCGGCCGCCATCGTCAACGACATGTGCGCGTGGATCCTGCTCGCGCTCGCCATCGCCATCTCGGAGGTGAACAGCACCGCGCTGTCGTCGCTGTGGGTGCTCCTCGCCGGCGTGCTCTTCGTGCTCTTCTGCTTCTACGTCGTGCGCCCCGGGATGTGGTGGCTCATCCGCCGCATCCCCGAGGGCGAGGTCGTCAGCGACATGCAGGTCTCCCTCATCCTCACCGGCGTCATGCTCGCCGGCGTGTGCACCGACGCCATTGGCATCCACTCGGTCTTCGGCGCCTTCGTCTACGGGCTTGTCATCCCGGGCGGGCAGCTCGGCGTGGCGCTCATCGAGAAGCTCGAGGACTTCGTCACGGGTCTCCTCCTCCCGCTCTTCTTCGCCATCAGTGGCCTCCGCACCAACATCTCCAAGATACGCGACCCCATCACCGTCGGCCTGCTCGTCCTCGTGTTCACCATGGCCAGCTTTGCCAAGATCATGGGCACCATCATCATCGCCGCGCTCTACACCATGCCGTTCCGCGAGGGCATCGCGCTCGGCTTCCTCATGAACACCAGGGGTCTCGTCGAGATGATCGTGCTCAACATCGGACGTGACAAGGAGGTACAAAACACATACTAGTATTTGACACACGTTGATCTCCTCCTCTTCTAAGCTCCGTAATGGCCGCCAATGGCGTTCGTTGTAGGTGTTGGACGACGAGTCGTTCGCGGTGATGGTGCTGGTGTCGGTGGCGATGACGACGCTGGTGACGCCGGTGGTGACGGGGGTGTACCGGCCGTCGCGGCGGCTGGTCGGGTACAAGCGGCGGAACCTGCAGCGCATCAGGCACGACAGCGAGCTCCGCATGCTGATCTGCGTGCACACCACCCGCAACGTGCCGTCGGTGCTCTCGCTGCTGGAGCTCTCCAACCCCACCAAGCGCTCCCCGATCTTCATCTACGCGCTCCACCTCGTCGAGCTCACCGGCCGCGCCTCCAACATGCTCGCCGCCGCCGCCGCGTCGGCCTCGAAGCAGAACCGGAGCAGCTCATCCTCCACCCTGCCCCCCGTCACGGAGCACATCTTCAACGCCTTCGAGAACTACGAGAGGCACACCGGTGAGCATCGCAACGCACGCCGCGCGGTTGCTTGAGCTGACACGGGGTGCTTGTGTGACGCAGGAGGCATTTCCATCCAGACGCTCGCGGCGGTGTCGCCGTACCAGACCATGCACGACGACGTGTCCGTGCTCGCCGAGGACAAGCACGTCTCGCTGATCGTGGTCCCGTTCCACAAGCAGCAGACGGTGGACGGCGCCATGGAGCCGATCAACCCGTCCATCCGCGGGTTCAACGAGAGCCTCCTCTCCACCTCGCCGTGCTCCGTCGCCATCCTCGTCGACCGCGGCCTCAGCGCCGCCGCGGCGCGCATGGCGGCGCTGCACCGCGTGGCGCTCTTCTTCTTCGGCGGCCCCGACGACCGCGAGGCGCTCGCGTACGCGTGGAGGATGGTCGAGCACCCGGGCGTCGCCCTCACCGTCGTACGGTTCGTCCCGCCGGATTACCGGGTAAGGTCCTACTCCAACACCAACTACCGGTCGGTCGCCTCCGACGCCGACCCGCGCTCGATCGGCATAGACACGGAAGGCAAGACCGAGCTGCAGATGGACGAGGAGTACCTCGGCGACTTCAGGACGCGCAACATCGGCAACGACGCCATCTCGTACTCCGACAAGGTGGTGGCCAACAGCGAGGAGACGGTGTCGGCCATCCGGAACATGGACGACAGCCTCCACGAGCTGTACATCGTCGGGAGGCGCCCCGGGGAGGCCGGCTCGCCGATGACGGCGTCGCTGGAGGACTGGATGGAGTGCCCGGAGCTGGGGCCCATCGGCGACATGCTCGTGTCGTCGGACTTCTCGATGTCGGTGTCGGTGCTGGTGGTGCAGCAGTACGTGGTGGCCGCGGCGGCGCCCGCGCCTGCCACCACCGCGCCTGCCGGGAACGCCGATCCGGTGCGCCAGTACGTGAGCAACGCAAACCAGCGGCCGTCCGCGGCGTACCGGACCTCGGCAGCGTCGACGGCCAACAGCAGATGGTCCGGTGGTGGCACCGTAGGCTTCTGATGATTTGATATGTGTACGTTCCTATAGCTTAAGCTGTGTGATTGTAGTAGCTGCTTGTTACTCCTCCACGGAACGTGGAGGAGGAGTTTATTTTGTTGTCTTATCGATCAGATAGCATACTGCCAGTTACTCAATTTCAAAGGGAACAAGTTTTTTAATTCGATTATCAAGTTCAGAACAAAACAAACCAGTCAGATATTATTGGAGTCCGTCTTGCACAGAGTATCACCAGGAAACAGACATGGTCAAAAAATTTTGAAATCTAATGTTTCCGGAAGAGACACGATTTGTTCGTGTTTTACATAATTCACAAGGACCGTATATGCTCTTGGTTTGCTCGGAATCTGACGAAGCCGCATTATGAAACAAAGTAAATTCGGGTAAGCCTCAATCCCACATCCATGTGTGATCAATATTTCGAACTAAAATCCCGGCCCATTAACATAGATGGGCCAAGATGGCCCAAATAAAGTCAGAAAATCATGAAACCCATATGCTCGAATATTTTTAGGGCCCGGTGAAGTTTTTCCGGACCACTTGCAAGCCCACCACTATCGGCTCATCCATCAGCTATCGCCTATGGGACTAGCTTAGCAAAATCGATCGCATACCGGGCTAACGTGTGTTTGTGAATGGCTCGGAGCTGTTAAGCTATCGATTATCATGTCATACAAGCATATATAATGTTTACTGACCAACATCACAGCCTTGCTCGGCGTAACATTATTCATTGCTGTTTAGCTATAGTAATTAGGAAGCAAGTTTGGCCAAGCTCAGTGCATGTTCACTTTGATTGCCATTTTCAACCTTACCAAATTTTGATAATGTTGTCAAAAAAGTGGCTATATTTAGTTTGCTACCAAATTTTAGTAACTATATAAGAAATCCTGCCAAATTTTTGGCAAGTTTGTCAAAATTTTGGCAACTATACCAAAATTTTGGTAAAATTTGGGGCCTGCTCACTTTGCTGCCAAAAAAACCTTACTAAATTTTGGCAATGGCAACTATACCAAAACTTTGGCATGATTTCTTATATAGTTATCAAAATTTGGCGGCAAACTAAATGTAGCCACTTTTTTTTTTGACAACTTTACCAAAATTTGGTAAGGTTGAAAATGGCACCAAAGTGAACATGCCTTTGGTAAGGTTTTTTTTTCATCAAAGTGAACAAGCCCTCAGCGTTACATCAGCGGATTAGACATTGCCCGCTGAATTAATTAAGTTATAGTAACATTTTGAAAATAACATAATAATAGCAAAATATGGAGTGTATACCATATGCATGCATCCAAAAACATTTATGTACGCAAGACTACAAAGCACATGCCGATCCCACAATGCGTCGCATGCTAACTCCAATACCAGAGGCCCCTGCTGCCCACCCTGACGCTAGCTCGACCCTATTTTGGCTTCGTGCTGACCCGATATGGAGTAGTACAATACACTATCATTTTCTTGCATGATAACTGTCCAAATATGTGCATGCCAAACACGCCGAAGATCTGATCAGGGAAGCAAAGCAGGTCGAGCCAACAAAATTATATTGCAACTTTGCAAGCACTACTGGGCCATCTGCCGTCATCAGCAGCTCGATCGCTACCACAAACTAGAGGACACGCACAGTACAGGAGATCCCATGATCCCATCCGTCTATCCGGCGCGGCACTAACACAAAACTCTCTTCTTTTTTCGCCCCCCCCCCCCCCCCCTTTTTCTTTTTCTTAATGAACACAAACGCTTTCTCGGATCACCAACTCCAGTACAAAATTTATCTCCCCACATGGCGTGTCCCGCGCGGCATATGGGGATCCCACACGCCACAGGCAGCAGCCATGCGCTTTTGCAACGCCCCACCGCTGTCCGTTCCCGTCTCCTCTCCTCGAGCCCATCGGTTCGGTTGATCGTTCGACCGGCCGCCGCACGCCCTGGGGCCTCTGCGCACCGAACTCGTTCGTGGACGCGCACCGCGCCACGCCGCCCGTGGCCAATGCAATCAACCGCCCCCCGGCCCGGCCAAGTGCCCTCGCATCACGGGAATCCCCTGTACGCTACGCTGTACAGGCGTACAGCTCCCCTACCACCACCCGGCACCCGCGCACACACTGCACAGTTGCGCGCGCGTACCCCCATCCACCGCGAGTCGCCGTCCCGTCGTCCGGTTCGCGGTGTGCGGCGCGGTGCATGCATGCGATCGAGCGATGGGTTGGGCGTGTGAGTGACGGAGAGCGACGGTGTCGGGGGACGGAGGCTGTGGCCATGGCTTTGTGGGGGTTGGGGGACAGGCTGCCTGGTTCGACGGGGGTAATCCGAAAGCGAAACGAAAGCGTACCGCACTGCTGATCGATCGATCGATCCGACCCACACTCGTTTTGATTTAATCGCGGCTGGGCTCGCTCGAACGCCACTGGGACATCGAATTAAGGAGAGGGATTAAGAGAGACGACAAGAAGACACAATGATGGGATTTTTTGCTTAGTTGGGGTCCTGCAATTTGGTTGCCCGCATTAACCCGCCTGTCCCCTGCCGCCCTCCCACCATGTTTGCACTTGCAGGCGATCGCCCTCGCCCCTATCGGAGTGTGAATGTGATCGATCTCGCATTTCTCGCGGTACGACCGTGTTTTGGACCATGCATCATTTGTCTTAACCATGCAAGCATAGGACCCCTGCCGTGCTGGCCGGGACGTACCATAGATGTCTCCCCCAGCACTGCAGAGTTCCCAGCTGTTTGGGCTAGTTTACCTGCTGGAGACGCCTGCGGCCTGCCATTTGCGTACTTCACAATGGTCACATTTTCTGTTTCAATGTGTGCTAGTATTATATATCTATGCTTGGTAAAATATGATCAACTCATCAACATGAGAATCTGAGCAAAAGACCCTGCTAATTAGTTATATATTTTACTATATAGAGGCCACTGTCGAAATAAAGATATATCTTTCGTCTAGTAGGTTTGATGATAATTGATAAAGTATTTCTTTTCCCCCTGTTTTATGAATAAAACCTGCTACTAATTAGATGTTTAGATTTTCCTACAGATGCTACGGTGGAAATAAAGGTAGGACTATCTTTCTTCTCCTTTTCTTTTTTTTTTTTTGCAAGAAAGGACTATCTTTGATCTTAGTACTTTCACGATAAAGTATTTTCTTTTCCTTTTTCTAGATTATGATGAGCAGGTCTGCAGGTGATCGAAAGATGTTTGCACGCATTACTAGCAGTTGAGAGCAGAAGCAAGTGGGGTGATGTGTGCACTGAGTCATGCAACCTAAAAAGTGTCAGTTTGAAAACTACAAACACCATTCTAAAATCCAAAGATGAAAAAAAGGGAGTGCTGCCACTCATAGAACTTCTCGAGCGAAGGGTCCGCTGGTATCGATAACGGCGAGCAAGGGCTTAATTTCTTACCCCGTTTGTTGATTGTGTCTGTCCTTTAGCCATCGTCTTTCTCCATGAAAAAACAAGACTAATCATTAATTTATCAGTGGGTAAGTGTGCGTGCCTAGCTAATTAATTTATTTGGGTTAAAATAACGGCATGAATATTGTATCCAAACAAAAAAAAATGTTTCAAAATACATATAGTACAAGCTTTGCCGAGGTTAAGCAGTGCGTACCTTTCTTGAGCAATGCAATGCTGGAGTCCACTAATTATTGCAAATGGAATAACGTAATTAGCACCCTAACAGATATAGATTTTTGCTACTGTATGCTAGTTGTTGTTTGGATTTCCAGCTTATTTTTCTTGTCAAAAGAAAATGTAGCAACCTTACTTCAAATCCATGATATTTTGCTTAGATTCTTCAATACACGTACCCCCCTTATCGATTACACTACACTATTATACGGTCCTTTAGAAGTTGATTGATTAGGCCGGGAATTATGGACAAAATCATTGTGCCATAAGCACCGGTCTCCCCCAGTACTGTTCCCAATCCTAATCGAGCATCTCACCGAGCTACCAACGGCCGAGGGACAGAGGGCCTGATTGCTCACCGGTTTGATGGACGCCTCATCAGCATGTATGTACATATACTGCTGCAGACTCTGATGCCCCACCTAAACCGATGTACTACTTCTGTAGAATGTACTTGTATATGTATAATTAAATCTCATTGATAGTATTATTAACATAGGAGGAATTAAGTGGGTAGTTTAATTTGAAGAATGTAAATACCCCTTAGACCATATTCAAACGGAACTACTATTAAATCTTCAGACCAAGGAGTATTAAGTACAACTACTGTAAGTCAGGCTTTCCGACCTCTCGTGCCGCCCCTCCCCCACGGGCGACTGGGAGGCGACGACCTCACCGGCGCTCGTCTCCCCTTCCCTCCTCCTCTGCCTCGCCGCCGCCCGAGCAGCCGCCGGCAAAGCCACGCGGCCACAAGGACGGCGGCGACGGGGCTTTATCCTCGCGCTCAGGCATGGGAGGGGGACCTGCTCGGGGGCGGCGGAACCGGCCAGATCCGTGCCGCCCGGTAGGATCTGGCGGTGGAGCAGCCGGCGGCGGGGCTGAGCGGTGTGGCGGCGGTGTCTGGTGGTGGTGGCAGCGGCGTCAAGGCGTTGGCGGCAGCGGAGGAAACTGCCAGATCCGCGCCTGGATCTGGCAGGACGGCGGCCGGCGGCGAGGATAGTGACGGCGGCAAGGGCGGCGAGGGGATGGCGTCGGTGAGGTGAACCTGGCCGCGCCGGCGGCGGATCCAGCGCCTGGAGGTCTGGCGGTCGCGACGGTGGTGGCGACGAGTTCGCGGCGACAGCGGCGCGGGCTACCACGGCGGGCCGTCTGCGCCGTGTGTCGTCGGAGCTCGACGACGGCGACAAGGTGTGGGAGGATGACGAGATGGCGGCGGGGATGGAAGGGCAACAACGGCTATTGTGGTGGCGGCGGAGGTGGCAAGGGGATGGCGTCGGTGAGGTGAACCTGGCCGCGACGGCGGCGGATCCAGCGCCGGAGGAGTCTGGTGGTCGCGGCGATGGTGGTGACGAGTTCGCGGCGACGGCGGCGCGGGCTACCACGATGGGCAGTCTGCGCCGTGTGCCATCGGAGCTCGACGACGGCGAGAAAGGGCGAGAGGATGGTGAGATGGCGGCGGAATGGAAGGGCAGCAGTGGCTGCGGTGGTGGCGACCGTCACCACGGTAGGGGGAGGCATGGCAATCTCGGGTGGCTAGCCGGGGGCGTGGCAGACGGCCGCATCCGGCCGGCGCGGCAGTGTTTGGAGGAGGGGTTGGAGGCCGGCTTGGCGTAGAGAGGCACAACCGATGGCAGCAGAGGCCGGCTCGGCGTGAGGGGCGCGAGCGGCGGAGATGGAGGCCGGCTTGGCGCGAGAGGCACGGCCGGCGGTGGAGGAGGCGACCTCGGCGCGAGGGAGGAGCTGCCAGTGGATGTGGGTGGTCTTTGTCGCTCGAAGGCTGGCCGGCGGGGGGGCGCCGGTGCAGTGATCCCACATGGCGGCAGAGGTTGAGTGGTGGTGGATTGTTGGTCTAGCAGCGGTCGGTCACGCTTAGCGGCAGCCGGTCCGGTGCTAGCCTTCTCCCGGGCTTGTGTGTTGGCACTGTCGGTGTGTGGGTGGTGGTATATTTTTTTTTCCTGGTTACGACCCTCCAGAATTGTAATCTTGTAATATTTTCCTACTCTATCAATAGAACTTCGCACCGTCTCGTACAAGTCGTTCAAAAAAAAATCTTCAGACCAGATTAACTGACTGTGTGGCCTAGTGATAAAACCCGGAGATGTACACTGTTTGTATTATCTACAGAAATTAGGTAGCATAGAAAAGAAGAATAAACTTCGTATTAGTAATACAAGCTTAGCTAACGTGTATCAAAATCGACTGCACACAAGCGTGGGTGCACACTTGATTGGTTACAGCTAGGACAAATCACACAAGAAAATGGCAAAGTAATGTTGCGAACAATTTGATGAAGTCAATCAGTATACGTAGTTTCTCAAATTATGGCCACAAACTAAAATACCCACACTTACCAAAATTAATGACCAAAACTTTACCTTTCTATTTTCTTGGCAAGGTTTGTATTGGCTAATTAAAAACCCTAGGTGTCTTGGTGCCTGGGGTGAATTGCAAGTATAAACCCGCTCTCGTATACTCCCTCCGTCCAAAAAAAGACAAACCCTGGGTTTCCGTGTCCAACTTTGACTGTCCGTCTTATATGAAATTTTTTTTTATAATTCGTATTTTTATTATTGTTAGATGATAAAACATGATTAATATTTTATGCGTGACTTGTCTTTTTAATTTTTTTCATATTTTTTTCTAAATAAGACGGACGGTCAAACATTGGACACGGAAACCAGCGTTTGTCTTTTTTTTTTGGGACGGAGGGAGTACTTGTTGTCTTATTCAACTTAACTTTAAATTAAAATTTTAACACTTAATTTAAAGTAAATGTGATGAATTTTTTGTCGTTGTTTATTTTTAAAATTTTGTTTTTAAACTGCTAAAAAGATGGATTTGTTTTGCCCGTATATATTTTTTGCGGGTTGTTTAGTCTAATTTTCCACATCTCTTCAGCCGTAGAGAAACAATCAGAGCCCTAAAGATTCATATCACACGTTAACCTTCTTAAATATGTTGAGTCGAAATATTAACATATATAATCTTCTTAGTTGCGCTCAACTCCATTTTTTGTGCTGAACATGGCCGTGCTCACGTAAGCTCACACCAGCTTGTTAGTTTATTTATTTATGGCACTATATCTGCAGCTATTATCGCTAATACTCAAATGCCAGGAATTTCTAATGATTGGCTAAATTACGAACGTACAATTAATAGTGATCCTAATAGCATGTACAATAGTAGACTATTAGCTGGCTATAAATATATTTTAATAAGATAAAAGATGAGAGAGAAGAGCAGCGGGCTACAAATCTGTAGTCAGCTGCAGCACGGACTCCAAGACATAGTATGTGTATGACAGGTGAGACCATATACTAATAATATAGTAAATAGTTATTGTATGAATTGGCTATTAGATTGGCTACAGATAAATTGGAGGGCTATACTAGTAGTTATTGTATGATTGCTCTAAATCTCTATATTAGTTTAGTTTGAGGAGACCAAGGCAGCCAATGAAGGACATACAGATGGCTCTGATTTACTACACCGTACTAGTCAGTCTCAAACTCTGACTTTTTTGCCCCCCTCCACATGAAAGAAAAATCAAGAACAAATACGACGTGCACAGTCAACTCCCAAAACCCGGTCTACAATCAAACAACTGAAATGATCAACGTCGTCTCGAATGCAAACAAAAGAATTGTATAGCTAGCTAGCTAGCTATAGCAGAGGCTGGCTCATCCTCAACCAATCGATTTGTGTCTAGTCCACCAGTTAATTAATCACCAAAGATAATTAACATGACCTAATTTATCCATCATCAATCACACATTCACACGCGTTCCATATGTGATCAGTTCACCCCACTAATCATCGTGCTGCTTAGCTCTGCACCAATAGAACTCCTTCAATCTGCAATAATCTTAATAATCTTTCGCCGACCTTACCCTTCAAGGCTCTGCTTCTACTCAAAATCTACCCACCCAAAGCCTCGCGTCTCGCCGCGTGTCACAGATCCGGGCCCCACCCGTTCATATTTCTACGGCGGTGCGTTACGTATGCATGGATAACATAAATAGCGAGAATTATTAGGGTCTTAATCCCGGACCGGTAATGCGTCTACGTTTGATGCGTAGCCCGCCTTATCGCCCAAGGAGATAAACCCAACAAAAAAACGCTAAATAAACAGGTATATGTTCGGTCTCGTCGATCACACATGTGTAGCACGCACAAAACGTTTTGGTTTGTAATCTGTGGATATATACATGATCGGTGGATTGAACGGTATACTGCATTACGTATGACATAGAGCTATCCTGCTTGATATGCAGAGTGGTAATGCTCCATATATAAAACCACCGATATTATATTATCTAAGTTACACAAAATCACAACGACTTTAACATATGGCACATCATTGACGGTAACATAGCTTTGCAAAACCATGCCATTGACCAATTTGGCTTACTACCTTACCAAAAAATAAGAAATGATTTATTACTTGGATAGCTAAAGCATGTATGCTTGGAGATCAAAGATTTTGTAAATTTGAGATTTGATTTTAGAACTTTCGTATGCAGTGGATCACATTATAATTGGTAAGCAGTATAGTTTTGTGAAACTCTAAAATCATAATACCTATGCCACATGCTAAAACAACTGTGATTTTGTGTAACTCGAGTCACAATATCAGAGTTTTATAAAATTTACTTTAGCGTGAGTTTGAATCTACATATTCTTATCTTCTACTTCCTCTTTTTTCGGGTATACGCTTCCCAGACTACTAAACGGTGCAAAAAAAAACATAAAAGTTGCTCTACAGACATATTAATATATTTTAAAGTCTTTTAGCTAACATTTAATTAATCATATACTAATAAACCATTCCTCTTTTTTCTTGCATATAGGAGAGGTTTTTAACCCCTGCTTCCGAACATATATTTGGATTAGAGGATCTTCACATGATTTTTGGAGGAATATTAATGTTGTTCATATGATTTTTTTTCCTTTCCTATCGTCCGGATCATGAAAATTATTTGTAGAAAATTCAAAGGAAAATTTCCTCCGGTGCTGATTTCACAGCAGAAGTATAGGAAAAATCCATCAACTCAAGCTCTTTTTTAGTTTTTGCTTCCTGCATGCAAATACTAGTCGATCAACTTCATGTGATCCAAATACCTCAACTTTGGTATTTCTTTGTTTTTCATTCTTCTACTTTACGCTTAAATTCCTTTTCTATTCATATACATTTTATATCATATATTTTTTAAGTAAAATACATGGCCGGTCCTTAAAGTTGAGCGTGGGTGTCACTTACATCCATAATCTTGTAAATTGCACATCTAGACATACCATCTTGTTTAAGTGACTCGTTGAGGTCCAAACCTCACTTGACCGGCTCTGACCGCAGACGTGGCATGCCACACAAGCACCAATTTTGCAAATAAGCCCCTCCGCAACAGTAGCGCCATGAACAACACAAAAATCCCCAAATCCTCCTTCTCCGCGCGCGCTCGCCACTGGCCACCCCCTCCTCATCGCGCACCATGGCTGAGGGCGGCGGCGGGTAGAGCAGCGGTGGGCGAGCGCATGGGGGCGTGCGGCGAACGGCGGCGTCACGGCAACGTCGGAATCCTGCTGCCGCGCCGCCCCTCACCAGCTCACCAGCACGACGGCATTGAGAATGGCGATGGAGGAGTGGAGGACGACGACGAGGACGACGCTCTGGCGCTGACGGCGGCGGCAGAGGCGGAAGTTGCTTGGGCGGCCGTCGGCGGAGCGGAGGAGGAGGTAGCAATTTACAAGATTATGGACCTAAATAACACCCGCGTTCAACTTTAAGGACCGGCAGTATATTTTACTTTTTTTCTATCTAGGTATAATCCGAACGAGCCCATAATTAGCGTGCATGTAACGTTGCTATATGGGTTTCTTTGAGCTGAAGCGTAGTATATGTACGTGATGGAATTGATTAGAAGCCAGCCAGGCAGGGGAGGGTCGTTAAGTAGCATCCCATGTCACCCCCTGCCCCCACACATGTCAGAGCAACATGCATTTGCTTCCTTGGTTTTAATTAATTCAATTTCTCGCCTCTTTTCTTCCTAGGTGTACAAGTGTACAGCCCCTCTCTTTTTGCTTATCACAATTCAGAAGGTGTGTGTGTATATATATCTCTCCTACCTCCAGCTACTTCACTTGTCAAATCCCAAACACAAACACCTAGCTAGCCTCCTGAGCTCATCAGCTTAGCTTCGCCTAGCTAGCTAGCCTGACTGCAATCACCTGATTGATTTGGTTGATTTGTGGGCGCGCGCGCGCATGGCGAAGGTACATCCTAACGTGGTGCCCGTGGCGGCGGCGGCAGGGCCGGCCGGCGGCGAGCGGCGGGGGGAGGAGGAGGAGGAGGCGGCGGCGCTGACGGTGTGGCGGAAGTCGCTGCTGTTCAACTGCAAGGGGTTCACGGTGTTCGACGCCAAGGGGAACCTGGCGTACCGCGTCGACAGCTACGACACGGAGAGCGGCGACGAGGTCGTCCTCATGGACGCCGCCGGCGCCCCGGCCTTCACCGTCCGCAGGAAGAGGCAGCTCAGCCTGCAGGGGGAGCAGTGGCTCGTGTTCGCCGGCGAGGCGGACGGCCGGCGGCCGCCCGTGTACGCGGTCAGGCGGACGGGCCGCGGCGGCGGCAAGTCGCTGGCGCGCGTGACGCCGTGCGCGGGCGCGGCCGCGGCCGGCGCGTCGGCGGCGTACGAGGTGGAGGGATCGTACGCGCGGCGGTGCTGCGTGGTGTACGACGGCGAGAGGCGGGCGGTGGCGGAGGTCCGGCCCAAGGAGGCGGTCGGCACTGACGTGTTCCGGCTTGTTGTGCAGCCCGGCGTCGGCGTGTCGCTCGCCATGGCCGTCGTGGTGGCGCTCGACCAGATGTTCGGGAGGCCGTCTCTCCTGAGGAGCTGGTCCTCGTAGACCTCTCCTCTCAGTTTTTACTTAAATTTAGTAGCTAGTTTCTTTCTGTCTGAATTTTTTTTGCCCCTATTTCTTGGGGTTAATGAATATACATGAGTGTTCTTGATTCCTACAAATGATCTTATTTTTTTTTCTATATACATGGTTAACATGAAGTCCCAGATCCGGCCTTGTCTATGGCTTTTTTGGCAGTAGTACTAATCAACTTGACCAAGACCTCTGTAAAGATGTTTTACAGGTGTGTATGTATATATGTACAAAAAAAAAAGAGAAATATCAAGAATTAACAATGGGCAGTTATTTTTTCCCCATACAATTCTTGGGTTCTTGAAATGTCATCTTATCCATTAACGCTACAGTGCCATGTTAATCATCTCAACGCGTAACCATCGTTCGCGATCCATCCAGGGATGGGGAGTTTGCGTCGTCTTGTAGTAGCCTTATTAGCCCCAGCTCTGAATGGGGGAAGATGGAGATGGGAATAGCGCACTTGATGAGTCAGTGTTGTTTGCATCTGCATGTGGACTGTCAGGATCGTGACTCCTTGTCTAGCTAAGCTCGGGGGACCATTTGCCATGCACATCGCCATCCTGGAGAAACGAACTCGCTGTTTTTTTTCAGTCTTTTCGCTCGCCTATCTGAAGATTTCAGTTATTATGAGAAGGGAAGGAGAGAAAGTTGCTGCTGCTTTGGTGCGTTCCAGGTATCGGGGCGAGTCAGCCCCGCTAGGTAAAAATCCCAGGTGGCAATGTGCCAGATCCAATGCAGCCTGCAAATGAGGTCGTGTGTGTGCCGCCCTTGCTTTCTTTTGTTCTTTGCATGTGCTTGCGAGCTGGGTCTTTTGCGTCACTGCGTGTGAGGCGTCTGCCAATTGGTTATCATCAGTAGCATCTCACCGTTGACAGCTTACAGAAATCAGAGGTTCTTGCGAGGTCTGGCCGTCTGGATGAAGTACTCCTAGTTCATCTTCGTCTTTGGAGGGATGGGATCGCCAGAAAAATGGCTTGTAACATCGTAAAAAGACGAGAACGATAGTTTACACTACGTTTTGTTGGGCTAGAACAGATGGGCCATATGTCCAGCAACACGTCCCAGCCAGAATACGTCAAAGTTTAATCGGCATCCTTAATCGCAATACCAGAAATTTTAAACCTTTAGTCACAAAACCGGCTTAAATTAGATCTTCCGAGTTCCGATGGTATAGCTGATAGTTTTGGCTGACGTAGCAAGTTGATTCGGTCCACTTTGTACCGACTAGGTGATTACGTGGCTAAAAAAAGTAGGTCCAACATGCCATCCTCATTCTCTCCTCCTCCTCCTCAACCTCTTTCTTTCCCTCCTTTCCTCATCGAGTGCACCGGCCGCTGAGCCTGAGTGTTTGCAGCCCCCAAACACCCACCGCCACTTCTGCCTTCGAGCAGACGAGCACTCGTCGCCGTCGTCGTTTGCACCTCGGAGCAACTGCCATCCCCGCTCGTCATCGTCGTAGTAGCCTGCACCTCGTTTTTTAACCAAAGGGCGCATAAGATTTGTAGTATTGTGGGTTAGGGATGTCGATTATACTCGACGTAAAGCATAAGGACAACAAGTAAACTTATTTCCATCCCAGCCAACCAGACATGGGCCGCATGGCCGACATTGCTCCCTACCAGGCCCAGGATGTACCGGCCGGCCCAAAGTAGTAGCAAGGTAGGCTGGCCAGAGCCCAAGCGCCAAATCTGACCGACTGCCACCGTGCCGCCCGTGATGAACACTGGAGTACCCGTCTCATGGAGAGCGAGAAGAAAGTACACAGATGTCGATGTGCGAGAAGAAAGCGAGAGCGCCTTCGGGCGTATCGCACATTCCAACTCTAATGGTTTAGCCCCCAGGACGCCGGGGCCCGTGGCGGCGCGGCCAACACAACACCGGAGAGGAGCATTCGTTCGGCGAGGAGGGCTTTTCCCATTGGAAAATCTGGAGAAACCCGGCGAAAAATCCCGTCGCCGCTGGGAATATCTCGATGGAATATCCAAACCCAGCGACGGAATTGGACTGGGACCGGACTGGACGGTCACGATGGAGTCTCGTCGCTCCCACGTGACCGCCGCCGCCGCCATCGCGGCCGTCCAATACCAGCAGCGGCCGTAGTAATAAAAAAAACAAAATTGGTGGATCCCGTCCCCCGTTTGGAACTTTGGATCCACCAAATCAGACGGAGCCACCTATCCGCGCCGTCAGATCTCTCCATTTCTCTCCACGTGGCGTCGAGAGGACCGTCCGATGGTAACGCGACCATCCTAAACAAGGTATTCGCGTGGACCCTACACGTCGCCGTCGCGCTGCTTATTAATATCGCGCCGCCCACTTCGTCATCCTCCTCGCGTACTCCGCTCTCGAAAAAGAAAAGAAAGGCTTTCGTCTCGGTGGGCAAAAGCGCGAGGGCAAAGCGAAGGTAAGGGCCTCTCTGATCTTCCTCATCGATGGATGCGTCGTTGGTTTTGAGCGCGGTAGCTTGTTTGTGGTTCGGTTGTTCGCCGATCGATCGGTAGATCCGCCTGTGCGAATCTGATCTGAGGCTCGAAATCTGATAAAATTGGCGAGATTTACAGCGTTGCTTAGTGTTAATTATGCTCGATTAGGCCACGAGTTGGTTCGGATTGCTAACCCTGATATTAGTTGACTTAATTATGTGTAGTTTCTGTACGGATCTGAGGATTTGCTGCACCTAACTGTTGTATCTGAGCTTTGCGTTGGTGTGATTTGGTAGGTATAGCATCTAGTAGGCGATGGCGAGCTCCGGTTTCTCATGGACGCTGCCCGACCACCCCAAGCTCCCCAAGGGGAAGACGGTAGCCCTCGTCGTGCTTGACGGATGGGGCGAGGCCAACGCCGACAAGTACAACTGCATCCATGTCGCCCAGACGCCCGTCATGGATTCGCTCAAGAATGTATGCTTCCTTGCCACATGATTATGATTTGGGGTCATGCAATTTTTTCTGCCTTTAATGTTGTTAGTGATTGCAAATTGCTTTTCTTGTTTTATTTTCTGTAGATTAGGCATCCTGCTTGTAACTGTTTGGTTATCCCATTGACAACAGACAGTTTGGCTAAGATGATTAAGTCGTAGGTTTAGCCTGGACATATATTTAATGAAGTTGCATCCATGATTCCATGTTGTGTTGGGTTGCCCTTGTGCTATGAATTTACGCCTTTGCCTGCACTCTAGTTTCAGCAGTTAACTCTATTTTTTTTGTACATTAAAAGGGTGCTCCCGAGAGGTGGAGATTAGTGAAGGCTCATGGAACAGCTGTTGGTCTTCCTAGCGAAGATGACATGGGCAACAGCGAAGTGGGTCACAATGCTCTTGGTGCTGGTCGCATTTTTGCTCAGGGGTAAGCTGTTGTTGAGTTTTGATTCATTTGGGAACTATAGGTTGGATCACTCTGCATGTTTTGTGACAAGCGTGTTTCATTCTCACTGTAGTGCTAAGCTTGTGGACCTTGCTCTTGCCTCTGGGAAAATTTATGATGGAGAGGGGTTCAATTACATCAAAGAATGTTTTGACAAGGGTACCCTGCACCTTATTGGTTTGTTGAGTGATGGAGGCGTTCACTCCCGTCTTGATCAAGTGCAGGTTTGTTAAGCTCTGATGAATGGCGCCTTATATTGCAATGTGTTGTTTATTTACTGTCAATTTTTAAATTGGTGTGTTCTGTTTCACTCTATTTCAGCTGCTTCTGAAAGGTGCCAGTGAGAGGGGAGCAAAAAGAATTCGTGTTCACATTCTTACTGATGGACGCGATGTTTTGGATGGCAGCAGTGTTGGTTTTGTAGAGACACTAGAGAGTGATCTTTCTCAGCTTCGTGACAAGGGTATTGATGCACGGATTGCATCTGGTGGTGGAAGGATGTATGTTACCATGGACCGCTATGAGGTAAAATCTTCATTTAGTTATACGAGTTAAACCATCAACTTTTAATATTTAACTGTGCAGATCGCTATTTTTAAGTTGTTTGATTTCATTATTTCTGAATTTAATAACATGTTATATCCATGCTGAAGTTTAAGTCTTAAAAATGCACAGAATGACTGGGATGTGGTCAAACGTGGGTGGGATGCCCAGGTGCTTGGCGAAGCACCCTACAAATTCCAAAATGCAGTCGAAGCAGTGAAAACTCTAAGAGCAGAGACCAAGGCTAGTGATCAGTATTTGCCTCCATTTGTGATCGTGGATGAGAGTGGCAAATCTGTTGGGCCTGTTGTAGATGGTGATGCAGTTGTGACTTTCAATTTCCGAGCGGATCGTATGGTTATGCTTGCCAAAGCACTAGAGTATGCAGACTTTGACAAATTTGATCGTGTTCGTGTACCAAAAATCCGGTACGCTGGGATGCTTCAGTATGATGGTGAGTTGAAGCTTCCGAGCCATTACCTTGTCTCCCCACCAGAGATAGAGAGAACATCTGGTGAATACTTGGTAAAGAATGGCGTCCGCACCTTCGCTTGCAGGCAAGTACCTGGCTTCCCACTCTCTTTCCTCTGATACTAAAAATATTGACTGGTGACTTAGTAATTTTTGAGGTACTTAGGCCATAAGGGAGTTGATTCAAATCCTCTATACTGAGTTTTACTTTCTGTGCTAATTTTGGTACCAAGTTTAGCAGTGATATAGTATTTTTTGCTTTAATTGTAGTAATAAAACAACTCATTTGATATAAAACGACTGCTTGGGTGCAGAAGAACTGAGGGAATTACCTCTGGTTGCCTATTAGACCTTTCCATGATGCTATTTCGGTCCTTAATTGTGGAGTTTATAGTTGTCTATTGTGCTTATATAAAATAATATTCTGTCTTAGTCCATTTGTATTTATGCTGTAACTCATTGATTTGTTTTTTTACAGTGAGACAGTGAAGTTTGGCCATGTCACATTTTTCTGGAACGGAAACCGATCTGGATACTTTGATGAAACTAAGGAAGAGTACGTTGAAATTCCTAGTGATATTGGAATCACATTCAATGTTAAACCCAACATGAAGGCACTTGAAATTGCAGAGAAAGCCAGGGATGCCATTCTTAGTGGAAAGTTTGATCAGGTAGGTAATTGTTTCGTCGGTGCTCAGATGACTGTTTGCCTATATAAAATGTTGCTTAAAATTTTTATTACTCTTTTAGGTACGTGTCAACCTGCCGAATGGTGACATGGTTGGTCACACTGGTGATATTGAAGCCACGGTAGTTGCTTGCAAGGCAGCTGACGAAGCCGTTAAGGTGAGCACAAACAAGACAAAATATATGCAGACAGTTATTTCTGCAAGTCGTCATGTACCGTAATGGTAATCCCTCCCCTCCTGGAACAGATTATTTTGGACGCGATTGAACAAGTCGGTGGTATTTATCTTGTCACCGCTGATCATGGAAATGCTGAGGATATGGTGAAAAGAAACAAATCTGGCCAGCCACTTCTCGACAAGAACGGTGGTATCCAGATTCTTACCTCACATACTCTTCAGCCGGTACGTGCAAATGTTCATATAATGCTATGTTTTATGTTGTGTGTTTGTTGATTACTGCGATGCACCTTACATATTCGCCCTGTAATACCAAGTAGAGTGCTTTTTTTTTGTTGTTGTTGATTTGAGTTTTTAATGCCTATATAAAACTTGCAGGTCCCGGTTGCTATTGGAGGTCCCGGTCTTCACCCTGGTGTGAAATTCCGGTCTGACATTCAGACCCCTGGGCTCGCCAATGTTGCTGCAACCGTAATGAACTTCCATGGTTTCGAGGCTCCTGCTGACTACGAACCAACCCTCATTGAAGTTGTGGACAACTAAAATAGTAAAATCGCGGTAGCGAAGTTTTGTTCCTATAGTGTTGAGATGATCAAGAGTGATCATATCATTTAATAATTGAATAATTTATGTTTGCCCGCTCGCTGCTCAAACTCTACTATGGAGAGAAAAGAGTGTATTTGACTTGCAGTTCTGCTCTTATCTGTAACTAGACGTTGTCGCGCAGGCTGGCCTGACGTTTTTTCATCCGCTATATGCGATAATGCGAGGCGTCAAACATGCTCTTGTCCAGTATTTAAAGTTTGGATCGTGTTAAAATCGCGTAATGTTATGTGCAATGTGCTTGGTTGCCTCGCTTTGCTCCAAGAAAGCAGCAAAACCGGAGCTGCATCATTTGATGACCTTTCGCTTGTTTATGCATCATTTTGACGCATCGCCCATCTGTACGCTTCGCCATCAGAATTCAGAACACAAAACGACATCTCTGATCCCGAAGTTGTACGCTTCGCCATCAGAATTCAGAACAGACAATGAATCTCAGATTGGAATCAGATATATATAGCTCGGGGGGTAAGATGGCACGCTAACAGTGACAAACCTTCCAAAACGATACATATGGTAAACAGTAAACACCCTTGGAGCTACACCGATCAGGCACGCTAGTATCTCCCCGATGATGAACTACGGTTGTAGCTAGTATCTCCCCGATTATGCCACGCTAGGTGAGGATTGCTGTTGCCCGAAGGAAAGCTTGACTGCCTGAGCAACTATCAATTTGACCACACATGGACAAGGCCTAGTCGGTTGCCGGTGTATATCTCCTCACGCTCTTCATCGTAGTACAGAGCTGTGATGTCCCCCAGTGCCTCGGAAGGTGTACTTTGGAACTTAGACACCCTTTGCTTGTTAAGGTTCCCTGCCTTTATTTTGGCCAAGCATTTTCCGGTTAAGATCTCACTGATATTTATGGAGCAAGCTGCAAAAGAACCAAAGTGAAGATCATGTTATGTGGGGACAATAGATGCATCAGCCTCAATTACCTACTGCAGTAGGTCTGAAAAGGACAAATTTCTTATCAACTGCAGCAAGTCTGAAAAGCATACATTTTACGAGCATAAAAAATAATTAAAACGATACAGTATATAATAAGTGCATCAGTATGTCAACCTTTTGAGGCCTCTTATATTTTATTGATATTCAAAGCTGATATACTCACTCCGTACTCATAAAGGAAGTCGTTTAGGACAAATTTTTAAGTCAAACCTTGGGAATATAAATCATAAATAACTCTTAAGTTGTTGAGTTTGAAAATGTAAAAATTATATGAATAGATTTGTCTTGAAAAATACTTTCATAAAAGTATACATATATCACTTTTCAATAAATATTTTTATAGAAACAAGAAGTCAAAGTTGTGTTTTGGAGACCGTGTCGCTGTTCTAAACGACTTCCTTTATGAGTATGGAGGGAGTATATCAGAATGACAAAGAGGAATGCAATAACAAGAAATGGCAACAACCAAAAACCAGCCAAATATAAGAGGCAGTAGATCTATCATCACTTCACTAATAAATAAACACACGGGCAACACAAGTTTGATTATTACCATTTTCTTCTGAAGAAGGATCATTTGGATCAGCCTTGCAGTAAGAAATAATAAGATCTTGGTTGCTGGTGATGTAAATACTGTTGGTATTGCAATCAGGGTGCCACAACATATGGTCCTCAAAAGATGTGACTAATTCACCACGGAAATTCCAAACGGATACTGATCTACTACGGAAGGTCAGGAACAGCTGCATCTCATACAGAAAGATAAACGCAGAAGGAGTCACAAATTCACTTCTGCTTACTTCAATTGATTGGAAGTTTCTTACCTGCAGCATTGCACAAAAATTAACTACAATTCTACAAATAAAGAGAGGAAACTGTGTTGTTTCATTTGCTGTTATCCATAATCTATACCAAGAAAAAAACTTACATCAAGAATTTGAAGGTTCTCCCCTTCCTGTTTGATCAGAAGTTTTTCATTGAATTGCTCAATGAAATCAACTTTTTTATTGCGATGAAGAAGGTGTTTGAATGACTTCAAGCGTTTACCATCTTCAATAGAAAGAATGTCAAGGGGAATACAGCCCTTTTTTCTTGAGTATATCAATAGCATTATGCCAGGGCTGTTGGAAGGTAGCAATAAGCAAAAAGGTATAAATTTGGAAGCTCGAAAATGGAAATGACCTCCATAAGTTACACATACAAAAATTTCAATCAATCCAGCCACATCTCACTTGACAAAAAGCAATCAATTCACCATATATAGGAGGTCACCAAGAATAAACCCATGATAGCTCAATTGGCAATAGTATTTCTATGCTCTCCACAAAGCTAAATTACATAAATGTTCAATCAGTAAAGTTGTCGGTTTAGTAATCAACAGTTGCCAATCAGGCCGAAAGGTTTGTTTTGAAAGTATGCTATTCAGCTTTTGCATTTTAGCAGAACTTCTGTTCACCTATAGGGAAGCATTTCACAAAGTGCATTGAAGAAAAGCCTATGAACTGCTCACCATTAGTTTCCCATCAAACACAGGCAAGGTGTATAGAAAACATGCAGCTCTCCTAACCATTGACCAAATATATTCGAAGTTTTGGGGGCATAGCACTTCAAATCAATTTTTTTAAAAAAATCTCTTCCAATGAATAAAAAGGCAAAGCATAATTTAGGTTGTACAAATGTGAAACTTAATCATGATCAGCAAGCAAGAAAGATTCCCTTACCTGATCTTTATTTCTTGAACATTCTTATCAGATATTGTATACAACAAAGTGTAGTTTTTCAAGTCAAACACCTTGTAAGTACTGGTTGGAATGAGAAAGGAATGTCACAATTCGAATGAGGTTAATCTTCTCGCCTTCAAAGAAATTAGAGCTAGAATACCTGTCTTGGGCAGAATAAGTCAGCACCTTCCCGTTAACATCATCAAATTCCACAAAACCTGGCCATTTCAAGGACTCTGTCTCGAAAAGAGGGAAACCAGCATCTGGCTTCCCCCGTCGTATATACCTTAAAAGACAAAATAATAAAAAGATTCATATAAACAATATAACACTACCGTAGCAGAATCACAGGAAGACAAGCTTACTCTATTCGAGTTGTCCTGCATCTTAAGGCACTGAAGTTTTCAGAACCATAAACTGATACAGTAATGAGTGAGTCATTGTTCTTGTTGTAAAACAAACTGCGAATGACTTCATCTGGTCTTCCATTCAGAAAGCAAATCCGCTGGTTTGAGACTAAAACAAATACATCTCAGAATTCAATGGTAATTTATAACATCAGTACATGACCAATCATTATCGAAAGTTGTACCTCTGCTGAATGCAGCACATACTCCTGACTGTGATAAAGCAAAGATGATATCACTGGCTCCAACTATCTCAATAATCTCAGACCTTTTCATCAAGTAAGGTAGTAGTGAACCCATCTCCTTGGGATCATGAGTATCAAACTCTTCCTAATTGTAAGTGAAAAGAATTTGAAGATGTGTTATAATCGTAAAAAGAACAGGTCATGCTAACTAAAAGTTAGAAACAAAATTTTGGTGAAGATCGGCTGTTCTATGATATGAAGGGCACTGAAGTTTCAACCTTTTCCAACCGAGTTATGCTCCAGAGTATACTTTTATCACAGTAAATACCAAAGAGAGCGACCACATCTCAAAATATAGCACCAAACACACCTTTCCCCTCTTCCTATCATCGTCCATAATGCTAAAACAGCTGTACTAATCCAGGGATTCCGATATCCGATGGAGAAACTCTCCGCAAACAGCCAAAGCTATCACCATCATTGGGGAATATTTACGCCTCGTGAATTCTTTGACCGTAGGCGAAAGTTCCTCCTCACAACACCCACACTACCTATATGCTCTCGGGCTCCAACTCTTCCCGCAATTGATTCATTCAAATAATCATTTTTTAAAAAAACAATTATCCTCTCTCCAAGCCCTAACCTACCGACCCACTCCTGCCCTCTACGCCATATCGATCCAGACCTAAATGCTGGGAGACAGGGTGTGGGGAGGGGGGACGCGCCGAGCGGGCCGGCTGACCTGGAGCTGGATGTTGCGGAACCGCTCCCGCGTGGTGCTCGCGGAGAACGCGCGGCACGGCAGCGCGGAGATCTCCCGCCGCTGCAGCTTCCGCGCGCTGTTCGCCGTCGCCTCGGGCCTCCGCCGCTTCCGCGCGAGCACCCTCCGCACGCAGGACGGCCGAGGGTTCGCGGAGACCCGCCTCGCCTCCATCCCTCGCCGCCCCCGCCCCCCGCCCCACCCCACCTCGCCGCCGACGAGCAAGGCTCAGACGCGGGTGGGCATCTCGCCGGAAATCGAATGGGGGTTAGGGTTCGAGGCCTCGGCTCGCGCGGAGTCGAGCTGGCGCCTCCTCGGTCTCGTGCTACACTGTGGTTGCCATCGAAGTGGAGTAGTAGGTGTGCTTCTTTTAATTTGGAGTACAGTGAAACCGAGAGCCTAAATGGAAAATTACCTTCGCCGTACAATGTCCGTCCGACGGTATGGATTCCATACCATGGAAGGGCTTTTTCGATGGGTGAGATAAATAAAATGAAATGTAAGGTCTTTTTCCGAAAACTCGTGTCATGCCTCGATCTTAGCCGCATATCGTTCGTCTGACGGACAATGTTAGCCATCAGGAATACTTGCAAGTTGAAGGAATAGAAACCTTTTGCACTGTTGAACATCTTTGTAGAATAAGCGAAACGACATATTTATAAATGAAAAATAATTTGTGAATAAAATTTTTATAAATGTGTTTTTAACGATCTAAAGGCAAAGGCTGAAAAATAAACTTCGATGGAAAAAACCTCAAAATCACCTTCAAATTTAAGGATGGAAATTTAAATTTTGACTGATAAGTATAAGCATAAACGAAAAGATGAGGTCCTTCTTAACTTGCCATGTAAATGATGTAGCCTTATATCTAACTCAGGCCTACCTGGAGGAGGTTAGCAGTTGTAACTTATTACAAAATCTTCAGCTCTTAAACAATGCATAATATCATCCATATTCCAAAGAATCAAAAGCTAAAGAATCTATAAAACAAACTAGAAGCTAGAAACCGGAAAACCAATTTCTCTATATTCTAATAATCTGGTTACCGACCGGTTGATTATCAGCTCTCCAAATATAGCCTCATTTAGATGATTTGTGTTTGGATTCTGTTGTTTTGTGGACTAACCTACTAGAGAAGATTAGTTCCTTTTAAAACAAAAGGCTTACCGCGAGAAGGATCTTAAATGTAAATTTTTTGTTTGCTTTTATACAATTATCGTTGCTTTTAATCAATATAAATATTAATACTCATTTTATACACTAAATAATTTTAAATGACAAAAATTATAAACAACAAAGTTTTAGATCTCATTTAGATCTACAGCTTTTATATAAAACTTGTCTTCATCAAAGGTCATTTGAAGTATATATTTGAGATTTTCTAAAACAAACTTTAGATTTTATAACGAATATTTGGACTCTAAACGATCTTAAATGAAAAAGTTGTGAACCACAAAGCTGTAGATATCCTCAACTATGCAATTTTGATATAAATTTTAATTTCATCCGATTTCATATGACCTATTTTCAAATTATAGAAATACAAGTTAACAACATATGCGGTAAATTTTACATTTAAGCCACTTGCCGCTCTTCTAGAGGGCGATTTTTTTTTAGAAAAAATGCCCTCCCAAAGGGCGGGAAGGGTACAGATCTGTAATTTTGTAAACACAAAATTATTTTTGTAAATATTGTTTAATAAAAAATTCAATGCGTCTTCAGTAGTCATTGAGGCTGAAGGCCTTATTGCTTTCAGAGTCCACAAAATGGGACCTTCCTGCCAATTGGACTTAAAAGGGCCAATAAGATCCAAACACATCGAAGGCCTAACAATTTGCTGGGCTTTGACTGGACCTTGGAGGAGGCTGGAGGCCTGGGGCCTACCTACTTATAGGCTAGCACAAAAGGGGTTAATATTCAATAGAGCAAATCCTATTTGTCAAAAGTTCACTTAACTTCAGTATTGCTACCAGTACAGTCACAGTAACCCTCTGAATCTTTGATAGAGAAAAAAAAAGAGAGCGACAATTCTCATGTTGTTTACATCATATAATTACCACCACAAAAAATTTTCACATTCCTTCAACGCCACGTACTACGTCTGATTTGGTGGTGCAAGCTTAAAATGCTTTAATCCTGCCTAAGTCCTAACCAACCGTGCTGACCACAGACTCTATATTTTACTTTACTGCTTATTAATCCTGCTTTATTAGCAGTATATTTTACTCAACAAACACAGCATTTACCTAGCCCGGTTCATCGTCGGCAGCCTTCAACCAGCCCGGTTGTAACTTACAAAAGCTTCGATAGGTGTACTGTTTTCTGGAGGGATCGATAATTCGATGTAGCTCCAGGACAAATTACGAGACAGTGATGGCATTTTTGCTACAGACAACACTGCAGCTGCACAGAGCTTAGTTGCAAATCCTCCTATGCCACAGCGCACATTTTGTAAGTATATAGATTAGGTATACAGTTAACGATTTCTAAGGCTAAGAACGGTAGGTAGAGTGCAGGTGGAACATAAATTTTTTTTTCCAAAAGACTTTTAGCCTTTTTTCTATGAACATATATAGTCTCTTTTTGGAATGGATCGAGGTAGTAAGCTATATAAATGGTGATAAATCTGAATAATTTCTACTGCTAATAGTTAGCTGCTTGATGTCTGACTGATAACCAGGTCACTGCAAATTTCCCATTTCGTTGACTGAAACAGCGAAAAAGTTCCAGTAACCAAATTGCCATTTTCTTCGAAAGGCCAGTTAGATGAATTGACCCCTGGACGCCTCAAGTGCCAATTTAGAAGCTGCTACTGCTGAACTAAGCTAAACTCTCTGCGAGATTGCACAAGCTACGTACCTAAACCACTACTTCTTAGGAAACAGTAATCCAAAGTCCTTTTCTAGGATCACCTAACTAACCTCTTTAATTTGTACTACTTCGTCAGCGTTACTAAACTCTCTTGCATGTCAAAATTAAATTAAAGTAGCTACCTGGATCAGGATGCTAGAAGCCTACAACAGTCAATGTTACTAGAGATACTTATTACTACATGCTGCTTTCGTTGATCTCCTTGTGTCAATGTTACTGACTCCCAGGTGTCAAAGTACATCATCCATCTCAAAATAAGTTAACATTGTACTAGGACAACAAATCTAGACATACTCTATATCCAGATCTATTATATTAAGATGTAGTATCACATTCTACTACGATGGGTGTGTTTAGTTCACGCTAAAATTAAAAGTTTGGTTGAAATTGGAATGATGTGACGGAAAAGTTGAAAGTTTGTGTGTGTACAAAAGTTTTGATGTGATGAAAAAGTTAAAAGTTTAAAGAAAAAATTTGGAACTAAACTCGATCGATGTTGGTTTATTTTTGGACCGAGAGAGTACATGTCAAAGTTTCTTTTTCTGATCTTTTTGGCCAAGTGTAAGAAGTTGCTAGCTGCAGGATCAGGATGCTACTACTCGGCGCCGGATGCGCGTGCATCGCATGGTTAAAACTGCGCGTGAGAGTTGGTTAAGACGCGGCCAGCTAAAACCAGAACTCGGTGGAGCTTAATAATTGGCCATACCTGATGACCACCTGTGAGAGTCTTGATCTTTTTCATACCTCCTGTATCGATCGAGAAGATGACAACTTTTTTTAAGGCGATATGCTGCTGATTTGGGTGACTAACTGACTATCTGTCCGTCTTCCCGAAGGCTGTACTGTGTCGCACTTGTTCTTAATTCAGCTTGCCTGACGACTGTGTTTGACAGGTAGACTAATATGCAAGATATTACATTGTTTTCTTTATATATAACAAACGATGCTAGTTTCTTATTCTATACATACGCTTCTCTAAAAAAAGATCAAATATCTTTAAGTTTGTAATATTTACAAAAATTCCAGCCAAACCGCTGGTTGGTCTTTATTGGTATACTCTCTCCGTATAAAGAAAATCGTTTAGGACAGCGACACGGTCTCCAAAACACAACTTTAACTTCTTGTTTCTATAAAAAATATTTATTAAAAAATGATATATGTATACTTTTATGAAATTATTTTTTAAGACAAATCTATTCATATAATTTTTACATTTTCAAACTCAATAACTTGAGAGTTATTCATGATTTATATTCCCAAGGTTTGACTTAAACATTGTTCTAAACGAATTCCTTTATAAGTACGGAGGAAGTATATAGCAAGAATAATCATGGTATCATAGCATAACAATTTGCTATTGGGATAGTATAATTTTCATTGGTATAGCATGAATCATGCTTGCATATGGCATGGCATAAACAATCTCCTTTTGGGAGCTTGGGATAGAATAGTTAACTACACCCTCCCGAAGCAATTTCTTATTTTTGACCCCCCTCTTTAAGCAACCGAGGTGAATCGTTCCTTTCCTGGCGCTTTCGTTGCGGCGACGGCGACATCTTTTGCCATCTTGGACCTTCGTCACAGCCATGCATCCCTTTCAGCGAAGAAAATATAAAGACATTCTCACGATCTGCTCGAGCCGGCTTGGGGGAGCCAGGTAGTTTAATTATAGCCAAACCGCCTGTACGCGCGTCCCGTTCTCGTAGCTGCGCCCTATGCTGTGATGATCTGTGCTACGTATACTTGTTACTATGTTATATATACGACGATTGCTTTCGCTAAATTGTGCCACCTAATTACACTTAAGGTTTTTTTATTGAAACCAATTTATAACCTGCCAAAATTTTAATAGCTGTAATAGTATTGTTTGTATATTTGGGGCATGTTTAAATTGTAGCCAAAATAAATCTCACCAACTTTTGACAATGCTAAAATTTTAGCAAGATGGCAATACTACCAAAATTTTGACAGGATTTCTTATGTATTGACTAAATTTGAGAACAAACTAAACGTATACTTTTTTTTTGGTAACTTTACCCAAAAATAGTATGGTTGAAAATAACATCAAAGTGAACAGACCCTTGGTTTAATGCCAAATTTTACCCATAGTATATACACAAATCTACTAATGTTTTGTTTCGGCATTATCAATATTTTAGTATGACAAGATGTAGGCTTCAAACGAAACTAAGCGTTAATACCTGTGATATGTATATCCTTGTTATATATAGTCAATTAATTTTGCTAAATTGTGCCACCTAGCTACACTTATTGCTAGAGATCCTCTAGAGTATTACACACTGGTATATGGTTCTGAGGGTTTGTGGGAAAATGCTTCATGTCGTGCGTCTGATCGGAAGACAAACATCGAACACCAACTTTCTCCTTTGTACTAGTCTCCTCTGGACTTGGTTTGATTCACCTTTTCCATAACTCTAACTTTACATCTGCACAATTCCTTTTCTCTCTCAATGTCTCCTTCTTGCATGTAGCTAGCATCTATTTTGTTTCTTATAGTCTATGAGTATATACATGCACGAAGTTCTAGTTGTAAGCTTTAAATGAATTTTTCTTGAAAACTATTTATCCAATTTACTATCCGATTGCACAGTTGTATTCGTTGCAATTAAATCTCTATAACAAGATATCACATGATTATATTCCGATTAAAACATACATATGTTTCAACCGATAAACTTGGATGTTTCACGTGTAAGAAATAAATGTTTTAATCAGAGTTTGGCTATGTTGCACATTTTAAGTTTTATGTTGCCATGAATCTTACAAAATGTTCCATGCCATTTGAAGTTTCAATAAATATTTTTCTGATGTTTCACTAGTTTATTTGTGAATATTGCACGTTATATTATTGGATATTTCAGTAAGTATTTTCTAATGTTTCACTAATTCGTTTATAAATGTTTGCACATGTTGTTTGGGATGTTGCAATGAATATTTTCTAATGTTTCGATAATTATAACTCGTTGTTTCACGTATAATATATAAATGTTTCAATTAGTAATATAATCATATTTATAAATTTTATCAGAAATATAACCAAGTGAGATCTTATTGTAAAGATTTAATTATAACGAACACAATGGGTGAAATCGGATGGTAGATCGGATAAGTAATTTAGAAGAAAAAATAGTTTAAAGCTCTATTGGTAGAGAAGATGAAGAGAGAGATTTCATGCATGCATGCACGAGAGTAGGGTATAGCCTTGCATCATAGTAGCTTAACTAGGATGGTTTTTTTTTACGCAGTTAGACATGTGGGTGAACAATGTCCAATCTTTTGCTAAATATCGGACGTCCGATATGTAGCAGTATCCGAGTTTGTGGGGGCTCAGATATAAGTGAGCAGATGACCCCTGCATCCCATATATCTTTATATACTACTCCCTCCGTCTCATAATAAGTACAGTTTTGCATTATTCACGTTCAACATTTGATCATTCGTCTTATTTGAAAATTTTTTTATAATTAGTATTTTTATTGGTATTAGATGATAAAATATGAATAGTACTTTATGTGTGACTAATTTTTTTTTATTTTTTCATAAAATTTTCAAATAAGACGGACGGTCAAATGTTGGACACGGATATCCACGGCTGTTCTTATTTTAGGACGGAGTTAGTAATATTAGGTTGGATAGTTTTAGAGAAAACCTTATAAAAAATTAGATAGCAAGATGGCTCGAGTTCCATAAATCCGTACGAATGGAGAAAACAACCAACTATCTCATCACCATTTACCAAAAATTACCAATCGCGCGCTATAGTCAACTGGAACATAACTTTGAGATTTTATTGCTTTGGGTGTGTTTAGTTCACACTAAAATTAGAAGTTTGATTGAAATTAGAACGATGTAACAGAAAAGTTGGTAGTTTGTGTGTGTAGGAAAGTTTTAATGTGATGGAAAAGTTGGAAGTTTGAATAAAAAGTTGGGAACTAAACCATGCCTTTGTATAGTGACGTTGTCGGAGACACTCACGCGCATACTCCACCGTCTAAAAAAATAAATATAAAATTGGATGTGACATATCTTAATAAAGTAAATCTGAACAACGATCTTTCCAGATTTACTGTACTACAATATATCTCATCTAATTCTAAGTTTATTTTTTTAAGGACAAAGAAAGTATATATGTAGGCTATCAGCCATTGGCCAAGATCCAATGGCGATCCTAGGTACATTTTCCCAGTGTCCTCGGACTCGGACCCTAGGTAAATTATTCAATTCTAATTAAATTATATGATGATAACTATTATATAAGTAAAAATTAGATAATTAGTACGCATTAAACCCCCGGTAATTTTTTTCTGGGTTCGCCACTGTCAAGATCGGATTCGGACGGAGTAGTAGCAGTGCATGTGAATGGATGCAAATCAGACAGTCTAGATTTACGGAGCGTAATTACTGTAGCATTTGATATAAACCGTTTATCATGCAAACGGATGGTTAAAATTGTGTTCGTATCTTGCATGTACAGGTATAACTGCACCTGATCTCAATCCGTAGAATCCTATGTTCAGGTACTGACGTGATAGGTGAAAAATCAATCAGTATTACGACCATTTAGTTCCCATCAACTATCCCAATCAAAACGGGAATCTGGATTAGTAATTAGTACTACCCCCGTTTGTTCCCATTGCGATGGCTTAGTCAGAAATAAAATTATTGTGATGGCTGCAGCACGATCGATCGAGACCCAAGAGACCCCCAATCGTTGTTCTCACACCGTCACACGTTAGCACATCGATATAATTCACAGTGAACTTAATTCGGCAGGAAGAGAACTTGACGAGCGTTCGCTAGATGAAGGTGAAAGCGACCAGCCGCTTGTTCACAGTCACCACACCAGAAGCCTCTTTTGATTTTCTCGGTTTTGTGCAAGGGAGCCTTGGAAGAAAGGATGGTGGCGGGAGAAGCATTCCTGCGAAGCTTCCCTCTCTTTTTTTTCCTCTCCTTTTCCTCTGGGGTAATTATATTTTCAACTGCAATTATACTTTTACACCTAATTTTCTAATTATGTGTCTTTGTCCTTTCTTTTTAAAATTGAAGCTCCGATTTACCCCTACTTCAAAATTCTGTGAGATAGACCTAAATTAAGTGAGGTAAAGAAAAAGAAAGAAATATGACTGAAAAACACAAAAGGACCTATCTACCCCCCAAGGCACTTCGTCCACCCACCATGTGTTGACTCGCGCTACCCTGCATTTTTCTAATTTTGTTTTCATTTCTCCTTTTCTTTTCCTGATAATATGTTCAGCAATAGCATTAAGTGGTAATTGTAGATCCATCAACTCTTGTTCTTTATAACGTGACAAGGAATTTAAAAAGTTAAAGAGAAAATGAGTTTCATTTAGATGAAACCATGCCTATATTGTTTCCCATACAATTTATCTCTTTCATGTATTGTCTATAAAACAAGAAAAATAAAACCACATTTTGAAACATAAAAACGATACCACCCATTGGAAATGGCCTTATGCGATTGTCCTTGCTCAGGATTTTGATCGAACAATCAAAGGTTATTATTTGGAAACACATTACATTATTTGCATTTAAAATATAAATATATCACATTCCTGGAAGAGGTAAGAAAATAAGGTGACAACTTTAAGATGGATATGTAGTGGTTTTTATAATACGAAGTAGATCAAGTGGTAAAAAAAGAATGTACTTTTATAGAAAAAAACCAATTCAAACAATCCAAGAACAACGATTTCCTTTTAGATTCGGCTAAAATGGAAAAATGTTGGGTCTATTTGCTAGGATTGGTGCAAAGTGTAATCTACGGAAACGGAAACTAGTACTTCAGTCGATACTACTCCCTCCTTCTCTAAATGTTTAACACTATTGACTTTTTTTAAACATGTTTGACCATTCGTCTTATTCAAAAACTTTTGTAAAATGTGTAAAACTATATGTATACATAAAAGTATATTTAACAATAAATCAAATGATAGGAAAAGAATTAATAATTACTTAAATTTTTTGAATAAGACGAACGGTCAAACATTTTTTAAAAAGTCAACGGCATCAAACATTTTGGGATGGAGGGAGTACTCTAGCTAGGCAGACTCTAGCTCATCAAGATCTCTCTTCCTATTGTCATTTATTTTCCACCACGTACAATTTTCTTACTGTGCCATATTTCCTCGTCTGTCCAGATAGAAACAACTAATTTATCATTTGCTTCCGTTCTTTGTCCAAAATATCTTTGACTTCTGCTTCTACTTGTTCCACGGTTATTGCCCACGGATTCTGACAGAAATGTAAGTGTAAAACAGAGGATTGCAAAACATAGGAATAACGTAGGAATGACCGTTTGATTGGACCACAGGAAAAATATAGGAATTTGAGGAGAGATAAAGACTTAAAAGGATTTTTTCTATGAGGTTCTACCTCTTGTTAAAATTCCTCCAAAACTTGTATGGGAAAAGGCATTCCATAGGAATTTTATAGGATTCCATAGGGTTCATTCCTTTAATTCAAAGGGCTTTGTAGGAAAAATTCCTATAGGAATGAAATCCTCTAAAATTCCTATGAATTTCCTTTGAATCAAAAGGGGCCTAATTGTCAAAGTGCCATATTAATCACTCTCTCTGATCTTAAATGCTCATGTTATCATCGGGTACTATTCAAACCTCTAATTTATTTTAAGAACTTCAAAATGTAGCTAATTAGCTAATTTTATGAAGTGGGCGTAGCTCAACTGATTAGATTTCTCGAGATGGAATCAAACCATCTGATTTAAGTCCTATACTTAAACATGAGTGTTCGCATTTACGGCTAATTATTCTTTTGGTGGTAAATGACGTACCCGTGTGACGGAGCTCGTAGCTCCTCACCGGGAGACCGCGCAGGCCCCCCTTTGCCAGTTCGGCCGGGGGCTTAGGGTGAAATCTCAAGCTCTCTCGGTGTGTGGAAAGATCATCTGCCCGCAAGAAAACGCGAGACACCGGCGATGTATACAGGTTCGGGCCGCTGAGAAGCGTAATACCCTACTCCTGTGTTTTGGTGTATCTGTGGATGAAAGAGCTACAAAGTGTGAGCCGGCTTCCCCCCCCGTTCTAGGCTCTCAATCCGGAAAAGAATCAACCAACCCCCCACTCTAAGGGCAAGGTCCTCCTTTTATACTTCAAGGGGATACCACATGCACCCTTCTCTTTCCAAACTGGACTGTTCTTTTTCTCTTTAATGGGCGGAGATCGGTATGGCTTCCATCCGGGAGCCCTTCTGATGGGACAGCCCACACCTACCTCCACTCCCGGCGGAGACAGGCGCAACGTGGGATCGTGGCTGCCCGTTGCTGATGCGACCAGTGTCAGACCGGTCATTCTTGTCCACCACGTGTCAGTTTAACAACGTGCATGTTTGCCCTTCTTCGTGTAACACCTTGCCTGTAATGGTTAGGATGAAGCCTGGTATAAATCTGACCAGGGCTAACGTGCCATCTTTTAAGAGATAACACGCTAGCTCCGGCTTGAGACGAGTGCCTAGAGGCTTTCGTCTTGACGGGATGGGGCAAGGCGTGCGTCAGACCGCCAGTCGCCACCTAACCCGTGATCTGACCGGTCTGTGACTGGTCACAGACCGGATAAAGGAATGCGCTGTGCTGCGTTGCATGCAGCGTGACACGCTTGACCAGACTGCAATAAATGCTGTTAGGTGAGCACAGCTGTGCTCACTTATCCCATATATGTGGCGCAGACTTCCTTAAGGGGTCGGGGTGCCTCGGCCCTCGGGGCCGGGGCAAGCGCAACCCGACCCCCCCTCGGGGGAAATCAAGAGGAGGGCGGACACCTCACCCTCGGGCCCGACGCCCCCGAAGGTGCCAGGCCACGTGGGCGATTATGTCTGCCTCAAGCCTCTGGTCATGATACTCCCGGTCCCATATCACCGACAGTAGCCCCCGGCGTTATGCCAGAGCAATTTCCTTTCCCAAGGGAAGCGGTCAGGTGTGACGCCACCCCTAAAGCCTGGTGACAGGTGGGACCGGTCTCCGTAGTTGGGCAAAATACCCAACGGTCTCAATCCATGCACATCGGTATTGGTAACTTTGGTTGTCCATAATGGGCGGTCTATTCAAGACTGCCACACCACTTGAGCAGCGCGCGAATCTGGGTGAGCAGATTTATCTCGCCCGGAGATACGGTAACGCCGCTTCGGTCGGCAAGCGGGCCTCTGGAAAGGCCAGACGACGGTGCCCCCCACCAACCTGGAAGGCCTCGCTCCGCACCTCAACAGGATGGCCTGGGTTCTCGAACAACTCCCCGAGGAGCTTGAGAAGACCATCAAGTCATCCTCGAGGGACCTCGCGCGGGGAGCGGTCGAACTCGTGCTGGCGAGTTACCAGGCCCGGGACCCCAACTTCTCTCCATGGATGGCGCTGGAGGAGTTCCCTCCCGGGACCGAGGACGACGCGCGCGCGCGCGTCCGGGATGCCGCCGACCACATCGTCAACGGCTTCGAGGGCTCGGCCCCTCGGCTCGCGTTCGCCCCCGACTCCGACGAGGAGGGGAACGCCGGCAGTGCAAGCGATGGTGGCAACGAGGCCGGCGACTCGGGCGCGTCGGGATGAGCCCCCGAGCCCCCGCCAATCTTTACTTTTTTCTTTTTCTTTCTTCTAAGGCCTTCATGCCTCTTTTGTGTACAAATTAACTTAATCTGCAATCAGAAATGACGAAAAAATTTTTGTGTTAGTTTTATTTTGCTATATATACACGATGAGGATGATCTGCGCCATGGTCCTTTTGCGCCTTAGCTTGAAATAAGGGCTCGTGCCCAAGTCCCAGTCCTCGAATGGCTCGGGTCGGGGCTAGTGCCTGGGGAGATCCACATGTCGAGACTGGCCAGGCCGGGAACGTGGTGACCGAGGGGTATGGGTGACCCGATTGTGGGTTTTTGCCGATTCCCCCCCGGAGTTCACCACGCCCCGGGGCACGGCTCGGTTCTGGGCCCCGTTTGGCGATTTTAGCTGACCGAACCGAACCCCCCGAGGGCAAGGTTGAATACGAGTGACCTTATTTTAAGTTAAGATTCTTCAGAAGGAAAAACGGCACAGACACAACCTCTTTGAAACTGCTTTTATTGAAATGCTGAAATAAGAAAAGTAAGACTGTGCATGTGTGGTAGCCCCCGGCTAACCCTGCACACCCGAGGGGGGTGCGGGGTTAGCCCGAGCCCGAAACCTGACACCCGACCCCCCCTTCCCCTCAGGGGTAGAAGCGACGAAGGTGTTCGATGTTCCACGGGTTCGGCAGTTCAGTGCCGTCGCCCGTGGCCAGCCGTACGGAGCCCGGCCGGGGGACGCCGATCACTCGATACGGACCCTCCCACATTGGTGAGAGTTTGCTCAATCCAGCACGCGTTTGGACGCGGCGTAAGACGAGGTCGTCGACGCAGAGTGATCGGGCCCGGACGTGGCGCTGATGGTAGCGCCGCAAGCTCTGCTGGTAGCGCGCGGCTCGGAGGGCCGCGCGCCGCCTTCGTTCTTCTAAATAGTCGAGGTCATCTCTGTGAAGCTGATCTTGATCAGCCTCGCAGTACATGGTGGCCCGAGGAGACCTCAGGGTGAGCTCGGATGGGAGAACCGCTTCTGCGCCGTAGACGAGGAAGAAAGGCGTTTCCCCGGTCGCTCGGCTTGGTGTGGTTCGGTTTGCCCAGAGCACCGCTGGCAACTCCTCGATCCATGAATCGCCGTGCTTCTTGAGAATATTGAAGGTCTTGGTTTTAAGGCCTTTGAGGATTTCTGCATTGGCGCGCTCCACTTGGCCATTGCTTCTGGGGTGAGCAGGTGAGGCGAAGCAGAGCTTGATGCCCATGTCTTCGCAGTAGTCGCCGAAGAGTTCACTAGTGAATTGGGTGCCATTATCCGTAATAATACGGTTAGGCACTCCAAAACGGGCCGTGATGCCCTTAATGAATTTAAGAGCAGAGTGCTTATCGATCTTGACAACCGGATAAGCCTCGGGCCACTTAGTGAACTTGTCGATCGCAACATACAGATACTCAAACCCGCCCGGGGCCCGTTTGAACGGTCCCAGGATATCAAGCCCCCAGACAGCAAATGGCCATGACAGTGGTATGATCTGCAGGGCCTGGGCCGGCTGATGGATTTGCTTGGCGTGGAACTGACACGCTCTGCATCGCCGGACCAGATCGACTGCATCATTGAGAGCTGTCGGCCAATAAAATCCTTGACGAAAGGCCTTGCCAACCAGGGTGCGCGAGGCGGAATGGGCTCCGCACTCGCCCTCATGGATGTCAGCAAGAAGCTCAACGCCTTGTTCCTGAGGAATGCACTTCAGGAGAATTCCGTTAGCCGCGCGCCGATAGAGGGTCCCTTCTACCAACACGTAGCGTTTGGAAATGCGTTGTACGCGTTCACTCCCTTCGCGGTCCTCAGGTAGAGTCTTATCTGTGAGGTATGTTTGGATCTCAGAGATCCAAGCAATCAATCTAAGGGAGCTTGAAGCGCTCCCTTCGGGTCCCGAGGCCTGGACTCCGACGGGCCTCGGGGGCCGGTCAGGCGCATCCGTCTCCCCTAAGGGATCGGGTCGCGCCGACGGCTGGGTAAGCCTTTCTTCAAAGGCGCCCGGTGGGGTCTGGGCTCGCGAGGACGCGAGCCTTGAGAGTTCATCGGCAACTATGTTATCCCTTCTGGGTACATGCCGAAGTTCTATCCCATCGAAATGGCGTTCCATACGCCGCACTTGGCGTACGTAGGCGTCCATCTGTGGGTCAGAGCACCGGTACTCCTTACAGACCTGGTTAACGACTAGTTGGGAGTCGCCTAATACCAAGAGGCGGCGGATCCCCAGTCCAGCTGCCACTCTGAGTCCGGCAAGGAGTCCCTCGTATTCTGCCATATTGTTAGTCGCTCGAAAGTCGAGACGGACCAAGTATCTGAGGACGTCTCCGTTCGGAGAGGTCAACGTGACCCCTGCACCGGCGCCCTGGAGAGACAGAGAACCGTCGAACTGCATCACCCAGTGGGCGGTGTGAAGCAGCTGAGAGGGGTTCGTGCTGGCCTCGGTTATTGAGACGGTCTCTGGAGCCGGGGTCCACTCTGCCACAAAATCGGCGAGGGCCTGGCTCTTGATAGCGTGGCGTGGTTCAAAGTGCAGATCGAACTCAGAAAGCTCGATTGCCCATTTTACCACTCGTCCTGTACCCTCTCGATTATGCAAGATTTGACCGAGGGGGTAAGACGTAACCACAGTGACCCGATGCGCCTGGAAATAATGGCGCAGTTTCCTCGAGGCCATCAGAATAGCGTAAAGCATCTTCTGGGCCTGTGGGTATCGGGTCTTGGCGTCCCGGAGGGCCTCACTAACAAAGTAGACAGGCCGCTGCACCTTTCGGCGGGGCCGATCCTCTTCGCTAGGGGCCGTACCCCCGGGGCGTTCTTCGTCCAAGTGGCCCCTCGGGTCGCACTCGTCTTCTGTGCCGATGACCTCGGGGTCGGAGGACGACAGGAGCGGCCTTCCCACAGTGGCCTCGGGGCCGTCCTGGGGGTTGGGGGCTCCTGGCATCGTCGGACAAGCGGGCAAAGGGCCAACTCCGGTCGTCAGGGGCCTCTGGCCTCCGTTCGGCTCGGGGGCCTCTTCTCCCTGCTCTTTCCCGGGTCGAATCAGCACAGGGCTAGCCTCAGGGTCAAAGGGTGGTAGGTGCGGCCTTCCCGCAGTGGCCTCGGGGCCTTCCTGAGGGTCGGGGGCATCCAGCACCGTCTGACAAGCGGGCAGAGGGCCGACTCCGGTCGTCGGGGGCCTTAGGCCACCGTTCGACTCGGGGGCCTCTCCTCCCTGCCTGCTCCCGGGCCAAGTCGGCACAGAGTGGGGGTGCGCAGAATGAGGATTGTCCTCATCGCGCTCCACAACCAACGCTGCACTAACTACTTGGGGGGTCGCCGCTAAGTAAAGTAGCAGGGGCTCATTTGGCTCCGGGGCGACTAGAACTGGAGGAGAGCTGAGATACGCCTTCAACTGGGCGAGGGCATTTTCAGCTTCCTCCGTCCGAGTAAACGGCCCCGAGCGCTTGAGGAGCTTAAATAAGGGTAGCGCCTTCTCTCCCAGCCTCGATTTAAAACGACTTAGGGCGGCCATGCAACCAGTGACGCACTGCACATCCCTAAGTTTGCTGGGGGGGCGCATCCGCTCTATAGCTCGTATCTTCTCGGGGTTGGCCTCAATGCCTCGGGCAGAGACCAAGAACCCGAGAAGCTTGCCCGCAGGCACACCAAACACGCACTTATCGGGGTTCAGTTTTATGCGGGCGGAGCGGAGATTTTCAAAAGTTTCCGCTAGATCTGAGAGTAAGGTCTCTTGGCTGCGCGTTTTTACAACCAAGTCATCGACATACGCCTCAACATTACGTCCTATTTGGCTACCCAAAGAAATTCGAGTAGTACGCTGAAAAGTAGGACCTGCATTCTTTAACCCAAAGGGCATTGATGTATAACAATAGGTTCCTACGGGGGTAATGAACGCAGTTTTTTCCTCATCCTCCCTAGCCATGCGAATCTGATGGTAACCAGAGTATGCGTCTAGAAAACACAAAAGGTCGCACCCCGCAGTGGAGTCGACAATCTGATCTATGCGAGGCAGGGGGTAAGGATCCTTAGGACATGCCTTGTTAAGGTCGGTGTAGTCGATGCACATCCGAAGCTTGCCGTTCGCCTTGGGAACGACCACCGGGTTCGCCAGCCACTCCGGATGGATGACTTCACGGATGAATCCGGCCTCCAGAAGTCTTGCCACCTCCTCGCGGATGAAGGCTTGACGTTCCGGGGCCTGCCGCCGCACTTTCTGCCGGACCGGCCTTGCGCCCGGCCGCACGGCGAGACGGTGCTCAATCACCTCCCTGGGGACCCCGGGCATGTCCGCTGGTCTCCATGCAAAGACGTCAGCGTTTGCCCGCAGGAAGGAGACGAGCGCGTCTTCCTATTTGCCATCCAGAAGACCACCGATCCGTGTGGTCTTGGACGGGCCGTCGCCCAAGGCAACCTCCTTGACCGGGACCTCGTCGCATGTGGCAATCCGCTGCCTCGGGGCGGTGGGGGCAGAAGGGCCAAGCCTCTCGTCACCACCCTCGGGCTTGGACGCTGCAGCGAGGCGGTCGGCGCGCTGCTCCATGCAAGCAAGCGCGACTTTAAGATCGCCATGGACAGAGATGGGGCCACCGGGGCCCGGCATCTTCATCTGGAGGTAGGCGTAGTGGACCGCCGCCATGAACTTCACCAACGCGGGCCTCCCTAGGACCGCGTTGTAGGGCAGACCGAGGTCCGCCACATCGAAGCTCACCCGCTCCGTGCGGAAGTTGGCGGGTCCACCGAAGGTGACCGGTAGGTCGATGTGACCTAATGGCCACGTGTGCCCCGGCGTCACACCGATAATCGGCTGGGACGGTTGGAGCACCATCCCCGGGGCCTTGATAGCATCAAAGGCCGCGGGGGAAAGGATGTTGAGAGCCGCTCCTCCATCTATGAGGACACGCCCCAACTTCACATTGCAGATGGTGGGAGAAACCACCATCGCAATCTGCCCTCCCCGGGCAACACACGGTGGGTGGTCGGTCTGGTCGAAAGTGAGAGCAACCTCCGACCACCGCGCCCGACGCATCGCCTCATGAGTAGGGGCCATGGCCAGAAGCTCTCGCTTCATAGCCTTGAAGCTCCGGCGAGAGACGTGAGCACATGCTCCTCCATCGACGGTGGCAATGGTGGCCCCAGGTTCTTGGAAACCTAGGTCATCATCGCCGTCATCGATGTCAACAGCGGGGGCCTTCTGCTTGGCCTCACTTCGCCGTTTGCCAGAAGGAACCGCCGGGGACTTGCCCTCACGGCGTTCCTGCCTCCTGTCCTCCTCCCACTTCCTCGTTCGCTCAGCCAGGTTTTTGACTGCACGACAGTCCGCGAGATCGTGGAGGGAGGTGTTGTGGACGGAGCACCACCTGCCGGCGGGGCGCTCCCTACTGGGAGTACCAGCCTCTTTCTTTTTGTCGCTCGCAGGCCTCCCCTTTCGAGTGGCCCGCGGAGCGCCCTCGACGGCGAGGACATGGCCCTCGTCGCCGGAACGGTCCGACCTCTTCTTCCTCCTCCTGTCACGCCGCCCTGTCTGAGCGGCGGATCCGGGGGCGGCCGAAGCTGCCACTCCGGAACCGGAGGAGTTCCATGTCCACGCTTCCTCCTTACGAGCCACTCGGTCCGCGAGCTGAAAAAGCTCCGCGGTAGTCTGGGGCTCTTTGGAAGCGATCTTTTCGAGCATGCGGTTGTGCCGCACGCCCCCCCTGAACGCGTAGATCACCGCGTGTGCAGGGATGCATGGTATAGTATTGCGGACTTGGCAAAACCGCTGAATGTACGAGCGAAGCGACTCATCATCGCCTCGCTGTACTGCATGCAAGTCCGCTTCTTCGCCTGGGCGCGGATATGTGCCTTGGAAGTTCATGGTGAACTGTTGGCACAAATCTTCCCAGGAGTGGACCGACGCGGGTGGCAGGTTCATTAGCCAAACCCGCGCCTGTCCTTTTAGGGCCATGGGAAAGAAGTTCGCCATGACCCTGTCGTCACCCCCAGCGGCCTCGATCCCGGTCGTATAGACCTGGAGAAACTCGGTGGGGTTGACGCTCCCATCGTACTTCTCGGTGATGGTGGGCCGGAACCTTGGGGGCCAACGGACATTCCGAAGACTCGCCACAAAGGCTCTACAGCCAACACCACCGGCCGGGGGCACGGAGGGCTGATCCTCACGTCCATGTCGAGGTGACACTCTGGACGAAGAGGCGCCCTCCGTTGCGCGGGGAGTACGCCGGTTATTACGCCGGCGCTCGATGTCGATGCGGGCATCCGGCTCTCCACGCTGATCCTCCCGAGTTGGAGGTGTCGACGAGGGAGTGGCGGCCGAATGGCGCGCAGCAGCCGCCGCTCGCCGTGCCCTCCGCCTTGACGACACGGAGCCGGTGGTAGCGGCGCCGGAGGTCTTGGTGGTGGCGGACCGTCCACCAGCACCCAGGCGCTGCTGTGCCGTCATGACCAAGTTGGCCACGTCTTCCAGCCATCGTTGGGCTGGAGACTCCGGGTCATGGACGACAGGCGGGTGTCGTAGGAGCGCGCCAGCAGCCTGAAGCGCACCCTGAGGCGTGCTGCCGTCGCCGTAGACGAGGAGGCGACGCTCCCCATCTCGCCGTTCTCCTGCATCACCTGCGACTGGTGATGCCACGGATTTGTCGACCCTCTCAAGCGCCTCCCCCTGCTTTGGGCTTTGGCGCGGAGGAGGTGGGGGAGTACGAGCTCGACGGCGTGGATTCGGCTCCCCGTCGTCGCCGCTCACACTCGGAGAGAGGTCGTGCGCTTTTCCTTGCTCGGCCATTAGGCTGAACAAGAAAAACTTGGCGCACACGGAAGAGTCTGAGAGCTCAGAAAACACACACTGAGTCCCCTACCTGGCGCGCCAGATGACGGAGCTCGTAGCTCCTCACCGGGAGACCGCGCAGGCCCCCCTTTGCCAGTTCGGCCGGGGGCTTAGGGTGAAATCTCAAGCTCTCTCGGTGTGTGGAAAGATCATCTGCCCGCAAGAAAACGCGAGACACCGGCGATGTATACAGGTTCGGGCCGCTGAGAAGCGTAATACCCTACTCCTGTGTTTTGGTGTATCTGTGGATGAAAGAGCTACAAAGTGTGAGCCGGCTTCCCCCCCCGTTCTAGGCTCTCAATCCGGAAAAGAATCAACCAACCCCCCACTCTAAGGGCAAGGTCCTCCTTTTATACTTCAAGGGGATACCACATGCACCCTTCTCTTTCCAAACTGGACTGTTCTTTTTCTCTTTAATGGGCGGAGATCGGTATGGCTTCCATCCGGGAGCCCTTCTGATGGGACAGCCCACACCTACCTCCACTCCCGGCGGAGACAGGCGCAACGTGGGATCGTGGCTGCCCGTTGCTGATGCGACCAGTGTCAGACCGGTCATTCTTGTCCACCACGTGTCAGTTTAACAACGTGCATGTTTGCCCTTCTTCGTGTAACACCTTGCCTGTAATGGTTAGGATGAAGCCTGGTATAAATCTGACCAGGGCTAACGTGCCATCTTTTAAGAGATAACACGCTAGCTCCGGCTTGAGACGAGTGCCTAGAGGCTTTCGTCTTGACGGGATGGGGCAAGGCGTGCGTCAGACCGCCAGTCGCCACCTAACCCGTGATCTGACCGGTCTGTGACTGGTCACAGACCGGATAAAGGAATGCGCTGTGCTGCGTTGCATGCAGCGTGACACGCTTGACCAGACTGCAATAAATGCTGTTAGGTGAGCACAGCTGTGCTCACTTATCCCATATATGTGGCGCAGACTTCCTTAAGGGGTCGGGGTGCCTCGGCCCTCGGGGCCGGGGCAAGCGCAACCCGACCCCCCCTCGGGGGAAATCAAGAGGAGGGCGGACACCTCACCCTCGGGCCCGACGCCCCCGAAGGTGCCAGGCCACGTGGGCGATTATGTCTGCCTCAAGCCTCTGGTCATGATACTCCCGGTCCCATATCACCGACACCGTGGACAACGAGACGCCCGTAGCGACTTCATCAATCTCAAAATATACTGACCTAGTCATCCGGAGGTGCTCATAAGAGTAGGGTGTGTGGTGCTCATATGGATAGGATATGCATATATGGGTTTAGGGGTGAAAACGGCCACAGAAATTCCCGATCGACTTAGCGCCGTTTCCGTATAAGTGGTACGGGCTCATAAGAGTAGGGTGTGTGGTGCTCATATGGATAGGATATGGATATATGGGTTTAGGGGTGAAAACGGCCACAGAAATTTCCGATCGACCGAGCGCCGTTTCCGTATAAGTGGTACCGTTTCCGACCATACCATTTTTGGGTTTTTTTAATTTTTTTTATCACAATTCTTTATGCATTATATTAATGTCGATACTGAGTAGTTTAAATGATAAATATAGTCATTTACCGACTAACCAAACATCGTTTCTGAAGAGATGCTACCGATTCCGATAGTTTCTGACCGTTTTCACCCCTATATGGGTTCATATTGATAAGTATGTGCGTGTTGCGATCGTCTGTATATGTACCGTGTTTCTAGAAAAAAATATGTAGCTAATTTTATTTATGTATCTAGATCCTAATTTTAGCCATATTTTGGTATTGAGGGATCAAGTAAATCACGTTCTAAATTCAACAATACAAATTTTTGTTTGTCAATATTCGATAATTTAAAAAGTTGCATTCAAGAACAAAGCATTGCTCATATTTTCGGCTACTTATTCTTTTTGGTGGTGGACGATGTCCTGGTCAACAACAAAAGACGTTTGTGGTAATTAACTTCATCAACCTGAAGACATGTCGATGTCGTTTTCGGATGTGCTAGTACGGGTAAGGTGTGCATCTGTGTTGATAGGAGTTGAGCGTACATGCATAAAATTTGTAATATGAGCGCTTGCATATGTACTATGTTTTGAGAAAAAAAATCCCCGTCATGCAAACAATCAATTGGTAATGCTCCTTGTGGTGAAATTTGGCCACCTGCTAGTTCTTAAACTTGCCACGAGTACCTGCATTAACGGTTAATTAATTTTAGTGCTAGGCGCCTGTATCAATGTCAACAATCTCAAATATGCTCGTTCAGTCTTCAAATTGTTCAAAGAAGTAGGGTATGCATGCATTGTGCTCACTGCTCAGCTTTTGAAGGTATCCATGGGACATGGTGTATCCGTGTATGTGTGTGTTTATACAGTAAACTAGGTGAAACCCCGTGCATTACTGTAAGAGTTTAGTATGATAGTAATAAGTGGAAATAATGTGTAAGATAGGTAGACAACATGAGCTTACATAAATTGATATGATTTATGATAATTTAAGTAGTATATAGAATGATGATAAGGTGATGTGCCTTTATAAGAGAAGAAAAGAAGATCAGGTAATTTGGACCATAGCTTAATCATCTATGGGATAAAAAATGGGATGATATGGTCTAATGAGAGAAGAAAATGAGAAAATAACTTGGTCCATAAATTAATGATCTAATTTGATGTGATATGCCTTAATGAGATAAGAAAGTAATAACATTAACTAAGTGATGATGAACTATATATGTATATAGGATATTATAAAATATGATTGAGAGATGTATTTAAATATTATTTGAATTATGTGGGATGATGATTTAACATCTTTATATTTTAAAACTCTAAAATTTAATATATTATAGAATTATAGATAATATAATATGCTTGCATCATGTTTGAGATTTAATAATTGTTAGCGAATAATAATGTGGTATCTTTGTATGTTAAGTTTTAGAATCTAGTCGATTGTAATTCTATAAGAAGGTAGGATGTGGAAAATGCTTGTGATCTGTCGTCCGATGTAGACAAATAAAATGAACGCAGAGACATCTCCCCATGTGCATGTGCATGTATTTCTCTCTCCTCTCATCCGTGAGTATACAGTACCTATGATGCATACAATATCTGCTAATTTTATGTATGCATGAGACTATAAACGTAAGCTTTAAATATCTTTCCCTCAAAACTACTTATCCAATTTACGATATAATTGTACCATTATATTTGTTGTAATTAAATCTTTACAATAAGATCTTAGTCGATTATATTCTAACAAAAAAATAAAAAAATATGTTTTAGGTTGTGAAAATTTAATGTTTCATATGTCAAAAATAAGTGTTTCAATTGAAATTTGATTATGTTGCACATTTAAGTTTTGTGTTGCAATTGATTGTTTTTTAAGTGTTTGCACATGATGTTATTCGTATGTTTTAATAAATATTTTATGATGTTTCACTAATTCATCTGAAAAATGTTGCATGTAGTGTTATTAGGCTATTTCAATAAGTATTTTTATGATGTTTTACTGATTTATTTACACTTGTTTCACACGGTGTTATCTAGATGTTTTAGCAAGTATTTTGTGACGTGTCATCAATTACAGCTTGTTGTTTCATTTATAATATTAAAATATTGCAATAAGTAGTATAATCATATCTGTATATTTATAGTAAATATAATTGAGTAAGGTCTTGTTATAAGGATTTAATTATAAAATATAATGGTGAAATCAAATCATTGATAGGATAAGTAATTTAAAATAAAAATAGTTCAAAATTTTATTTAAAATATTGTTAAAAAAGAAATAGAGATGTTACATGTAGCATGGTAGTTCATATGGATATGCATGTAACCTGCGTAAGCGTTCGTACCGCGTTTGAGAAAACCTGTAACATAAAGTCCAAGTTCCTATTTTCATGAATAGAATTCAATAAGTCGTGGTTTTTATGTTGGTGTGTCCCTCAATCAATTTGGTTATGTCCTTCATATTTCGTTGTGATGTGATTGGTTTGGTCTCAAATTCGATAATAATTGGTTCTAACTATATGAGCAGAGGCCGAGATTTTATCTAGAAAAAAATCGCTGTTTTTCTATGCTGCTGAATATTCGCTGATCTTTGACCTCGAAGAAATACGGAGTAGTAGAAAATAAAAAGAAATCAGGAGAATATGATCCACCATTGGCAGCCGAGCACGTCTCAACACGCACGGGACGGGACGCCATCGTCGGCCTTCCGCTGCGGACTCCAAAACGCGTATAAATCAGCGTGCATCGACCCACCCATCCGGCTCGACTCGACCCGACTCAATCGATCCATCCCGGCTCGGCTCAGCTCGGCTCGAGCGACTCGGCTGGTCGTCTTCTCTCCAGGCTCCGGAGCCACCAAGCCAGATCCCCCACAGTATCCCACGGTCCCACCCGCCTTGCCTTGGCCGCCTCCCTCCGTCCACGAATCGCCGCCACTTTAACCAAGCCTCCTTGATCACACTCCTAATCCGATAGCTTAATCTCGAGCGCTTCGAGTTCGATCTCTCGTGAAGGGGACGACGAGGGCATTGTCTCCCTCCTCGCGCGCGCGGAGTCGCCGCCGCCGCCGCCTCGTCCTCGGCCACGCGGTGAGTCCTCGCGCCGACCTCGCCGTTTTGGTTGCGTTTTTTTTTAGTTTTCTCTGCAGCGGGATTTGGAGACGATGGGTGTCGCTGTGTGTGCTGTGAAATGGGGATTTGTGGTTTTTTTTTTTGGTTTGTGGAGTACGAGTACGCGGGGGAAGTTTCGAGGTCGGTTGCATCCGGAGCTCCCGCTGGAGTGGTCTACTCTAGTGCGGATTTGGAAGCGGAGAAGTTGGAGTTGGAGGTGGCGTGACGGATCAAGCGGAGTCGCGATCGCTCGCCGGAGCCGTGCGGATTCCGGTGCTAGCGAACAACGGCGGCACCGTCGGCGTTTTGTAGCGGTCAAGCTGCTGCTGCTGCTCGGAATCTAGCTAGGTTTTTGTTCTGTCCTAATCCGGGTTTCCCGATTGGATTTGATGGTCTTCTCCCCACGCATGAGAGTTGGTTAGCACGGAAGCTTTGGGGATTGTTCCGTTTAATTCGGCGCGCTTGCTGAGTTGTGCGCGCTCACGCTGCGCTCCAGTTGGCTAGGCCTGCGGGGGAGGCGATCTCTGTTCCGCTTTGGCGCTCTCTGGACAACCGACTTCAAAAGCGGCTCCTGATTTTTTTCCTGCTGTTGCTTGTATATTTTGCCTTCTAAGTCACTCATGTTGGCAGGAATTGCGTGGGTCCTGGTTGTGGAAGTCAGGAAGTGAAGAAGAAGAAGAAGAAGTGAACTAGTGAAGCCTGGGGCAAGCCATGATGGAGAGGTCGCTGATGGAGGCGCTGGCTACGGCGGCGCAGGGAGGCACCGTGGGGACGTCGGTTTTCGACATGCTCAAGTACGCCGTGCTGCCCATTGCCAAGGTGTTTACCGTCTGTTTCATGGGGTTCCTCATGGCCTCTAAGTATGTCAATATCCTCCAGCCGAACGGCCGCAAGCTTCTCAATGGGGTGAGCCTTGTTCATTCTCTTGCAATATAATTTTATCTGTAAGATTTATGAGTTTTTGCTGTGACTATGGAGAATGGTAAGTTGGCTGCTGTCTAGAATAGGAAGATGTGGGGGCAGTTGCTTGTGCTTACTTGCATTCCTGATGTTCTCGATTATGCTTACATTTTGGTCGTTTGGTGCAGCTTGTGTTCTCGCTTCTACTTCCTTGCCTTATATTTTCCCAACTGGGTAGAGCAATCACAATCGAAAAGATGCTGCAATGGTAATGACAGATTCTAGTTAATATGCTTTGTTAAGTTTGCTGCATGCTTTTCGCATTTCATTGTGTAGTCTATTGATCATGGTTCTTACCATAACTAGATCGTTCTGGTTGCGGGAATTTTAAGTCATCATCCAAATGGAGTAAATTAGCTCCCAGAATTTTCTGCAAAAAGATCTTAAGTGTACCAATCGAAAGCGAAGGAAGTGTTGCATTATCTGAAAGTTTCAGGACTAATTTAAGACGTCAAAATACTTAAATTACCATATTGTTTGTTACTGGCAAAATCCATCTGGTTGGAATTGGTTGGACTTCATCTATAAGGCCATCCAATCCTTGTTATTATTTATGATGACATAAGGCCTTTTTCTTTGCAAAAGATAATCGCATTGTGCCTATGTTTTGCTTTTACTGTTTTTAACATTCTTACAGTAGCAATATTTTGTTGTTTGCAGGTGGTATATTCCAGTAAATATTGTTGTAGGTGCAGTGTCAGGCTCTTTGATTGGCTTTGTGGTGGCTTCTATCATCCGACCACCTTATCCATACTTCAAGTTCACTGTGATTCACATTGGAATAGGTACCTGGTTTTCTTTATTAAATAAAGTTGCCTTCTCATTTATCATTCTTCTATTTTATATTGATCCGATCCCTTATTTCGATTCAGGGAATATTGGAAATATACCTCTGGTTCTCATTGCAGCATTATGTCGAGATCCCACCAATCCTTTTGGTGACTCTGATAAATGTAATGAAGATGGGAATGCGTATATCTCATTTGGTCAATGGGTACATGTCTTTTCTTTTCTGAAGTTGCATGAGTTCATGCTTTATTCAGGACCTCTACTATGCAAAATAAATGTAACAGGTTGAATTTAGGTTAGGTATGCATTGAGATCATTCACTCAGTGAATCCTTTAAATGTTTCAGGTTGGTGCAATTATTGTTTACACATATGTGTTCAAGATGCTTGCTCCACCACCTGGTGAATCCTTTGATAGCGCTGAAGAAGATATTCTTCCAATTAAGGCATCTGGAGATAATGTGGTGCCTGAAAAAGGGAAATATCCAACAAGCACTCGCACTAGTACTGTACCTGAAAATGAGCCTTTGTTATCTTCTGAAGGTGATAAAAATGTTTCTACTTCTCTAGGATCGAAGGTGAGAAATACCATCAGAAATTTGGTATGTTTACTTCTTATATCAATTTGATTTCTAACATGAGCTAAAAATCATGCTCTGTTGATGCAGATAATGGGCATTGTTAGAAGCATGGTTAAGTTCCTAAAAGACAAGCAGCTTCTTCAGCCACCAATTATTGCCTCTGTATGTATCTACACTACAATATTATGCTAGCAATAAACACAGAACATTTCTGTATACTGTGGTTTGACAGCAACTATTTTACACTATGCACAGGTTTTTGCAATTGCCATTGGTGTTGTTCCAGTCTTGAAGAATTTTGTCCTCACTGATGATGCACCTCTGTTCTTCTTCACAGACAGCTGTCTCATTCTAGGGTATTTACATGACTTTCAGTTCCCTTTTTGTAAAATAAAGTACACTTTCCTATAAAATTACAAAAGCACGATGAGCCACCTTGGTTCCTAGTTTCTAATTCTGTCATTCCTTTTTCAGGGAAGCAATGATCCCTTGCATTTTGCTTGCAGTGGGGGGCAATCTTGTCGATGGTAAGCACCTAGTTCTGTTGAAACTATTGCGCGGCTCCTACCATTCTATAGTACTAGGAGCCTAGGATGCATCTCCAGATCTTATCCTAGCTCATGTAACCATGTTTATTGCATCAGGTCCTGGTGAAGGAAGTAACAGGCTTGGTGTGCGGACAACCGTTGCTATTATTTTTGCACGGCTCATCTTGGTTCCTCTTGCTGGGGTTGGCATCATTGTGTTGGTTGATAAACTTGGTTTCATTCCTAAAGATGACAAAATGTTCAAGTTTGTCTTGCTACTGCAGCATTCTATGCCCACATCTGTGCTGTCAGGTACTAAGAAATGAATAAGGGACACTACTTATCACTTATTATCATGTGAGCATGTTCAAAGATAGATTCCTTCTAATAGTTTTATGTGTTGGTTGAGATCTGTAAGGCATTGGTGGTGGAACACCATGTGCTTTATGTTAGCGACCAAATAATGGAATATGATCTGAGTTTTTTTTTTTTTTTTGGCAGGTGCTGTTGCAAACCTGAGGGGCTGTGGAAAAGAATCTGCTGCTATCTTGTTCTGGGTGCACATCTTTGCTGTGTTCTCCATGGCAGGATGGATTATTTTGTATTTGAGCTTACTCTTCTAAGTACGTCATACCCTGGTAATGGCAGTTAATCTGTGGCATTTGTGCTCAAGTTGCAGCTCTACAGATTAACTACTATACGAGTCCTTGAATACTTAGAGCCACTCTCTGATTTGATTTGCAGATGCTATACTGCACAGGAACGTCCATAAGATCAAAATATCACCAGATATACCAGAAAAAGATAGTACCATGACATGTACATTAGCCAGTAAACCATGGCGACAGCCTGAAGGTACGAGTTGTATCAGTATTCAGTATAGATATGGTTCTCCTGCCCAGTGCCCAATCGCTTAAGCGCCACTGCTATGTTAATTTTGCTAATCGCTCGCTGCTACAAGCAACTGAGCAATGAGAAAATGAGGGCATAGCGGTATTGCCGATGCCCAGATCATCAGGTCCTCATGACCTTTAGGTCGGTTTCCTATATAAGCCTCTTTCCTTTATTAATGTAGCCCCCCCCACCCCCCCACCCCCCCCCCCCCCCCCCACAATGATCTTCATTGAATGAACTACAAGCTTCAAGTGTGTTTTTGTGGTGCAGTTATATTTGAAAGAGTAAGAGTAAACTACAAATTGGACCACTGTTTATTGGCAAAGTTTTGCTTTGGGCCTCCCTTTAACCAATGTTTTCACTTTGGACTAGATAATTATACTTGTGTCACTTTGGATCACCCCTAACTCTTATGTTAAGTACATCAATAATCTCGATTATACCGGCTTTTGCATGCCGATGAACTCGTGAAATTGTATGTAGACCACACCTTTGGCACAGAATGAGTTGGATGTAAATGGATAAGAGTTGAGAGTTGTCCAAGTGACACAAATAAAAAATTATCTAGTCCAAAGTGAAAATATTGGTTAAAAGGCAAGCCCAAACCGAAACTTTGATTATAAAAGGTGGCCCAAAGCATGAACTTCGGTTGAAACTTTGATTATATATCTTGATTATATGGATACAATCTCTCATGCATGAACTGATGCGTGCACATGCATAATGTTTATGTGATCACATGATTCGCATCATGCAGGATGGGTGCCCGACATCCACCCACGCACATACATGAATGCCAAAATCAAAATATTTGCCTGCAAGCTCATGCCAGCGGTTCCTAGTATGCATGTGGGTCATGTAGCCTTAACTAGCATTGGTACTTCCAGATCCAGTGATATCAGAGTACATATGTGATCTCTCCATGTGCTTATAGATCTGGGAACCTGCAGATCTGAAGTTCTGAACCCACAGTTTTCATTCACTTTTAATCTTTTGAATCTGAAGGAGAGGGAGATTCATGATTCATCACCGTACCAAAAAAAAAGGTGAGAGATTTCTATAGTGAACTTTAACCAAGCAGACAGCTCAATATGCCTCTTGGTGTGCGTATTGGTTGGGGTCTCAAAATCAGATGCAAATCCGTCAAACGGAATATACTTGGAAGATACGTATCGCGTCAGCACTCAGCATGGAGTCAGACAGGTACTGACATTCAGACACGCTAGGGTCGGACAAAAAACAGATACTGCCAATATTCGTTCATCGGAAATAGAACAAAAAAACATGTATTGACAATAAATCAGTGTACAGAACAGTACCGTATCGATATGGCGAGCAGATAATAACGCAAGGATACGTATGAGCCGTCTCTCATCAGCAGAAATGGCTGCATGTATTCGCTTCGCACCCAGAAGAATATCCTACGAGCGAAACGAGCAGATGCCTTTTCGTTTCGTTTCTGCTTGTAATTTGGGGTCCGTAGAGTTCATCATTTTTTCGCAGGATTCAAAGCTTGCGTAATTAGGCCTGTCGCGAGACACTTGTAGTCTCCCGATCCGACCCATCCCTCAAATCTCCGTTTTAAGCTTAATGGTGCCATCATTTGATCCAGACTACCCACCTGCCTTCGCAAGAAGAAAAATCTCGACATCTGCCTAAAAAATGTCTGGGCGCAAAATATGACGACATATTTTTAGTACATCCGAAAAAGAAAATCTCAAAATCTGTCAATCGCTTTAGGATATCTCCTGTAGACTTCAGCTGGTAAACAGAACGGGATTGGGGCCGGCGTGAGATCCATTGTACTTTAGAGGAACAAGTTCTCTTCAACTCTATTAAGTAGTGGCCGAATCTGATTCATATCCTTGAATCGCAATACTAATATCTCAATCCTCATCTATTGAAATGGATGCAATTTAACTCTTTCGACGGTTTTGGAGGTCAGTTTCGCTTACGTGGCGCCTATATGGTGGTGTTTGACCTGGTCTTCGTTGAACGTCGTGTTGATGTAGCGCTTATATGATATTAGAATAAAAAGTATGTGGGATCCATTTGTTATTCACACAAAAAAAAATATTGTGAGACCTATTGACATATTGGCCCACATATCTTCTTCTCCTTCCCTTTTTCCTCCTCCCTCTCTCCCTTCTCTACCCCGCTCTCTCTACCTCTTGTTTTCTCGACGGCAGAGCAGGGTGTGCACGGCGAAGCGACCGACGGCCAGCGGGACAATTCCGGCGACGAGGTGGGCGGCAGGCAGCAATGGGGGAGTAAGCCGGGTGTCGCAATGACGCCTGCCTCCTACGCGGGACAATTCCGGCAGCAGACGATGATGGCGCGACAAAAGGCGTCGGGGAAGATGGGAGGCACGCGTGACGGGCAGCTGCCACGGGCTGTGGCCGCGGCCGGAAGGGAGCGAGATGGGGAGGAGATAGGAGTGAGCTAGGCGCCGCGGAGGGACTACCCAGGCAGAGCCACAGCTGTGTGGCCCCGATGCGCGGCAGTGGGCTAGCCTTGAGCAGAGTGGCTGCGACCTACCTTAAGGCGGAGCAACGGCGCATCGGCACCAACGCCTTCTGCCTATGTCGCCGACGAAGAGAGGAGTGGGGGAGAGAGAAGGGAAAAAGAAGTCCCTGCCATGTGGGCCCCACACGTTGAGTTAGCTGGTCAAGCTAAGTTAAAGCGCAAGTCAGCGAAACCGCTCTCCAAAACCATTAGGGAGTCAAGCTGCACCGGTTTTAATAGTTGGGGGTTGAGATATCCGTTATTGCGGTTCAGGATACGAATCAGATTGGAGCTATAGCTGAGGGAGTGTGAGTGAACTTATTATTTTAGACGGAACGGGATTGCCCCTGATGTTCGGTCCATAAGAGTTAGCCGGAACGGAATCAGGGATGCGCTCGGCCGTGTGGCCCCATTTCACTCGTGGCCCTTTTGACTTCTGAACTTCGCTTTCGGGCTGGGGTGCTCTGCATGGTCAGGCTGTTTCTTTTTTCTGTGCCCGGACCAAAATAGTGAGATTGCGTCTTCCCAGTTTTGCTAGGCAATCAAATTCCTGAGTCACAGAGATGCAGCACAAACCACATTTGGGACCAAAATGCCTTTTGAAATCACTATCAATTTCATTGTCAAACAGGCCAGGAAAGAAAGCCCGAATGCTTTTGGGCAAACACAGTAAAGAAAGGAACAGATGGTTCCCCGATTCTTCCTCACATTACATAAGAAAAATATGCCTTTTACTTGCTGTTTCTTACCCAAACTTAAGACATGATTCCTTCTAGGCGCATTAATCTACCTGCCAACCAGATGAGATGCAGGGACATAAACAGGAACCGAACCTCTAAAATTTTACAACACATAAAAATTGACACGAGAAAACTAAACAGAGAACGAAAACAGTCTTCTCCTTAGGTTGAACGGATTGGCAATCTGAACTCTGAAGCACCTCTAGACGTTGAAGCATAACGGCATCCCAGAAATTATCACTAGTAGCAGAGCGTAAAATGATTCTGTCGTCATCATCTATCAACTATCCTTTTCTCCCTCATAGTGCCTAACTTTAGAATTGATTCCATGACCCTGAAGCAATAGAGTAAACACGAAGCAAGTTCGCGAATAACTTTGTAGCAAGGTAAAGCCCTAAAAGTTACCTATGGGATGACAAATCCCGCAACATTTCCCTGGGTCGGGATCACAATTCTGATACCACCCCAACTTTCCTCTTCACAGAAATGACGAAAATATCAGTCGAGTTCTGCATAATCTCCGCGCGTGGTTTAGGCCGCAGATCAACATTGTTGAATCCACAGTGGTTTTCAGTTGCATGGATTGATCCAAACAGCAAGTACTGCACCAAGATTGACGCATCAGGGAACTCTGATGTGAATTGGGGAACTAAGTTCTCTCTTTCTGTTGATGAACATGATATGAGCATGCAGCAGATGGAACTAACAGTTGAAGTTTACAGGAGAGAGCCCGTATTTCTAAGGGAGCATCTCCAGGGAACTGCAGTCATC